>NC_081405.1:482466070-482777541 GCF_030272615.1 Cryptomeria japonica | reverse complement strand
GATAGCTTTTAGTCCTTGTTAGTCCACACAAATCAGTATGAATAAGATCAAGAATTTCATTAGATTTATCCTCTATACTTCTTAAATAAGTTCTAACTTACTTACCCATTTGACATTCTCTACATACCGAATTATAAGGTTTAACAATCTTGGGCAAATCTATGATAGTCGGTATTGAACTGATCTTTACTATGCAATCAAATTTACATGACACATCCTCTTATGCCATAACCAACTTTTATCAATTTGAGCAATCAAGAAAGCCTTCTCACCAGACTTCAAATGAAAGATATTACCTTTGGTCTAAGTTCTGGAAGCAATCTCCAATCCAGATTTATTGATGATCTTACATTTTCCATCCTTAAATTGCAAATATAATCCTCTATCTACCATTTGACCTACACTTAAAAGATTATGCTTTAAGCCTTCAACATAATAAACATTATCAATATTAGTCTTACCATCCAATGATATTGTTCCTTTTCCTTTGATCCTACATGCCTTGTTGTCTCCAAATCTAACCAATCCACCATCAAATTCTTGCAATGATAAGAAATTTCTTTTGTCGTCAGTCATGTGATGTGAGCAACCATTGTCTATAACCCAATCATCCTTCTCTTCAATTTTTGTAGCTAAAGCCTTTTCTTCAATATGTATTGTTTCAATAAAAGATTCCAAAGAATCATCTTTAATAGCAATAAAGACCCAATCTTTTCCAAAAGAGGCACCATTACCAGATCCATTCATAGGTTCATCATCATCAGTAATACCAAAATCATCATCACCAGCATAATAACATGATTTATCCTTATTTCTTTTGAATCTAGGTCTTCTCTAATATTCAGGGTTAGGCTTATATTTCATCACAAATCTTTCATGATTCCTAGCAACTCTTTCAGGACATATAGATGCAAAATGACCAATCTTATTGCATGAAAAATGTTTAAAAGGGACTTTTCCTTCATACTTCTAGTTGGTAATTCTTCTAGTAATTAGGGCTTCCTGATCTTCAAGTTCTCTTTCTTCTTTCTCAATTTCCTCCATATCCTTAGCATACATCTCTTTCCAATATATATTCTTCTTACTAGAGGCAGATGATTTAAATGCAGTCTCAGTTTAGCAGCACTCTGTTCTTCAAGTTCAAAAGAAGTCAATTTCCCAAGTAATGTATCTTTGGTCATAGGGGTACTTGACATTATTCGGAGTTCATTGATAGAAGTAGCCTTCATCTTGTAAGTTGGAGGTCGAACTCTCAAAACTTTTGATACTATCTCATCCTCACTAACTGATCTTCCACAACATTTGATACCCATGAAAATCTCATTGACTCTATCCATGAAAGAACTTATCTTTTCATCTTCTTCCATCTTTAAAGTTTCATATCTTACCCGGAAACCTTCAATTTTTTCAATTTTCATAGCCTGGTCACCTTCATAAAGAGTTTCAAGCTTTGTCCAGATCAGCTTAGCATTCTCCAACTCTATGACATTAAATATCATTTCATCAGATAGGGCACTTAACAATGCTTCTTTTGCTCTCACATCATTTTCAACTCTCTTCTATTCATCAATAGGTGTTGGTGTTCCAGAATTAGGATCATGAGGTATATACCCTTTCTCCACTATCTCCCAAACTTCAGCTCCAAGACATCTAAGATGACTCTTCATTCACTCCTTCCATATTTTGTAATTTTTACCGAACTCTCCTTCTGGTAAGGATTGAATGTGGAACTTTATTGAATTGCCATCAGATCTCCTCAAGTGGTTAAGCTTTTGTAGAGATGACCTTTCTCTGATACCGATTGTTGGAATGCATTGATACCAACAATAAACTGAGAGGGGGGGTGAATCAGTTTACTCGCAAGTACAACAATCAATTTAATTATAAACCTTATACCAGAGCACAACACAATGAAAGATATATGATGAAATCACAACACACATAACACCAATATTTTGATGTGGAAAACCCGGAAAGGGAAAAACCATGGTGGGAAACCCTACCCACACTCAGATGAATACTCTACAGTAGTATTATGAATAATTACAATGGGTCTACACTTGCAGAAAGGCCAATATCCTAGAGTGCACTGCTCATCAAAAAGGGAAGTCTCACTGACTTACATAAACATCGGACTATAATCTGGAAAGAAATGAACTATGAAAGTAGCATCTACTAATGCTTGATATAGTTCCAGTTAAGAACTGATGTCTGCTCTACAATACAAAACCTTTCCAACCTTCACTGGAATGATATTACTCTATTCACACATAATCCTTTCTCTGATAATGCAGACATAACCACCCATAACCATCGCTTTCAAATTACATGAATAAGTCACCTATAAATATAGATCATCAACCTTATTAACAAGGTCGGCTAAACCCTAAACCCATAATTACAAAAATTACATCAAATGATACCACCAGACCAATATTATGATTTGCATTACACAACATGGACCTAAATCAAATAACCAAACAATTATATCCATCAGAAACTCCACTAAGACCAAAATCCAACATGCTTCACCAACCGGTAGAAACCCTAAATGAAGTAACATAAAGTTTAACCGAATCTAAATAGGACCATCATAATAATACACCATCCAATGCAAAGTCACCAAATTCTTGGGACACAATCAAGAAGCACCTTCAACATGAAAGAAATCAATTCCATAAGCTGGACCCAAAATTCACTGACTAAGTCACCAAAACAACATACCGGTAAAGATAACTGGGATAGCAAAGGCAAGCCGGTAAAGGCAAATACCAAAAGTGATAATAGCCAAAGAACCAAATCATGAACCAATAGAATATAGCAAGCATGTAACCCACTAGAATAAGCATCTAAGACCGATTCCAAAGATCTGATCATACCGGATCAAAATCACAATCAAAACCAAGAATGTCACCAAGATTAACTGGGATAGATCCAATCAGGATAGTCTCCAACTGGGATATAGTGTTGACATCAATGACAACACTTAACCAAATCTAGCATATTACCAACAACACGCTCACTTCACCATTGATCTTGATCAATGTAATCACTACTTACTTCCTTTTACAACATAGGAGAAGGTTGGGCCCATGTTGCTACTTGGCGGCCTATGATCTACATGGCAACCATTGATAAGTCCACTTGGGAAATGACTCATTCAGGTAGGGCTCGTTCTCATTCAACTGCACTTGGATCCTTAGATCAAGGCCCACGACTATGTGGACTCCAACTCAAGCCAATCAATAACGTCCAGCTCCTCGTGTCAAAACCTTGTCATCCCTTGATTGGTCAGTGATGACATTATAGAGTTATCTCTGTTGTGTATGTTGAAGCAATCATGTAGCTCTTGCAATCATTGATCTCAGCAAAGATGTTAATGGTATATGGAGCTCAGGGAAAAAACTTCAATTGCATGGCTAACAAGGAGGGGTCAGTCATCCATACGACTTAAAAGGCCTGAGGGGAAACTTAAATGACTGGATACGAGCGATCAACAGTCACTGTTAAAAAACAAAACAAAAAGGGAAACCAATGCAGGGTTTAGGATTTTGCGCCTTGAAGCCTTTCAAACATTCTTTGTGTTTTCACACATGTCGATGGACAAATGATGTACTGGGCGACTGAGAATATTTTGTCATAGATATGTTTTCGGATTTCCAGGACCTCTACTCATATCACATTTATTTCACATTTATGAACTCTCTCTCCATTATTTAGTTTTCTATATATTTAGGTATTCAAGGTTTTCAATATGTCTTCTCTTTTTTTTTTTTTTAAATTAATTTATATTAAAAAAAATTAGATTTATATTGACATATGAAACGTTAAAATAATAAATTATTAGTTATATTATATTTATTTTATATAATAATATTATTTATATTAAATTTATTATGATATAACATTAATATAATCTTTAATATGATATAATAAATTATGAACAATAATTAGGGTTAAAAAAAAGTGGATATATAATATTATTTTTTAGTTAATTTATTTATATAAAATAAAAATAAATAAAAATAAAATATATCATAAACTAAATGCAATATTTCAAATAGTTGTTGCTTAATTATTTTTAAAAAATTAACAACAAATGCACATGAAAAATATTATTCTTAATCTGATCTAAAATAGCAAATTAAAATAAAATATATGATAAACTAAACAAAATATATCATTAACCAAATGCTTGTAATTTAATTATTTATAAACTAAACAAAATATATCATTTTTTTTTGTCGGTAATATAGGATTTTATTGATATATAAAAGCAAAAAGCTCCATCAAAGCATCATCACAGTATCCATATTGTCTAAAACAACTAAATCTCCCCCAAAAATGTTGACAGTAACAACAAACATACCATCTCGAAGTAACAGACTGATAATAAACAACCCATAGAACAAGAGCAAAAACTAGGGCTGTGACCATAAACATATATACAAAACTATGCATACGACTATCACAACAATCCTAGACCTACCACCTAACTATCCTCATTCTCTTATTTGAACCTAGCTAGGATCTTCACCGCTTCCTCTGCAAGAGCTCGAGGTCTCAGCTCTCTGCCCAACTCCACGCGAGACACTTCATGCACCGCATTCAGCACTATGTCTATGTGCATCAGGTCTACAAAGGTTTTAAACCCCTCCCATCCTCTCCATGTCAATGCCCTACACCATGCTTTCTACTCATCTTCCTATCCATGAACAAATGGTAGAATGCTCACAGGTTCCACCATCCCCTCTGTGATATCAATTCCCACACCCAAAACCGCCCATTAAAAGATAGACTCCATGTGCCCCAAAAACTCCACATCAATTAACTCCCTCAAAGTCTGCTTCACCTTGCTCGTAGAAGTTTCAAACTCCAGTCCCCAAGCTGCAATAAATGAATAAATTTCCATATCTGTTTTGTACTTGTGATTTATAAACACAATTTCCTCCCCCAACATGAGTTTAAGTGCATCTCTCAATCTGTCATCCTTATACTTAAATAATCCTTTTAGCCACATATTTGATACCTTTCCCATGAAGCGCACAAGCTTATTCTCCATCTGAAATGTAAAATTTGCTTCCATCAGTCTCTAGCTAAAAAACTCCACCTCTGAGAAATCTTTCTCTATTCTCTGTTAATGCTCCATTTATGAACAAATGAGAAAGAGAACATACCTCCACATATAAAAATAAAAAATTCAATGAATTAAAATTATACTCATCAATATTCCAAGTTTGACCTCCTCCTCCACCGTCACAACACTCTTACATTAATTCTCTGCACAATGTAGATTGTCTGATTTTCTTTCCCATACTGTCTGCACAATTTGGCATTAACTCCACCTCTCTAGTGTACCAATCATCATGACATTGATCCTGTGAATCAACTTCCTGATATTCTCCATCTTGCCAAAATAGATTAATTATCCTCCACGTCAGTAATGGACAAGTTGCTACCGTGTTTTTCAATTAATTATTTTTTTGATCGGTAATATATAAAGTCAAAATACATATTATCCAGTATTTTAGCCAAGGCACAAAAAACAAAATTTATAGCTTGTGGTAATCCTGGCAAGAATCAAACTGAAGTCAATTGAAAATTAAAACAAAATCCTGCCTAAGGTTATTTGAAAATTTTAACCCAAAACATTTTATGCAACCCATCAATTAATATTAGTACCTTCTACTAAATCTAGGATTATGCTTAAAACCCAACCAAGTCTATACCATAGCATAAGATAGAAATATAGAGGGGTATGGAAAATGTTAAAGAAAAAATTGATACATACAATATCTGGTGAAAATAAGGGGAGGTTTTAATTCAGGCTATGTATTGGGAGGGGTTGACTAGAAAGGAGTTAAGGGAAATATTTTTTGAAATTAGGGGGATTATTTAGTATGTCACGAACACACACGCTATAACCTAGGTTCACTAAGTGAAGCCCCCATGGGAGTCATATGGTGTCATAAGGAGTCATGTCATGTACTAGGATGTTAAAAGGGGTCATATGGGGTCCCAAGGGACCACACATGTGTTAGAACACAATATGACCCCTTAGGACATGATATCTCTCTGTGTCTTTTGTCTCTCCCTCTTTCTCTGCCTCTCTCCCTCTCTCCCCCTTCCCTATCCCTCTCTCTCTCTCTCTCTCTCTCTCTCTCTCTCTCTCTCTCTCTCTCTCTCTCTCTTCCACCAAATAACCCTCTCTTTCTTCAACCTATCTTTTCCTCTCTCTTTGTTGATACTTCCCTCTTCCCCCTAACCCACTCTTTATCTTAGTCTCTCCCTTTCTCTCTATCCAATTCTCTCCCCATCTCTCCCTCTTGCAGTCTCTATCACTCTCTCCCATATATTTCCTCCTCACCCCCTTCCTCCTTAGAAATAAAATTCATAGGAGAAAGATACTCCACACACCTCATCAAGAACTAAGATCCAAATATAGATAACACAAAAACATATAAATTAGAAAGATAATCAAGATCCATTACCAATAGGGAGAGAGATCTCTACATAGATTAACATAGAGATAGAGAGGGAGATACAAATAAAGAGAGAGGAGAGGGATAAAGAGAGGTATAAGAGATAAATATATAGAGAGGGAGAGATAGATATTTATAAAGATAAAGATTCAAATATGGATCTAGATATAAGGGTGAAAAGAGATGAAGAGCTAAAGAGAGGGAGAGATAGAAGGAGAGATAGAGACAGATAGGCATACCTAGAAAAGAGATAGAGACATAAATAGAGATGTAGATATTAAGGAATATGAAGAGAGAGGAGGAAATATTGAAGGACAAGGATGGATAGAAAGAGGGAGACACATATAGAGATTGAAAAGGAGAGAGGAAGATAGAGATAAAAATGAAGATAAATGGAGACGGAGATGAATAGATATAGAGAAAGAGATAGGTAAAGACAAAGACAAATATATAAAGAGAGATAAAAATGGATAGATAGGAGTAAAGAGATTGAGATACAAAAAGGAAGAGATAGAGAAATATAGAGGAAAAGGAACATCGATAGATAGAGAGATGTAGATAGTGCAAGAGAGTGATAAAGAGAGAAATAGAGATTATAGATAAGGATAGATAGAGAGAGAGAGAGAGAAAGAGGAAGATATAGAAAGATATATGGAAATTGACACTCTATTGTTTGGTTTCACTATGTTGTCATTAATGGCAACATGATTTTTTGTTCTGGCTTCATAGGGTGTACCAACAGACACTTCACAGATTCTACACCGGCACCAGCACTGACAGGATAAAAGATTTCTTTGGTCACCAACAATGCAGGCTGACATGGTATAGTAAAGGTTATCGGTATTGGAAGCTGACTTATCCTGGATCCGGCATCAACAATTTGTTTTAATATTTAAACATTTATGTTATCTAGCTAACATTTTATTTGATATTGTATATATCTTTGTAAGCTAACATAAGGCATAAAAGTTGTATAGGGTATATAGGTTAGTTTGATTAAGATCATTATATAGAAATGTAATGGATGATGATATAAATGTAATGTGATGCAAAATATATCAGAGAGATTATGTATGTGAGGAATTTATTGTAAGGGTTATTCTAGTAAAGGGGTTTAGGGTTTCTAACTGGAATAGACAGAGCTTAAATCAAAATTGTATTATGGCATAGAAGATGCTATCTTAGCAGTTCACACTTCTTCGAATTGTTGTCTAGAATTTTTTGTAGTTAGTGAGGCTCCTATTGTGATTGAGCAGTGTGCTCTAGGCTGTAAGCCTTCCTACAAGTGCAGGCCCCTCATATATTGTAATATCTCTGCATATGGCTAGTGGATTGATATTGTGGGTCACAAATCCCACCATGGTTTTTCCTCTTTGAGGTTTTCCACGTATAAATTTGTGTTTTATAATTCTCATTTATGTGTTTGGATTATTGGTTGCTTTACTTCTTTCAATTATATTTATGCCAGTATATCGGTTGGTGTATGAATGTTTTGTTAAGGCTAAAATCTACTATTCTGGTATAAAATTGATTCAACCCCCCCCCCCTCCCTCCCCACCCCGTCTTAGTGTTATCAGTTTCCAACAAGATATATATAGTGGATATA
Source organism: Cryptomeria japonica (assembly GCF_030272615.1). Lineage (NCBI taxonomy): Eukaryota > Viridiplantae > Streptophyta > Pinopsida > Cupressales > Cupressaceae > Cryptomeria > Cryptomeria japonica. The sequence continues at coordinate 482,769,453 of NC_081405.1, read as the reverse complement.
GAGAAGGATAGAGGGATAGAGTTAGAGATATATAGAGAGGGAGTAAATAAAGAGATAAAGGTAGAGAAAGGGAGGGATACATAGAGAGGATGATAGAGGAAGAGAGGGAGAGGTAGATTAATCATATATAGAGGAAGACATATAAAGATAGAGGGACATATAGAAAAAGAGATTGATATGGAAAGATATAGAGATGTGAATATGGATATAGAGATAGATATGGATAGAAAGGGATAGAGAGAGTATGACAAATGGAGGGAGAGATGGAGTGAATAAGTGAGATTTAAAGATAATGAGATATAAATATACATGAAGATAGATTTATAGGGATATAGAGTTAGAGGGGACAAGATATGGAGAGAAAGGAGGTGATAAAGATGAGTAATAAATAGGTATAGGTAGGATAAGGTAGAGGAGGGATATAAATAGAGAGAAGAGTTATTGTTAGAGAGATATAGAAATAAGGAGTGACAAGGACAAAGTGGGAGAGGGAGAAATAGGAATAGAAAGAGGGAGATATATGTAGAGATGAATGTAACTTGGTAAATATATAGTTGGGATGAGAAAAGGAGTGAGATAAGTAGAGAAGGAAGAGATAGATAAAAGATATTTATAGAAGGATAGATAGACAAGTGATAGAGAAAGGAGGTGATAGCGAAAAAATGAGACTTTGTATGCAAAATTTGTGAGTGTTTAAGTTTTAAAAATGAAGGATTAGCTTCAAATAAATATAATTAATTTTTGATCTATAATATAATAAAATTACCTTATCTATTTGATATGTCTTTGAATTACCTTTCCAATGCCTATAAAATATCAAAATTTCAATAAGAAACACAAAAGTTATGCCCATTTTACTAAACTATGTAATTAATGTTGAGCAAAATAGATTATTGTTTTGGTTTCAAAAATGGATATCCAATTTGGAAAAAAATGACATCACAATAATCATGTCACAAAATGGATAATCGTTTACATCAGGATATTCATTAACATCGGATATATGTTATTAATGGATATCCATTTTGGTTTGGTATTACCAAACCAAATTCAAATTTTGGCCGACCCATACAAAAAGTCAAAGTGAAAATTGGAATGTTTGGCAAAGTTTAAAACATGTTTTTTTTTCCCATTGCCACTTTTTGGTCCCTCATGATCATGGACATACCCAAAGGTATCTTCTCTAATGAAAAAGGTTTCTTCTTTAAATGTTTCTCAATAGTGGCCATAGTCATGTCAAACTGTGAGGAATGATCATGTGGGTAATGAACAAGAGGGTTACAAGAATCTCCCTCAACATCTAAAGAAGACGAAGTAACTTCATCAAAGAGAATATGTATGTACTCAATACTATCCTCCAAGTTTGGAAGTGCAATATCATAAAATTGCAATCCTAGCAATTTTTGACTGCATTAGGGTCCTCACGCATGCGAGTTCAAATCCTCTAGCCTGATCAGAGACCGAAGATTGCTCAACCTTCAGAAAAAACTGCTTCCTTGGCCTCTGCATCACCCCATCTACACTCTTCCCTGGAGAAAGGGGTAGGATAGGGGTGTGGTGCCATTTTCCCCCCTTGGATAGGGGTGTGGCACCCTTTTCCTCCCAGGACGGGGGTGTGGCGCCCCTGTCCCTTCCTTATTTTGGGGCAGGACCCTTCCTAGGGTTGCATTGTTGGTTGTGCATTAGGTGAGAAACTCCTCCGATGTCGGCCTGTGACAAAAATAAAATCCACTAACATGTATTTAAGGGGCATTCATCCTCTCATTGCATAAGTTGGATAGGTCGAAGTTGGATAGATTCAAGTTGCATAAGTGATCAAGCATTCTTTTCCAGCATTGAGCATTCTCAAGTCTCCCCTCAAGGCTAGGTGTTGCATTCAAGTCAAGGATTTAACCATTGAAGAGGAGATTGATTCCAACATACAATTCCACACAAGCATTTCTATCAACATTGCTACTACAACCTCCCTTGAGGTGATTTACAATTTAGTCTTTTATTACATCTACTTGCAAGTACTTTCTTTCATTACTTGGTTAATTCCAAAACTGGGGTTTGACCTAAAGGCAAACCCCCAATCCCAACCCATTTTCCTCTTTTCTATGTGTAGGTTGAAAGTGCACAATTGTACTTTTAGATTCGGGCTCCATTTGTAGAGGTAGAAAAACACTTTTCATTTCACAGATTTTTCGGAGCATCATGTACATTCCTACCATGGTCTGAGCAACTTTTCCTCAAATTTGCAAGGCGACTTCGTCTCGACATATTACTATCAGATTCAGGTACACAACTTCATCCCATATTCCGATCTCAAGTTATAATCAATTCTTTGTCACTTTTGCACTACATAATTCAATCAATTTTATTTCCATTTCCAACAAGGAAGAGGGAATCAACTTAACATTCCCAGTTCATTCAAAATTCAATCTACCATCTTCATGTGGAGAGATTGAATCTAGTGAATTATCCTATCCTCTTCCTAATGAAACATGGTGAAAAGTGTCTGAAGGGTAATCAATAGTGAAACTCTTATCTCTCTTTGAGGGAAAGGGTAGTTTTCCTCTTGATCTATCATTCACCATTTTTCCATCATTACAAGAAGATAGGACTCACAAAACAAACTTGCAATGTCTATCAAGTACTCATCCCAAGTATCTATTTCTAGAAGACAATGAATGTCTTGTTGTACTAAATCAATCGGAGCCATGGATTTAGTAGTGCTAGTATCATCAAATACAATAGTCAATGTAGGAGATGAACCACGTGTCTCTTGAACCTTAGTAGAAAGGATACCAAGATTAACTTGATCATACTGAATCTCCTCAAAAGTTTCTACACTAGATGCCTCAATGTGTACATCAGGTGAAAGAACAATAGAGGAAAAATGTGAGAAGGTTTATACTAAATATTGATGATCTAATTCTCCAACTGCAACAATATCTCTCTTATGCAAATCCCAAATAATCGTAGAATTTGGAGTGAACTCAACACTTTTCCCTTCCCCACCATGTGTGATCTAATAGATACAAAGGATTTGTTTTTACAATGAGGGAAAACAAAGGACATCATTGAATGATCCTTCATCTATGTCAATAGACCCTTTCCCACAAACATGAATATATGTGTGGTTAGCCATCAAAATGTTTGGTGATAAACAAGTTTCAAATGAAGAGAACATACTCTATGATGAAGCCATATGATGTGAAGCTCCAGAATCAAGGATCTATCTCCCTAGCTTAGAATCTGAAATTGTAATAAGTTCTTTTCCTTTTTGTTTCTATGACTTTGAATTAGATGAAAATGAAGAATCCTTTGACATAGTTGAAGGTAAATTGATTTTGTTCTTTGTCAAAAGATTATTCAACTCATCAATTTATTTTAAATAACATTGATGTTCATCATGCCCATATTTCTTGCAATATTCACAAGTGGACTTCTCCTTTTTAGATGATTCCCTTTTTGAGGAAGAGGATTCAAATTATTTCCATGACTTGTTCTTTTTCTTCTTTTGTTTCTAAACAAGATTCCCTTATTCTTTTTGTACCTTAGGTTCACTAGAAATCAATGCTTGTGATTTGGAAGTTGATGATACCCATTTGAATTAGCTTCACTTCCTCTTGGATTAGAAGATTTCAAAATGTATCAAAAGTGGGCCAGAAATATGTAGTTCCCATAGAAACCCTATTGGTATGAAATCCAAAAACAAACACAGAATACTCAAGACCAAACTTGGATAGCACAATGAGGATCAATTTTAAATTCTCCTTAGTAATCTTGCAATCCTTTAGATATGTTCTTAGTTGGTTGATTATGGAGATATAGTTTGGATGTTGCTGAAAATTTTTGGATTGAGATTCATCAAATCATTATCAATTTAATAACCCTTAATCATGTTAGTTTAACCGTACAAATTTTCAAGAGTCTCCCAAGCCTACATAGGTGTCTTTCTTGATTCAAGATGAAATTGTAAATCAAAAGAGACAAGTGAACACATGTAACCAAGAGCTCTTTTATGATTGATCTCCCAAGTTTGAAGAGAATTAGCATCAATAGCTGTAGAATAGTTTTTTTAACATAGATTGTGCAACCTTTTTCCCCTAGATAATTCCATACTGATTTTTTTCCATGGTTCATAAATATATAGAGTTAGGAGTTCAATTTGAGTTTTTCCCATCACACTAATACACAACAAAAGAAATCAAAGCAATCAAAACACAATAAGATCACACCCCCCCCCCCCAAATTCACTAAACCAATGATGCCCCCAGAAAAATATGATGGTGGCACTTTATAAATCAGTGCATTTACAATACTGGAGTTGTTTTCCAGAGTTTTGCAATGTCCAACTATGGACCAAAAGACCGAAAGTTTAAAAATATCTCAAAATGAGAACCTCAAACTAACACCAATATGTAGTGCTCTAAAAAAATTAACTTTAAAAAAATGGCACCTCGATCTGAGGTCATATATGAAAGTTACATCTGTTTGAATTTGGAAAAAATGGGATTGTCCTTCACATCTACTAAAAAAACTAATTTCCTAGAATATATATATCACTTGCGAAAAAACCAATCACTCCACTATGAAGAGCACAAAATTTTGCCCAAAAAAAAGCACTACAAATCTCCACCATATGGCTAAGATATCATCACCTTTTGAAGTTTGAGTTTAAAACTAAAAAACTCCAATGGTGAAGAGTCAAGAATTAAAAAAAAACAACTCCACCAAATTTAGTGACATAGATTAAACAATGTGGGTGCTACATATCAAAGAGCTATGAGAACTATATTTCATGACTGATGCATAAATTCATGGAAGACTATGTGGATGACATATTGGCTAAATCATACAACAGAGAAGAACATATAGAGATACTGGAAAAGATCTTTGACAGGTTAGAACGATATAACCTAAGGCTAAACCCTAAGAAATGTGTCTTTGGTGTTACTTCAGGAAAGCTATTGGGATACATTGTTTCAGCTAGACGTATCGAAGTGGATCCAGCTAAAGTAAAAGCAATAATGGAAATGACATCTCCCAAGAATATCAGTCAACTAAGATCACTCCAAGGAACACTCCAGTCAATCAAAAGATTTGTTGCTCAACTAGCAGATAAATGTCAACCATTTACTCATCTATTGCAAAAAAATGTTCATTTCAAGTGGGACCACTAATGTGAGGAGGTATTCAACAAGATCAAGGCATATCTCATACAACCACCTGTCCTAAGCTCACCAATTCCAGGAAAGTCGTTATTACTCTATGTATCAACCATCGAAACATCATTAGGAGTTTTGCTTGTACAACAGGACAATGAAGGAAAAGAACGAGCTATCTACAACATTAGCAAAACACTAATAGGATACAAGATCATCTCTTCACCAACAAAAAAAGCATGCTTGGTAGTAGTTTTTGCTTCTCAAAAATTATGACACTATCTACTATCTCACTCCATCAAGCTAATAGCTAAAATCGATCCTCTGAAACATTTACTCAGCAAATCAACATTAACAGGATGACTAGAAAAATGGATCATGATCCTAAGTGAGTTTGATTTTGAGTATATTGATAGAAAAGATATAAAAGGACAAGTCATTATAGACCAAGTAGCAGATGCACCACTTCAAGATGATCATCCTTTACAGATTGAGTTTCCCGATGCTGATATCCTAACAGCCACCACAAAAACATGGCAATTATACTTTGATGGTTCATATACATAGCATGGACCAGGAGTAGGTATTCTATTCATCACACCACAAGGTCATACAATCCCAAAAGCATACAAATTAAGATTTCCATGCACCAATAACACAACAAAGTATGAAGCTTTAGTTACAGGTATCAAAATGGCTATAGAATAGAACATTACACAACTTCAAGTCTTTGGAGACTCTTAGCTTGTCATTAATCAAATCAATGATGACTATCAAACAAAGCATGAAAATTTAATTCCTTATAAAAAGATGGTTGATGATATCAAGAAATACTTTATAGAAATAACTTTCTAGCAGATTCCAAGGAATGACAACAAAGCAGCAGATGCCATGGCTACAATTGCTTCTCTCCTTCAGACACAGGAAAATCAACATCATTATGAATTCCTAGTGGAAGAGTTGTTTTACCTACTCATAATTTTCCTAATTCCCAAACTATATGTCAACTTGTGTGGCATGATTCCTCACGCTATGGCCAGACTTACACATACCTGAAAGATAACACCTTAGCTCCTGAGTTATCGAAGAACCAAAAGAGAAACTTTATTTTCCAATCCTCCCATTTTACTCTTGTTGCGGATACCCTATTTAAATAAGGTCTAAACAGTACTCTTTTAAGATGTCTCGGATAAGAAGAATCTGAGAAGGCCTTACATGAAGTCCATAACAACATTTGTGGCAATCATTCAAGTGGTCTTACCCTTTCAAAAAAACTCATACGCTTGGGCTATTATTGGCCAACTATGGAATGAGATTCTTTTCAGATAGCTAGAACATGCAAACAATGTCAGATCCATGGGAATTTGATTCATGCACCAGTACAAGAACTTCGTGCTTTGGCAACATCTTGGCTTTTTTGTCAATGGGGTCTTGATCTAGTAGGAAAGATAAATCCTTCTTCATCTAATGGTCACAAATTCATCCTTATAGCTATAGAATATTTCACAAAATGGATTGAGGCAGTACCTCTCATAAATATCATAGGAAAACAAATTGTTGCATTTATCTTGAATTACATCATCTATCGCTATGGAATACCAATGACCATTATCACTAATAATGGGTGACCATTCAAGAATCAGGATGTACAAGACCTATGTGATAAATTCAAGATTCAACATAGATTCTCCACATGCTACTATCCATAAGGGAATGGGCAAGCAGAAGCATCAAACAAAACTATTCTGAAAATCCTCAAAAAGAAAGTGAACGATGTTGGAAAAGATTGGCATATCCAATTAAACCCTGCTCTATGGGCCTACTGTACCAGTATCTGCAAGCCAACAAGTGCCACACATTTCTCTCTTGTTTATGGATCAGAAGCAATACTACTAATAGAAGTAGAGATACCTTCTCTACGAGTATCATTAAAAGGTCTCATCCTAGATGAAGAACAATGATTATCTAGATTACAAGATTTAGAATTATTCAAGGAATGAAGACAAAATGCCTTTGATCATCTAAAGGTATATCAACAAAGAATGTGTTGGATCTATAATCATAGGCTCAAACCATGAATATTTCAAGTGGGGGAACTAGTACTAAAGGAAAATCCACGCAACCACACAGATCGAGAAAAGAAAGGAAAGTTTGAACAAAACTAGTTAGGTCCATTTGTGATCACAACAGTATTTGGATGAGGAGCATATTAGCTATCAACACAGGACGGAGATTAGCTCAAAGAACCCATCAATCGCATGCATCTGAACAATTTTTATGTCTGAAAAAGCAAAAAAAATAAAAACAGTGAAAAAAACAAAAAATCAAAAACAGTGAAAAAAACAAAAAATCAAAAACAGTGAAAAATCAGAAAAAAATCAAAAACAGTGAAAAATCATAAAAAAATAAAAAACAGTGAAAAATCAAAAAAAAAAAACAGTGAAAAACAATGAGAAAATATTAAAAAATCAAATATGAGAAAAAGTGCAATAAAAACAGATGGTGAAAACCTAGCAAACAGGTGCTATCTATCGGCTATCTCTTCCATCTATTAGTTCATGCATCTTTCTACTTGCATTCATTTTCCATCAGCATTGGTCATATGCATCAAAAGCCTTTGTACATATGCAGGTATCACAGTTGCTCTCTCACCATGGTTTGGACCATTGGGTATATCATACTGAATTTGTTTCTAGGCTTGGGGCAAAATCCTACACTTAGCTGGGGGCAAAACCTTTTGGTCATTTTGAGCTTAATCAAATAGGTAGAAAAAACAGTTAGACAACTCTTATCAAGCAAAAATTATGACATATCCAACATTGAACACGAGATCAAATTATCAACCATCAAACTATCACAAAGTCAGTCTAAACACATGGCTGATATCTTTTGGATAATGATTTTAGCATGATTGTTCAACTTTTTTATATTGATTTTCACTATCATGATTTCTGAGTGACTCCAAGATGTCTTTGATTAGAGGAACAAGGAAGAAACATGACATTTTTCTTGTCTGTTGTCTGAAAATTAATCATTAATATGTGCAAATCTATCGCAGGACATTGTTAGGATTCCCACAGATACTAAGAGGGAGGGTGAATTAGTATTTAACCGATGAATTGAATTTCTTAACTTAAAACATACAGAACATATTATAACAGTGTATCGGTATGCAAGAAATAATGCAATAAATAGAATTAAAAACATCCACATGAAAAGCACACCATAACACAAGGATTTAATGAGGAAACTTGGCGTGGGAAAAACCTCGGTGGGATTTGTGACCCACAATATTCACTTATTGGCCAATAAGAGAATATTACTTATAAGAGGGGCTTGCACATGCAGGAAGGCCAACTGCCTAGAGCTCATTTCTCAATGGGAAGTCTCACTGACTTACAATGTGGATTATACAAATCCAATATCTTGTACTGCTTTACAATAGCATCTATAATGCCAGATCCAGTATCGGTTTCTACTCTATTCTTTACATAAAACCTTCAACCTATATTTCGCATAATAGGTCTACCTAATATCTTTTCCTTATCACTTACAAAATATCTACAATGATCTCTCTTATATATAAGAGTCATTTTACAACTTGCCAAGTTGGCTTACAAAGTTTTTACAATAATAAACAAAATATAATATATCAAAAATCCTGTCGGCCTCTGTGCCGGTATGCTTCCTTTCTTTGTGGTGTCGGTGGTCTGAGTGTCGGTGTAGAGTGTGATCTGTTGATGCCGATGAACTATCTTGCCGGTGTAATGCCTTGTCGCTACCATAGGATTGTAAGGTTGCCATCAATGACAAAACCTTCAATCACCTACAATTTCTCATTGTGCATATGCCAACAATCTCCCCCTTTAGCATTGATGGCAACACTCATGAGAAAATTCAAAAGTCTATCCAAAACTTTAATCCAAAAATGTTTCCAAAAGTATAAGAACCCCCCTGAGTAGATAAGTCTTTTGTTGGTTATTTTCTCATGCTACTACTCCCCCTTTGGCATCAATGACAAAGGTTGTCAAGATGTCAGTAGAGTTGTAGTCTCAACCTTGTAACTGGGTAGTTACAATTTGAAATAGATCCGCCAAAATCAATTTTATACTCTCCAAAAACTTCTTACTGTCTCTTATTGTTGTCTCTATTCTTTTAACTGTATCGGTGAGGTGTTGCATATGCTCTGCCGGTGTTTTCTGTCCATGTATCAGTGCCTCGGATATTTCCTTCCGCAATGATGCTAGATAGTCCAATCTTGGACTCATTTTTAGTCTTAAATTCTTTTCCTTATCCACTATTCTCTCCTTTTCTCTTTCTAACTTAAGTTAACTCTTCCTCAAAATTTGTTATCCTTTTCTCAAAAACAGATAATGTATCAGGTGATTTAACAAAATTATCAGCAAGTTTATTGATTTCATCCTGTACCTTTCTCATCTTCTTATCTATGTCTACTATCAAAAAGTTTGTCTTGCAGGTATCTTTGTATAGAGTTTTGTATTCTTTCAATAAGTTACATAGTTCCGGTAGAAGTGTTTCAAATTCCCTAGTACACTTCTTTATCTGATCTTCAAATAATTTTTGCTTTTCAATTTCTACCTTATTCTTCAAAGTCTCTTCCTTTATTTGCTCGATAGTCACTGTGTTCTCAGTGATGTATTGACACAAAGTATCAAGTTGTTTTAAAGAATCCTTATTGTTTATGTTACAGTTAGGAGCAATTACCTTCAAAATTGGGATTGTGTCATCTATAGCTTTATAATTCTGTGAACTACAATCAGTTATCCTTTTGATTGAATCTAAGAGTACTTCAGTTACATTTGTTGATTTGTGGCCTGTTGAGGAGGAACCAACATTCTAAATTCTGCTGGTGGAGGAAGTAACCAAGCTTGTTGTGACCTCTGATAGGTTTGTTTGTGTTTGCATTTCCTTAAGCAATGGCTTGTGTACTTCTCCTATTGCCAGTTGTACTGTTTCCTCATGACTCTGTTCCTATACCTGCTCCTATTCCAGAGCCCTTTTCTCTTCTTGTTTCTCTGTCTGTTCTCCTGTGTTATCATCTGCCAGTTTCTCTTATGTTTTATCTGTTTGCTCAGTTACCAGTGGCTCACTAGCCATGTCTGTCTTGCCAGTTGTATCTTTATCTACCATAATGTTGATCTTTTGTGTGTCAACATCTACTGTGTACAGTACCTCAGGATTAGGATTAATATCCTTTATGTTCATACTCTCATCTGTCAGTTGATCTTCAATAGTTTTTACTGGTGATGTAATTTGAGGTGGTGGGGATAAGTTATCTTTAACTTTGATACTCGGAGGTCCACCAACCTTTCCTTTTCCTTTGTCTCTCTCCTTTTGATATACATTTATTGGTTTGGGGTTCCTGTATTCTTCCTGTTTTTCTTTCTCAGCAAGAAATATATCCCATGCATTTTCTATTTCTTCAGTTACCTCATTAACTCTTCCAACCATTAAAGCAATATGCCAGTGTGCAGTAGAGAATACTAACCGGTTGGCTTCAGTAATTAAGTCATCTATCTCCTTAAGTGAGTTTACTGGATAAATAGCTAGTAACTTTTCAATTTTGATTTTCTTATCAAGCTCTATAACAACTTGTCTTCTTGCTTCGAGTCTTTTGAATAGTTCATCTGGTACTTCATTTATAACTTCCATCAGAAACTTCTTATACATGTCCATGTGCAAAATAACACTGTTTTCCACTTGTTCTTTTTCATTTGCTGTCAAAGTGTCATAGACCTTTCTTATGTTTTTGAGTTTTCCTTCCTCTGTGATTTTATTTAGTAATATGTCAAGAGGGGCCAAGTTTTGTTTTGTTCTCTTCTTCTTCTTGGGTGTTAGTTTCTTCTTTGGTGTAGTCTTTTTAACTGGAGATCTTACTGCTTGTTGTTTCTATCTAGTTCTCCTAGGTGAGGGTGTGGTTGCCAGTGAAGGATCTCTTTTCCTTACAACTCTTTTGAAAGCTGCAAGCATGTCACTCTCTAAAGAAGTGCCTACCGGTGATAGGTGAGTCTCAGGCTATAGAGTTCCTAACTCATCCTTAGTGATACCAGTTTGCTTTAATACATCTTCTTTAATAGCCTTTGCCTGTCTAGAACCTCTTCTCACAACTGTCTCAACCTTTTTCACTCTCTTCTTAGATCGAATTTGTTTTTCTATGGTCTTAGCACTACCAAATACTTCTTCCTTTGGTTCGTTTGGTGCTTTCAAAAGTGCTTTAGCATAAGTCTCAATTATATGATCATCTGTCTCATAGCCCATCTCTGTTACCCAGATTGTTCTTGGGATGACTGCTTCCATCCAGATCTCATCCTTTTTTATTACAAAACATATATCATCCTTGTACTTGTCAACAATCTTCTATGATAACCTAATTCTCTTCTTCATTTTGGCCTTAAGTGCTTGAAAGTATTCATGGATATTATTTTCCTTGTCTTCGTCCATGTTATTGAATAGTTCTATCAATTGTTTTCCTACGGGTATATCAAATCCAATTACTTTATAGCCTATACTGGGAACCTGTTTGGTTATGTGTAGCATCAAGCATACAAGCAGATTACCAAATCTAAAAGTTCCTTTCTTATCTTTCTTTATCTTGCCTAAGTTTTCAATTAACTCATCTTTTAACCATTCACATATGTCAATTTTCACATTCTTTGTAACCATATCATAAGCATTCTTAATGCATAAACTTGAAACTGAGTTAAGTCTATTTGCATGAGTAGCTTTATACCCTAAAATCATGCTAACAAATCTCACATTTATATCTGTTACATCATTTACCCTCAAGGACATTCTGTCAGATGTTGCACCAGTTAGTTTAGTTACTAGGTCATTGGAGACCTTTTTAGTCTTGGCTGGTCTTTTACCGGTGGACAGTAACCCTGTGATACCTTTCACAGCTTCCTTGGTAATTTTGTGAATTGCATCTAACCAGAAAAATTCACCATGTACCCTACTTAAGACTATCCAAAATCACATCCTTGGGAAATTCAGGAATGCAGAGGATTTTAGTAAATCCTAGGGTTTCAATGATTTTATGTTCTAATTTTACATTTCTGAAATTATCACATATGATAGATTTATACATCGTTTTGATCTCTTCATCTCCCAATTCCTCTATGTTACAGTGAATCTAAATTTTGGGGTCTTTAGCATAAACAACTCATTTTGGTATTTGAGAGAAAGCACCTACATTGTCATCTTTCTTTTCTACCTCAGGAGCTAGTTGAAATAGGGCCTAGGGCATTTTATAACCTCGACTACAGTAGGGTTTTCTATATATTCAAGTGAAGAGGTGGATGCCATGATAATAAATACCTTTTTCTATCTTTGAATGAATTGATTGCTTGAAGTGCTTTGCCTCTTGATTGAAATCCCTTAGCTCTACAAATTTTGTGCTCTACGAATGTTTGAAATCACGGTGAAATGAAATGGAGCCAAAACCACAAATTTATAATGTTTATTTTCCATCTACCACATTTAATGCATGCCAATTAAGTAGTCACTTAACATTGTCTGTCGATAATGAAGTAATTTCCAACTTCTCATCTCTAACTGAGGGAAGAATAGCACATGTGTCATTAGATTGGCCAAACCCTCAAGGAAACTTTCTTCAATTTGATGAAGAACTTCCTGCCGGTGGAGCACTACTCTGTCCTACTGGTGAAGCATTGATTGGTTCTACCAGTGGAGGAGTATTCCCAACATTTAGATCAACTTTTCTAATCCATTGTTTTGAGAATTCTTGCTTAACCTCTTCAACTTTTTCTTTACCTTTCAAGCTAGAACTTTTGTTGTCTTTCGGTGATCCTTTACTTCTACAGAATTTTGCAATATGCCCAATCTTGTTACATGCATAACAAGTCTCATTATTCTTCTGAATAGCTTTCCCATAACCTATGTTGGTTTGTGTTCTACATTGATTAGATAAATGTCCAAATCTTCCACAAACATAACATCTCACATTCATTCTGCAATTTTCAGAGTTGTGACCAACTTTGTTGCATTTTGAACATTGACCAGTGGGTGTGTTGATATTCTGATAATTTCTAGACCTACATTCATTTGCTCTATGACCATACTTATTACAGTTAAATCATTTTCCATTGAATTTATAAGCATTAGGTTGTCTTACCGGTTTGTTGTGATCCTGTGTGTTTGCAATACCAGAGCTTTCACCAACTTCAAAGCCAATTCCAGAAGTGTCACCTTTAAGTTTTTTATTCTTCAGCAAGTTACCAAGTTCCTCTAAGCTTTTCTTTAATTTTTCTTTATGTTGATTTGTAGTTTCTAGTTCTCTTTCTAAGACTTCTTTTTGCCTCATCAGTTCATTGGAGTCATTCTGAGTGTGCATCAGATCTATCTTCAATAAATCATTTTCATAGCTAATTCTTGTGTTCTCATTTGCTGCATCACTTAGTCTTCTGGTCAATTCTTCTTCATTCTTCTTCCTATCTTAAATTTCCTTACAAAATCTCATAATCATATCCTGCATCTCATTTTTTATTGTCATGTTCTCTTGTTTCAACTTGTTTATCATATCATTAAGTGATTCCTTTTCATCAATTCTCATTTTGCATCTTTTCACAAAGTTCTCTTCTCTTATTTCTTGCAATAGTAAGATTCTCTTGAAGTGCTTGAATGATATTCTGAGCAGCCTTTAGATCACCTTCTAGTTTGATATTTTTCAATTTTTTTGTATCATAGCCTGAGAGAGCTCCTTCAAGTTGCTTCATCAGATTTTCTATATCTACCAGTATTAGGATCTTCCTCAAGCTGTTAGGCTTCTAAAAATAGAGGACCAGGCTCTGATACCAATTGTTAGGATTCCCAAAGATACTGAGAGGGGGGTGATTAGTATCTAACCGATGAATTGAATTTCTTAACTTAAAACATACAGAACATATTATAATAGTGTACCAGTATGGAAGAAATAATGCAATAAACAGAATTAAAAACATCCACATGAAAAGCACACCATGACACAAGGATTTAATGAGGAAACCCAGTGTGGGAAAAACCTTGGTGGGATTTGTGACCCACAATATTCACTTATTGGCCAATAAGAGAATATTACTTACAAGAAGGGCCTGCACATGCAGGAAGGCCAACTGCCTAGAGCTCACTGCTCAATGAGAAGTCTCACTAACTTACAATGTGGATCATACAAATCCAATATCTTGTACTACTTTACAATAGCATCTATAATGCTAGATCCAGTACTGGTTTCTGCTATGTTTTTTACATAAAACCTTCAACCTATATTTCACATAATAGGTCTACCTAATATATTTTCCTTATCACTTACAAAATGTCTACAATGATCTCTCTTATATATATGAGTCATTTTACAACTTTCCAAGTCGGCTTACAAAGTTTTTACAATAATAAACAAAATATAATATATCAAAAATCCTGTCGGCCTCTGTGCCGGTATGCTTCCTTTCTCTGTGGTGCCGGTGGTCTGAATGTCAGTGTAGAGTGTGATTTTTTGATGCCGGTGAACTATCTTGCTAGTGTAATGTCTTGCCAGTGCCATAGGATTGTAAGGTTGCCATCAATGACAAAACCTTCAATCACCTACAATGTCTCATTGGAGTGTGCATATGCCAACAAACATGATCATTAAAGTATCATCGAAGACATTTCTGATTTGTGTATTGAAATAATTAATACTGCTTGATTTATGCAAGCAACACTCAGGTCATCTCGGTTTAATTATACCTCGATGCTTGTGTTAACTTGCCATATCAAAATCAAGGAAAGCAGTGCTCAGGTCATCATGGTTTAATTATACCATCAATGTTTGTACTCACTTCCCACATTCAAAAATCTCAATGACAACAAAAACACAATAAGCCAGTGATTGGTCTGCTCGTAGCTTTGCATTTGCATTTGCATTTAGCTTGCATTCCATTCTTGCATGGGATCCTGCATGCTCCTTTTATTCAAGGTTAAATATATCGTAGGAATCATCAAGGTATCATCACAAGTGTATATGCAATCAGAATGATGACTCATATCTCTCTAGACATTGTCAACCCAGTGAAAATCATATGCTACCCTCTCATCAAAACCAACATCAGCATATCCAAATCTTTCTGCAACTTGATATCAATAAACTGTCAGTTCTTTATCCAATCAATCTTAGCAATTCTATCAATCAATCACATCTAAATCGATTCTCTCATGTCTTATACAGGATGTATCTTTCCTGAAACTAGACATTCTGACCATGTCTTATATAGGATATATTTTTCCTAAAACCAGATGCTTTGATCATCTTTGTCTTATACAGGAGATATCATTCTTGAAACCAGACTGAATCTCGATCTTATCAATCTAACCAATCAAGCTTTATCAATCATCAAGAACCATATTCCCATGATCAAAGAACTCGCATTTTCATCAACCATAGTTGCAGAAATCAAATCAATAATCTAATCTAGACATCAATTTCGCAAAAAATCAAAAAACTCCAAAGTTTAATTATCTCAATTGATCTCTCGAGGGGGCATCATTGTATCACAATTTATCAATCAATAGCTGGGGCATCCTATTGAACCAATATCATCGTCAAAATAAGATTATTCTTTGAATCAACGCATCATCACACCTCGCTTCAAAGAGGGGCAAAATGTATACACATAAAAATGGTCTAAAGATAATTAATTAAATAAGCAATTATTTAATTAATCCCCCTTCTCAATTTAATTGAATTCACTAACCAATTTTATTAAATTCCCCTTTTCATCTACTTATTAATAAATCAAAGGATTTATTTAATAGGTTCATTTTCATAATCCCCTTTAATTAATTAATTCAAATTAATTAATTCCCCCCATCGAATTTATTTCTTCTAAATCCCATAATTAATTAAAAAAAATCAATTTATGAGTTGTTGAGATTAATTAGCCTTTTCCTATTATTGGAATTTTTAAATTCAAATTCTCCTAACTTCTAGCCACCTAGCCTAACCCCTTCTAAACCTAACTCATTCCATCTAACCTTAAGTTTAATTAACTCCATCTTAGCTTGCACATCTTAACCACGATGTCCCCTTTCCTTGAACACTTTGCCCTCTCATGAGCAAAGATTTGTGACACTTGTCACTAAATGTTCCCATTCATCCAGCCTATTCTAGAAACCTCTTGACACTTGTCACCATGGAGATGACAATGTTCCCTTTCATCCAACCTCTTTGCTAACCTCCTACAATTTAACCATTGATATCTTCAGACTTAATCTTGACCATTGATTCCTGCCACCTCACCACTGGCCTTGGAAATCCTATAAATAGACCCCATTTTGGAGCAATAATGATACCATCTCATTTGCATTTCAGACATTGTTACTACAGGCATATGCAATCTTAGTTTATCATTTTAGCATTGTTATCATAGCTTAATTGCATCATTCTAGCTTATTTTCTAGTATAATCATGGAATCATGTAGCTTAATCATTATCATTGCTAGCTTAAATGCATCATTTATCATTTAAATCGTCCATTTAAGTGTAGTCAAGTCACTAGAATTTGCATGACCAGATCTGAGAGCAAAATTCATACTCGCATTTACTAGGAGGTGATAGATCGCTTAGCTATGGTTTTATCTTTCTTTGTTTTAAATTCATTAACCATGCTTGTAATGATCTATTGAGTGTTTTGTGTTGCAGGAACAGGTATACACTTCATAGGCACAAAATTTTGGCACCCACCGTGGGGCTGGAGTTATCATTTTTGGCCACTTAAGCTTCATCAACATTCATCTTTGTCGAGTCTGATTCAGAATTTCATACAAACTCATTTCTGGCCTAGTACGACATGCTTTATGAGCTAAAATGACAAGAGATCCTGTGTTGTACGATCCTTTAGGAAAATTATAGTGTCGAATGAGCTCTCATCCTGACTCGTACGGTATCAGAAAGTGGCTTGTACGATAAGGTAAAGTTTGTCGTACGAAATTTTGCTTGTGTTTTGAGAACAGATTGCATTTCAGGTTTAATACTTGAGTTTGATTATGACTAATGCTAACTTTGTTCTGTTTATGAGATTTTTGGTAGTCTAACTCTTTTCTATAGAATGATTGATGAAGATATGCTTGTTAAAGACCAAATTCAAAAGGCATCAATGACTACTAATGGATCTATTTTTGCAGGTTGCCTAAAAGAATTCAACAAAACTTTGTGTATTCCTTACAGCTTTTTTAGGCACACTCATCTTTTGCTAAAGGAATAAACAATCATGTATTTTATGTCTTTGATGATAGGTGAGTATTCTCTCACCTTTCTTAGGTGATTAGAAAGCTAAACTCATCTTTTACTTTTATTAGTGCATTTATTTAGCAGGCCTGCCCTCCCAAGGAGTTAATAACTCTTAAAGCCATTACAGTCAGTGAGAGGGGAACGAACTAAGTGGGAATGGCTAATGTCAAGTAATCCAACCCACTATAAAATAAATGTGATTTGATGATAATCAAGTCAACGACAGTGCTCGGAAATAGCTCTCCTCCATACCTTCAAGTATAGCAAACCTTGGTTTTCAAGGCTGGGAGACCTCTTAATTGAGTATTATACCCTGACGTGCTGAATAGATCCCTTACTAGGGCCGGTTAAAATAGAAGCTACCTAATTCACCTCTGAAAGGGTGATAATCTTTGTGCAAGAGAGATAGTAACTCTCCCAAGACACATGCCATATCATGCCCCCATTAGCATTTGGAGTCGGATAATACGGCGTTGAGAATCCATTGTGTGAGACTCAGTGGCCATATTCTGATTAGCTATTGGGTGTGTACCTAATTTTGCAAGCAAAGGTTTTCTCTCCTCAAACAACTTCCTTAGGGTTTAGTATGCTTGGAGTCACTTATCACAGCATGTGTTTGCTATGTATTTATCCCTAAATAAAAAAAATCAGACATCTAAAACAAGAAAACATAAGCAAATCACCAAAATTCACTACTCCAAATTCGGCAAAACAAACATTTTGTATCTCTGCTTGGTTATCTATCATACGAGTCATATTCTTTGTCGTACTGTCTAGTGATTTGTCATATGAGGTTAATCTTTTGTCATATGGTTCAGAAAGAAATGTCATACGAAACTAAGTTTTTTACATGAAATTTCTTATTTGTCGTTTGGTCTTATATCTCTTTTCATTTGGGCTATAATCTATCATACGAGTCTCTGTTTTCATCAGTCCAGAGCTGTCATTTTGCTTGATCAGTTTGCAGTAATCATAAATACATGTTATATGTTATTTTGTGCTTAAATTGTCTTCTTGGTTTGCTTGGTCAAGTTATCATCTGTCAAAATCAGACTTTAGAACATAAGCACCTTAAGATTTTCAAGTGCTCACCCTCAACAAGTTCAAGATCTAAACATCTCAAAGTGCATTATCACGTTCTTTGATAAACTGATCACTCAAACATAGTTTCACATCAGGATCTATCATCCTCTATCATGAAACTAAAATGTTTGGTCAGGTTAATCTTGTCCCACATCATAGGATATATCATTCCTACTAGACTTGGTTCTTATCAAATCATAATCATTGCACTCCAAAATTGAAGATCGAAAAACTTGCAAAACTTTAAACACTTGAACCATCTTTTCGTGTCATATCATGCTATCACATTTACCTTGACAGTTGAAGACTTATCAAAACAAACTTTTGGACAATCGAATCCTAGCAAAATAACACACGTGTATGCCCATTCTAACTAGAGCTCAGAGATGAAGGATCGTAGAGATGGAAATCGAAACATTGGAAACAACTGAAGAGCATATAACCATGGAACATGAAGAGGAAATAAAAGTTGAAGGAGAAATAACAGAAAAAAATATCAGAGACATCAAGAAAGATCCTCAATTCAACAAATTTATACAAAAATTATTAGAGGAAGAAAAATAAAAATACTTCCTAATGTTAGCCAAGTGTGGTGCTACACTCCCCCAAGATTTTGATGTGAACAAATTGACACAAAAGAAAAGTGACCCTCCCCCTAATAACAAACAATATGAGGATATTTTTGGTTTCCACATGAATGACACATCAATTCGTAATAAGACCAGAACCACAGAAGAAACTTACATACCCAAAAGAGATGAAGTGGAATGAAGATACAAGAAGGACTAGAGATGACACCAGAAGAGATCCAGATCCTCCTAGAATACAAAATCATGGTCATGCAAGAACAAATCATGTCGATAATTCTATCACAACTCTCACACAACAACTACAAGCAATGTAAACACAAATTCAAGCTATGCAAAGAGGAAATGTTAGACAATACTCACTACAAGAAATTTGTCCTTATCTATTCGATAGAAACCTAAACATGATACCATTTCCTATAGGTTTTGTGTTAGGATTCCCATAGATACTGAGAGGGGGGGTGAATGAGTATCTAACTGGTGAATTGAATTTATTAATTTGAAACATGTAGAACATATTATAACAGTGTACCGGTATGCAAGAAATAATGCAATAAACAGAATTAAAAGCAACCACATGAAAAAAACACCATACAACAATGTTTTAACGAGGAAACCCGGTGTGGGAAAAACCTTGGTGGGATTTCTGACCCTCAATATTCACTTACTGGCCAATAAGAGAATATTACTTACAAGAGGGGCATGCACATGCAGGAAGGCCAAGTGCCTAGAGCTCACTACTCAATGGGAAGTCTCACTAACTTACAATGATGGATTATATAAATCCAGTATCTTTTACTGCTTCAGAATAGCATCTATAATGCCAGATCCAGTACTAGTTTCTGCCATGATTCTTACATAAACCCTTAACCTATAATTTGCTTAATAGGTCTACCTTATTTCACCTAAATATATTCCTCTCACTTACTTACAAATGTTCTATAATGATCTCTCATATATATGAGTCATTTTACAATGATGCCAAGTCGGCTTACAAAGATTTTACAATAATAAACAAAATATAAGATAACAAAAATCATGTCGGCCTCTGTGTCGGTATGCTTCCTTTCTCTGCAGGTGCTGGTGGTCTGAGTGTCGGTGCTGGTGGTCTAAGTGTCAATGTAGAGTCTGATCTTGCTAGTGCTGATGAACTATCTTGCCGGTGTCATAGGATTGTAAGGTTGCCATCAATGACAAAACCTTCAATCACCTACAATGTCTCATTGGAGTGTGCATATGCCAACATTTTGAAACTCCTAGATATGAAAAATATGATGGAAGCACCGACCCTCGAGATCATATATGAGAATTTTGCACAATGAGTATGGAGTTTGCACATGAGGATACCTACTTAATGAGATTATTTCTAAAAAGCTTAACTGGACTAGCTATGGAATGGTTCTTCGAACTTCCACCTAGAATCAGATCATTTTTAGAGTTGGTGGATAAGCTTGTTTCACAATACTTGTACAACATAGAACATGAAGTAACAATGCTAGACCTATGTAATGCCAAACAAAATACTCGAGAACCTTTCATGAAATTTTTACAATGATGGAGATGGTTAGCATCACAGTATCCTCGTACAATGCCAGAGTATGAAAAAATGGACATATTCATTGACAACTTAAATGATCATATGAGTAATTACTTAAAAATGCAAGGAAATCAAAGTTTTGGAAAAATGATCGATAATGGAATCAGAATGGAGGAAGCCATGATAAAGAAAGGTGAGTTGAAAATATACAAAGAAAGAGTCCATCCTCCTAACAACACCAATAACACCAATCACAATGATAAACCAAATTTTTGGAATAGAAATTGAAATGTTGTCAATGATGGAATAGTGGATAACAACAATGTGAAACCAAAACTATCGATTTTTAATTTATCCACTCACTCAACAGCAGCTCAGCAAAACAACAAACACCAAAGAGCAACTATCAAAACTTTCTTTCGAAGACAATTTACAAACATTGGTGAACCCCTTGGGTCAGCACTAAAGACACTTCTCGTGAACAAATTGATCACTTTACCAGAAGAAAGGAACTACAAACCTCAAATCAAACCACCTTGGTGGAATGATAACCATTATTGCGATTTCCATCAAAACAAGGGACATCACACAGATAATTGTCAGAAGTTGAAACATATCATACAAGATATGATTGATAATGGAGTAATAATAGTGGATGGACATACGACAAATGAATCTCACACAACTTTTAAAACTCCACTTCCAAACTATGAGAAAGGTGAATCATCAACAACAAACAATGGTAAGGGTAAAGAAAAGGTAAACTACACTCATAATTATGATAATGTGGTAAATGTGATTGTAGTTAAAGAAAACAAAAATAAAGAACATGCTCATGCTATCACAAGAAGCAAAGCCAAAGTTGTTTTGCCAGGTCCTACAACAAACACATCATCCACTACCAAACAATACAGTCTAGTGGAGCAATTGTAGAAAACACCAACACAAATATCCATCTTAGAACTGTTAAAGCTTTCACCTACACATAAAGAAATTCTTGAACGAGCATTAATCGATACAACAGTATCCAAGATCTTGATATCGATCAATTCCAAACCATGTTGGGACACCTCACAACTCCTCATTGCTTTTCATTTACTGAAGAAGATGACATGTCCTTACAACATCCCCACAATGCTCCTTTGCATATTGAAGTCCTCATTCACAAAATGTGCGTTAAACATGTTCTAATAGATGGTGGAGATGGCCTAAACATCTGTTCATTGAGTCTTGTTCATGCCTTAGGATATTTAGAAGATGCAGTTTATGTCCAGAAAAGGATCACCAAAAAAGCCTATGATGAAGAAGAATGTTCCTCCAAGGAAATTGTGATACTACCCATCAAAGTGGGACCTTTGCAGAAGGACACAACATGCCAAGTTCTATACTTGGACTTATCATATAATGTACTCTTGGGAAGACCATGGATACATGACCTGCAAGCTATCCCATCAAGATATTATCAATGTGTAAAATTTCCCGGCAGGAAATCACATTATCTACAGATTCAAATTCATTTCAATACTGCAGCAATCTAAAAATAACCCAAGAAGTCATTGTTCCTCATAACAGGGAGGCAACATCTTAGAACACACAATTCAAGGAACAATCATTTGCCTCTATTTTATCAAGTATGGAAAACAAATGCAACTAAGAGATCGAGGGAATGGAGAATATTCAATATCACAATTACCACTTTCTCCTAAATCCTTTGGAAAACCATCAAACTCTAAACAACAACCAATTGTGAAACATCTTTCAATATTTGATGGAGCATTTGTTAGTGCTGGAACCTTATCAGAGGAAATAGAAGACAAAGATGTGCTACAGTGGCTATACAAGGACGAAGAATGTCAACAACAGATCAAGAATGTCAGAATACCTACAGAAAAGTATGGAAAAGGATTTAACATTCTCAGAAGAATGGGATACACTGGAACAGGTCCTATAGGAAAAAGAAAAGAAGGTATCTCAAAACCTATTCAACCTTACACTCAGTAGACTACAGACAAAATAGGCTTAGGGTATGGACAAGTCACTCTACTGGAAGGCACATCTCTTAGTCAACAACAAGAGGAATATGAAAATAGACAAGAACAACTAGCAATTGAAAGAGAAGAAACATCAGCTAAGCAACAAACACAAGCAAGCATAAAATGAGAAAAGAAACAAGCTTCCAATCAACAAGAGAAACAAACTAAAAGAAACTCTCAAGCAACATTAAATCTTAATCAAAACAAGAAAGAAGCTAATATAAATCCAAGAGAACTCATAGAAAAGCTGACAAAACTTAATCTCAGTCCTGAAGAAGTTGAATATAAGAAAAGATATAGCCAGAAAAGAAGAAGAAATGCTATATGATCAAATCTGTAGATTGCAGGCTGCAAGTGATATAGATTCTAATGAATGGGAATGGGATTCCAATCACTCTGAAGAATCAACTAAAGAAAATTGCTTTGAAGGAGATGTAGGAGTCGATGAAGGACAAATGTCAGGAAATAGTTCACTTGAATTAGAATCACATTCAACTGACTTGGACTTAACCGAGGATGATCAGGAACTCCTTATGTGAGGTAATTCTGATGAGAGTATCATTCTAGACATCGACATACATATCAAAAACTTTGATACATCCATCATGACCCTTGAAACCCTTGAAACATCCCAACATGGAGATCCCCTACCACTAATCCACCTCGAGCTTATTGATTGGGAAAATGAAGGACATATTGTCATTGATACCTTTTCGAATGACCATGCCATATATGTATATCTTAATGCAATCAAACCCGTAACAACTCTCACCGAGAATGTCAGCAATGCATCTTCCAATCAAGTGGGTGCCGAATCTCCTAGTCACAAAAGTGAAAATAAAGAAAAGAATATCAAATCTAATGCTAAAAACCATTTATTGGCAACATTAGATCAAGAAAAAGTAAAAAGAAAGGACGCTCTAACGGTGAAAACCTCCTTGAGGCACCAAAAGATGGGAGATTTGACACTTTACCTGAGCATTATCAAGAAATGTCATCCATTTTGATTGAACCAACAGAGGCAGTTAACATTGGCACAACAGAACAACCAAAGATTCTTCATCCAGCGACTTTTCTATCAAAATAAGAAATGCAACAATATGTGGAATTCTTCAAATGATGATAGATCAATTTTTCTTGGTCATATGCAGACATGCCAGGGTTGGATCTAGAGCTTATTATGCATCACTTAAATGTTTGTCCAGGAGCCAAACCATTCAAACAAAAGTTAAGGAAAATGCATTCGCATATCACCCTCCTAGTCAAAGCAAAACTAAAGAAATTACTGGATGTCAGATTCATCAGACCTGTAGCTTATCCTCAATGGGTATCCAGCATTTTTCCTCTTTCAAAACTAGATAAAAGCATCAGAATATGCAAAAAACTTCAAAGATCTTAATAACGCATGTCCAAAGGATGATTTTCCTTTGCCTAACATTGACATCATTGTAGATTTAACTACTGGACACTCCATGTTTTCTCTAATGGATTATTTCTCCAGATATAATCAAATCAAAATATCACCCAAAGATCAAGAAAAGACAGCTTTCTCATGCCCATGGGGTACTTTCTGCTAGAACATCATGCCTTTGGATTAAAGAACGCGAGTGCTACATATCAAAGAGCTATGACAACTATATTTCATGACATGATGCATACATTCATGGAAGACTATGTGGATGACATATTGGCTAAGTCATACAATAGAGAAGAAAATATAGAGATACTGGAAAAGATCTTTGACAAGTTAGAACAATACAAGCTAAGGCTAGACCATAAGAAATATGTCTTTGATGTTACTTTAGGAAAGCTATTGGGATACATTATTTCAACTAGAGGTATCGAAGTGGGTCCAGCTAAAGTAAAAGAAATCATTGAAATCACATCTCCCAAGAATATCAGTCAACTAAGATCACTCCAAGGAAGACTCCAGTCAATCAGAAGATTTGTTGCTCAACTAGTAGATAAATGTCAACCATTTACTCATCTATTACATAAAAATATTCATTTCAAGATGGACCACCAATGTGAGGACTCATTCAACAAGATCAGGGCATATCTCATACAACTACATGGCCTAATGTCACTGATTCCAGGAAAGTCATTATTACTCTTTGTATCAACCACCAAAACATCATTAGAAGTTTTGCTTGCACAACAGGACAATGAAGGAAAAGAACGAGCTATCTACTACATCAACAGAACACTAATAGGATACGAGATCAACTATTCACCAATAGAAAAAGCATGCTCAGCAGTAGTTTTTGCTTCTCAAAAATTACGACACTATCTACTATCTCACTCCATCAAGTTAATAGCTAAAATCGATCCTTTGAAATATTTACTCAGCAAAGCAACATTAACAGGATGACTAGCAAAATGGATCATGATCCTGAGTGATTTTGATATTGAGTATATTGATAGAAAAGCTATAAAAGGACAAGTCATTGCAGACCAACTAGTAGAGGCACCACTCCAAGATGATCACCCTTTATAGATTGAGTTTCCTGATATTGATATCCTAACAGTCACCACAAAAACATGGCAATTATACTTTGATGGTTCATATACACAGCATGGATTAGGAGCATGTATTCTATTCATCACACCACAAGGTCATACAATACCAAAAGCATACAAATTAAGCTTTCCATGCACCAATAACACAACAGAGTATGAAGCTTTGGTTACAGGTATCAAAATGGCTATAGAATGGAACATTACACAACTTCAAGTCTTTGGAGACTCTTAGCTCATCATTAATTAGATCAATTATGACTATCAAGCAAAGGATGAAAAGTTAATGCCTTATAAAAAGATGGTTGATGATATCAAGAAATACTTTGTAGAAATAACTTTTCAGCAGATTCCAAGGAACGACAACAAAGCAGCAGACGCCATGGCTACACTTGCTTCTCTCCTTCAGACACGGGAAAATAAACAACATTATGAATTCCTAGTGGAAGAGTTGTTTTACCCTACTCATAATTGTCCTGATTTCCAAACTATCTGTCAACTTGTGGGGCATGATTCCTCACACTATGGCCAAACTTACACATGCCTGAAAGATAACACCTTACCTTCCAACTTATTGAAGAACCAAACGAGAAACTTTATTTTCCAATCCTCCCATTTTACTCTCGTTGCAGATACCCTATTTAAACGAGGTCTAGATGGTACTCTTTTAAGATGTCTCGAATAGGAAGAATCTGAGAAGGCCTTACATGAAGTCCATAATGGAATTTGTGGCACTCATTCAAGTTGTCTTACCTTTTCAAAAAAACTCATACACTTGGGCTATTATTGGACAACTATGGAACGAGATTCTTTTTAGATAGCTAGAACATGCAAACAATGTCATATCCATGGGAATTTGATTCATGCACCAGCACAAGAACTTCATGCTTTGGCAACATCTTGGCCTTTCTGTCAATGGGGTCTTGATCTAGTAGGAAAGATAAATCCTCCTTCATCTAATGGTCACAAATTCATCCTTATAGCTACAGAATATTTCACAAAATGGATAAGGTAGTAGCTCTCATAAATATCACAGGAAAAAAAATTGTTGCATTTATCTTGAATTACATCATCTGTCGCTATGGAATACCAATGACCATTATCACTGATAATGGGTGACCATTCAAGAATCGGGATGTACAAGAGCTATGTGATAAATTCAAGATTCAACACAGATTCTCCACACCCTATTATCCACAAAGGAATGGGCAAGTAGAAGCATCAAACAAAACTATTCTGAAAATCCTCAAAAAGACAGTGAACGATGCTGGAAAAGATTGGCATATTTAATTAAACCCTGCTCTATGGGCCTATTGTACCAATATCTGCACACCAACAGGTGCCACACCTTTCTCTCTTGTTTATGGATCAAAAGCAATACTGCCAATAGAAGTAGAGATTTCTTCTCTATGAGTATCATTAAAAGGTCTCATCCCAGATGAAGAACAACAAGTATCTAGATTACAAGAGTTAGAATTATTCCAGGAATGAAGACAAAATGCCTTTGATCATCTAAAGGTATATCAGCAAAGAATGTGTCGGAGCTATAATCACAAGGTCAAACCACGAATCTTTCAAGTGGGGGAACTAGTACTAAAGGAAAATCCACGCAACCAAGCAGATCGAGAAAAGAAAGGAAAGTTTGAACAAAACTGGTTAGGTCCATTTGTGATCACAACACTATTTGGATCAGGAGCATATTAGCTATCAACACAGGATGGAGATTAGCTCGAAGAACCCATCAATAGCATGCATCTAAAGAAGTTTTATGTCTGAAAAAGAAAAAAAAACAAAAAAAAAAAAAACAAGGTATGTGCAGGATCATGGTGTGCCAAAATAGGCCCTTAAGTGGCAATGAAATTTCAAAAAATCAGAGTTATACAGCTTGACATGAAAATTTGAATAATTTGTGAACAATATTTTTAAAATATGTAAGAAGATAATATATAGAAAATTGAATGTAGTTTCTAAGCTACTAGTTGTTTTTTGGAAAAAAAAAATCCTATTTTATGAAAATTTTAAATTTCAATGTAGTGGTACTAAAATTTTAGGAAAAAATAAGAAGTGGACGTATGTCTGACCACCCTAATCACAATCAAATCTTAATATTTTTTTATAATATTTATAATTTAATTATTAGACTCATGTCTGGATGTGACACATTTTTTTTTTTAATTTTCTATAAATTAAATAATTATTTATGAATTTTTTACTACAGCTTTTCAAAAATTCAGAAACTCCTAAGTTTGACCACCTTAACCTAGTCAAAACCTTATGAAATTTATTTTTTTATTAATTTTTCCCTATAGTAGACAAAGCATAGGATGTGACGCATGTTTCGGTTTCAAAAAATGTTATACCATTTGAAAGTTATGAGTGTTTTTCAATTAGTATATCAATCAGGACTATTGTCAAAAGTCAATTAGAAAATAAATAATAATTATTTATTAAAGTTGAAATAAGATAAGCCTTATATTGTTGGAAAGTTGGGAATGTCCTTAAAAAACCCTTTTCATTTTATCAATTTTGGTTACAAAAAAAGTCATTAGCGACCAGTGTAAAGTCTGGAAAATCAAGGAATACTAAAAAACACGATTTTTCAGTTGACTTTCCAGGCTTGTCACTTCCAAGCCAAATACCAAAGCATTCCCAAGCCGAAATTTGAAATTTGAAAATTTGACTACAAAAATCGGATATCGGATAAAATTGAATATCAGATTTTATCTGATATCCAATTTTAGTACAAAAATTTGTGGTCCCCAAAAAATTTCTCGTTGCCGCCATTTATTTGGTAAACTCCCACATGGCAGAAATCTGATAACTGATTAAATCGGATATCGGATTTTATTAGTCATATTTTAGAGAGAGAGAGAGAGAAGGAGAGAGAGGGAGAGAGAGAGAGGAGGAGGAGAGGGAGGGAGAGAGGGAGAGAGAGAGAGAGAGAGAGAGAGAGAGAGAGAGAGATGAGAGAGAGAGACAGAGAGAGGAGAGAGAGAGAGAGAGGAGGAGGGAGAGAGAGAGAAGGAGAGGGAGAGAGGGAGAAAGAAAGAGAGAGAGAGAGAGAGAGAGAGAATATGACCCCTAACAACATAATTTGGTGTCTTAAGCGGTTCTATGGTGTCGTTAGGGGTCATATGGTGTCTTGGGACACCATAGGAACCCTTAACACACCAAATCATGTTGTTAGGGGTCATATGGTGTCTTAAGGGGTCATATGGTGTCCCATGAACCCTTATGACCTCTTAGGAATCCATATGACCCCTACTTACACCATATTGGGTCACTTTGGGTCATATTGTGTCCTAAGGGGTCATATTGTGTCCTAAGGGGTATTGTGGTGTCCCAAGACACCATATCACCCCTATGGACACCATATCACCCCTAACAACACCATAGGACCCCTTAAGACACCAAATCATGTTGTTAGGGGTCATACTGTGTCTTACGAGGTCATAGGACACAATATGACCCCTAACGACATGATTTAGTGTCTTAAGGGGTCATATGGTGTCGTTAGGGGTCATATGGTGTCCATAGGGGTCATGTGGTGTCCCATGAACCCTTATGACCTCTTAGGACACCATATGACCCCTAATGACACCATATTGGGTCGCTTTGGGTCATATTGTGTCCTAAGAGGTCCTATGGTGTCCCAAGACACCATATGACCCCTATGGACACCGTATGACCCCTAATGACACCATAAGACCCATTAAGAAATCAAATCATGTCATTAGGTGTCATATTGTGTCTTATGGGGTCATAGGACACAATATGACCCCTAGCAACATGATTTGGTGTCTTAAGGGGTCCTATGGTGTCATTAGGGGTCATATGGTGTCCATAGGGGTCATATGGTGTCCCATGAACCCTTATGCCCTCTTAGGACACCATATGACCCCTAATGACACCATATTGGGTCACTTTAGGTCATATTGTAGGGAAAAGGGGTCATATTGTGTCCTAAGGGGTCTTATGTTGTCCCAAGACACCATATGACCCCTATGGACACCATATGACCCCTAATGACACCATAGGACCCCTTAAGACGCCAAATCATGTCATTAGGGGTCATATTGTGTCTTACAGGGTTGTAGGACACAATATGACCACTAACGACATGATTTGGTGTCTTAAGGGGTCCTATGGTGTTGTTAGGGGTCATATGGTGTCTTAAGGGGTCATATGGTGTCCCATGAGCCCTTATGATGACACCATATGACCCCTAATGTCATCATATTGGGTCGCTCTGGGTCATATTGTAGGGAAAAGGGGTCATATTGTTTCCTAAGGGGTCTTGTGGTGTACCAAGACACCATATGACCCCTATGGACACCATATGACCCCTAACGACACCATAGGACCCCTTAAGACACCAAATCATGTCATTAGGGGTCATATTGTGTCTTAGGGGGTCATAGGACACAATATGACCCCTAACAACATGATTTAGTGTCTTAAGGGGTCCTATGGTGTCGTTAGGGGTCATATGGTGTTGATAGGGGTCATGTGGTGTCCCATGAACCCTTATGACCTCTTAAGACACCATATGACCCCTAATGACACCATATTGGGTCGCTTTGGGTCATATTGTGTCCTAATGGGTCCTATGGTGTCCCAAAACACCATATGACCCCTATGGATACCGTATGATCCCTAACGACACCATAAGACCCCTTAAGACACCAAATCATGTCGTTAGGGGTCATATTGTATCTAATGGGATCGCAGGACACAATATGACCCCTAACGACATGATTTGGTGTCTTAAGGGGTCCTTTGGTGTCGTTAGAGGTCATAGGGTGTTCATAGGGGTCATTTGGTGTCCCATGACCCCTTATGACCTCTTAGAACACCATATGACCCCTAATGACACATATTGGATCGCTTTGGGTCATATTGTGGGGAAAAGGGGTCATATTGTGTCCTAAGGGGTCTTATAGTGTCCCAAGACACCATATGACGCCTAACGATACCATAAGACCCCTTAAGACACCAAATCATGTCATTAAAGATCATATTGTGTCTTACGGGGTCGTAGGACATAATATGACCCCTAACGACATGGTTTGGTGTCTTAAGGGGTCCTATGGTGTTGTTAGGGGTCATATGGTGTCTCATGAACCCTTATGACCTCTTAGGACACCATGTGACCCCTAATGACACCATATTGGGTCACTTTGGGTCATATTGTAGGGAAAAGGGTTCATATTGTGTCCTAAGGGGTCCTGTGGTGTCCCAAGACACCATATGACCCCTATGGACACCATATCACCCCTAACGACACCATAGGACCCCTTAAGACACCAAATCATGTCGTTAGGGGTCATATTGTGTCTTACAGGTCGTAGGACACAATATGACCCCTAACGACATGATTTAGTGTCTTAAGGGGTCCTATGGTGTCATTAGGGGTCACATGGTGCCCATAGGGGTCATGTGGTGTCCCATGAACCCTTATGACCTCTTAGGACACCATATGACCCCTAATGACACCATATTAGGTCGCTTTGGGTCATATTATGTCCTAAGGGGTCCTATGGTGTCCCAAGACACCATATGACCCCTATGGACACCGTATGACCCCTAATGACACCATAAGACCCCTTAAGACACCAAATCATGTCGTTAGGGGTCATAATGTGTCTTATGGGGTTGTAGGACACATTATGACCGCTAACGACATGATTTGGTGTCTTAAGGGGTCCTATGGTGTCATTAGGGGTCATAGGGTGTCCATAGGGGTCATTTGGTGTCCCATGAACCCTTATGACCTCTTAGGACACCATGTGACCCCTAATGACACCATATTAGGTCACTTTGGGTCATATTGTGTCCTAAGGGGTCTTATAGTTTCCCAAGACACCATATGACCCCTATGGACACCATATCACCCCTAACGACACCATAGGACCCCTTAAGACACCAAATCTTGTCATTAGGGGTCATATTGTGTTTTACGGTGTCATCTTAAGGGGTCCTATGGTGTTGTTAGGGGTGTTATGGTGTCTTAAGGGGTCATATGGTGTCCCATGAAGCCTTATGACCTCTTAGGACACCATATGACCCCTAATGACACCATATTGGGTTGCTTTGGGTCATATTGTAGGGAAAAGGGGTCATATTGTGTCCTAAGGGGTCCTGTGGTGTCAGAAGACACCATATGACCCCTATGGACACCATATCACCCCTAATGACACCATAGGACCCCTTAAGACAACAAATCATATTGTTAGGGGTCATATTGTGTCCTACAACCCCGTAAGACACAATATGACCCCTAACGACATGATTTAGTGTCTTAAGGGGTCCTATTGTGTTGTTAGGGGTCATATGGTGTCCATAGGGGTCATGTGGTGTCCCATGAACCCTTATCACCTCTTAGGACACCATATGACCCCTAATGACACATATTGGGTCGCTTTGGGTCATATTGTGTCCTAAGGGGTCTTATTGTGTCTTAAGGGGTCCTATGGTGTCCCAAGACACCATATGACCCCTATGGACACCGTATGACCCCTAACAACACCATAAAACCCCTTAAGATACCAAATCATGTCGTTAGGGGTCATATTGTGTCTTATGGGGTCGTAGGACACAATATGACCCCTAACGACATGATTTAGTGTCTTAAGGGGTCCTATGGTGTCATTAGGGGTCATACGGTGTCCATAGGGGTCATTTGGTGTCCCATGAACCCTTATGACCTCTTAAGACACCATATGACCCCTAATGACACCATATTAGGTCTCTTTGGGTCGTATTGTAGGGAAAAGGGGTCATATTGTGTCCTAAGGGGTCTTATGCTATCCCAAGACACCATATGACCCCTATGGACACCATATGACCCCTAACGACACCATAGGACCCCTTAAGACACCAAATCATGTCGTTAGGGGTCATATTGTGTCTTACGGGGTCGTAGGACACAATATGACCCCTAACAACATGATTTAGTGTCTTAAGGGGTCCTATGGTGTCGTTAGGGGTCATATGGTGTCCATAGCGGTCATGTGGTGTCCCATGAACTCTTATGACCTTTTAGGACATCATATGACCCCTAATGACACCATATTGGGTCGCTTTGGGTCATATTGTGTCCTAAGGGGTCATATGGTTTCCCAAGACACCATATGACCCCTAGGGACACCATATGACCCATAACGACACCATAAGACCCCTTAAGACACTAAATCAAGTCTTTAGGGGTCATATTGTGTCTTACAGGGTCGTAGGACACAATATGACCCCTAACGACATGATTTGGTGTCTTAAGGTGTCCTATGGTGTCATTAGGGGTCATAGGGTGTCCATAGGATTCATTTGGTGTCCCATGAACCCTTATGACCTCTAAGGACACCATATGACCCCTAATGACACCATATTGGGTCGCTTTGGGTCATATTGTGTCCTGAGGGGTCATATTATGTCCTAAGGGGTCCTATGGTGTCTTAAGACACCATAGGAGCCCTATGGACACCGTATGACCCCTAATGACACCATAAGACCCCTTAAGACACCAAATCATGTCATTAGGGGTCATATTGTGTCTTAAGGGGTCGTAGGACACAATATGACCCCTAACGACATGATTTGGTGTCTTAAGGGTTCCTATGGTGTTGTTAGGGGTCATAGGGTGTCCATAGGGGTCATATGGTGGCCCATGAACCCTTATAACCTCTCATGGCCTCATAGGTTCAAACAGATCGTTCGCAGGTGCCACGGATTCCGAGTTAGGGCCTATCAAAGTTTGACAATTTTGAGTACTTAGGGCGCTCAACGGACAACGCCGGTAGGATATGACCCCGAGCGTTCGATCGAGTGGGGGGGAAAAATAAGAGCATGCATAGGGTAATAATGCCTGACTAGACATGTCAGAGCCAATGGTTCATCATCACGACGAGCGGAATGAGAAATCAACCACACGAGAACATTCGATTGAGTGAGATTGACGATTTTTTCGCCAACCGAAAAATTGCTGCCCTAATAAAACCATAGGGAAACTTGAAAAATCAAGATAGGCTTTTGTAGGGACCCTTCTCATGGCCCCGTAGGTTCAAACAAATTGTTTGCAGGTGCCACAGATTCCGAGTTAGGGCCCGTCAAAGTTTGGCAATTTTGAGCACTTAGGGCGCTCAAGGGACGACGCCAATAGGGTATGACCCCGAGCGTTCGATCAAGTGGGGGGGGAAAATAGGAGTATGCAAAGGGTAATAAGGCCTAACTAGACATGTTGAAGCTAATTGTTCATCATCACGATGAGCAGAACGAGAAATCGGCCACGCAACAACATTCCATTGATTGAGACTGACAATTTTTTCACCAACCGAAAAATTGCTGCCCTAATAAAACCGTAGGACAACTTAAAAAAATGAGATAGGTTTTTGTAGGGACCCCTCTCGTGGCCCTGTAGGTTCAAACGGATTGTTCACAGGTGCCATGGATTCCAAGTTAGGGCCCATCAAAGTTTGGCTATTTTGAGCACTTAAGGCGCTCAAGGGATGATGTCGGTAGGGTATGACCCCGAGCATTCGATCAAGTGGGGGGGCAAAATAGGAGCATGCATAGGGTAATAATACCTAGCTGGACATGTCAGAGCTGACAATTTGTCATCGTGACAAGCAGAACGAGAAATCGGCCACGCAACAACATTCCATTGATTGAGACTGATGATTTTTTTGCCAACCAAAAAATTTCTGCCCTAATAAAACCATAGGGCAACTTGAAAAACCGAGATAGGCTTTTGTAGGGACCCCTCTTGTGGACCCGTAGGTACAAATGGATCATTTGCAGGTGCCAGAAATTCTGAGTTAGGGCCCATCAAAGTTTGACAATTTTGAGCACTTAGGATGCTCAAGGGACGACGCCGGTAGGGTATGACCCCAAGCGTTCGATTGAGTGGGGGGGAAAATAGGAGCATGTGTAGGGTAATAATGCCTAACTAGACATGTCAAAACTGACGGTTCATCATTGCGATGAGCAGAACGAGAAATCGACCACGCGACAACATTCCATTGATTGAGACTGACGATTTTTTCACCAACCAAAAAATTGCTGCCCTAATAAAACCGTATGGCAACCTGAAAAACCAAGATAGGCTTTTGTAGGGACCCCTCTCATGGCCCCATAGGTTCAAATGGATCATTCGCAGGTGCCGCGTATTCCGAGTTAGGGCCCGTCAAAGTTTGACAATTTTGAGCACTTAGGGTGCTCAAGGGACGATGCCGGTAGGGTATGACCCTGAGCGTTCGATCGAGTGGGGGGGAAAAATAGGAGCATGTGTAGGGTAATAATACCTAACTGAACATGTCAGAGCTGACAGTTCGTCATTGCAATGAGTAGAATGAGAAATCAACCATGCGACAACATTCCATTGATTGAGACTGATGATTTTTTCGCCAACCAAAAAATTGCTGCCCTAATAAAACCATAGGGCAACTTGAAAAAATGAGATAATATTTTGTAGGGACCCCTCTCATGGCCTTGTAGGTTCAAATAGATCATTCGCAGGTGCCACGGATTCCGAGTTAGGGCTCGTCAAAGTTTGACAATTTTGAGCACTTAGGGCGCTCAAGGGGCGACACTGGTAGGGTATGACCCTGAGCATTCGATCGAGTGGGGGGGAAAAATAGGAGGATGTGTAGGGTAATAATGTCTAACTGGACATGTCGGAGCCGATGATTTGTCATCGCGACGAGCAGAATGAGAAATCGGCCACGCAACAACATTCCATTGATTGAGACTGGCGATTTTTTTGCCAACCGAAAAATTGCTGCCCTAATAAAACCATAGGAAAACTTGAAAAACCGAGATAGGCTTTTGTAGGGACCCCTCTCGTGGCCTTGTAGGTTCAAATGGATCATTCTCAGGTGCCATGAATTCTGAGTTAGGGCCCGTCAAAGTTTGACAATTTTGAGCACTTAGGGTGCTCAAGGGATGACGCTGGTAGGGTATGACCCCGAGCGTTCGATTGAGTGGGGGGGGAAAATAGGAGCATGTGTAGGGTATTGTTCATTAAATGAATTCTATTGTTCATGAATTGTATTGTTCATTGAATCAATTGTATTGTATTGTTGATTAAATGAATTGTATTGTATTGTTGATTAAATGAATTGTATTGTTCATTAAATGAATTGTATTGTATTGTTCATTAAATGAATTATATTGTTCATTATAAAAACAACACTTACGGTGAAATGAAATGAATTGTATTGTTCATTAAATAGCCATTATTAACCATTGTTAATTATTGGAATGAAGATTAAAGATTTCCATGATAACACCACGCACATATCAACAACAATTTATATGATCGAATATCAACTTATGTATATATAAAAATGTCAAATGATTACAAATGTATGTTCATACACAAATATGGCATAAACGTCAACTGAAACAAAATGTATGTCTAAACACATGAATGTATGTCCATATACAAAATATACATGCCAACTAGACATGTAAGCATCCCAAAACTATCTATAACATCCTAAGTTGCTGATGGATCATCAAAATCGATCCTCTTCGTCGCACTACTTAGCTCTGAAGGATCCTGCACAAGAAAAACAAACCACGATTAATATTAGTTATATTATATAATTCACATTCGAAAAGTTAACATAAAAATGAACTATAATTGAACTATTCATGTTTACCTCATCTCCACATTTTCTCTTCAGCTTTGCAGGACTCTTGATGTATGTCTTCGGTAGAGAAGGTATGTTTTGAATATTTTCATACACAACCTACATATATTCAGAAACATGAAATTGATACAAGTTAGCATATAATTGTCACTGATAATAACAAATTATATCTTCTAATCAAAAAATAAAATAAACACACATCTACTCAAGGCATCTCTTCTTCTTCTTCAAGTATACTGGGTGTAGTCATCAAGGATGTGAATCCAAGAATTCTCTATATATATACACAACAAGTATATGAAACTATCAATTTATGTCTAGACATGTATAATCACTATAAGTTATTTAAACTATTCATTCAATCATATTTGCATTCAATTACCTTTCCCTTGTCTCCAACTGCACTACTAGATCCTAAATCACATTGCCCCGCACTTGTGTTGCTTGTGCCCTACAAGAGTAAAATAAGATATACATGCAAGTTACTACATAATCTAGTTAATACCAATATAAATGATGAGCATGTATGTACAATAAAATACAAATGACTAGGTGCAATAATATATGTACCATCAAGCTATCAAGGCCAAATGAAATGGCTGACAAGGTGCCCTCCTAAATCTGTCTCAACTCATCCTCGGTCATCAACTGTTAAATAGACCACGTAAATAAAAATTAGTACTTAATATTATCTAATTTATAAATATTTAATTAAAATATAACATGAACTGTGAAAACACAAATCTTACCAATACATCATCAATGTATGATGACGGTGCCTCCTCGCCTCTAGCATGTGAGGACTCCCCAGGGTATACTCCAGTCTATGTAATAACATCTGGTGCATCATGCATCTCATTCACCTCATAATCTACACTGTCCACATGAGGATCAACGAGCTGTCCAAGTGGACCCAAGCATACGTGCCGACACATGACACAACTTTGGGGCACGCATATGTGTGGAGCCGAGGATGACATGTCACTAGCACCAGATGCACCACTACCATCAAGAGTAGGCTGAGCTACTGACGCAGCCTGAGAAACCAAAAGGCTACTCAAAGAGTGAATAGCCGATATGGTCTGTGAAGCCTGTTGGTGTAAATAATTATTCATTATGGATATTATTACACTTACTTAAGTTTACTTAGGATAATGCATTTCATATGAGACACTTGGGTGTTTGTGCCACATTGGGATAGTGTGTGTAGGAGAAATTCCACCTCTTATGGTGTTGATCTTGTTATTACACTATCATATCCACTTATTGTGGAGTGATAATTCCACCTTTGGTGGGTGATCCACCTCATGTGGAATATTGTATTATTTCTCCTACCTACCCACACCTATTTCCTACCTACCCTTGTTTCTTATTGAGCCACATGTCATACTTGTGTGCTCATACATATCCCTAGCCTTGCCTATATAAGCAGGCTCATCTACATTGTATGTAACAACAACAACTATTGAACAATAAGATAATCCAGTTGATTGTTGATCATTTTCTATTGATGAGAATACAGTTTATTCTTGTCCCATATTATGTCTCTTTCATGTACATTTCAATGACTTCTTGATCTTGGCAAAATCCAACATGGTATCAGAGCTCTTGGAGTCTCATTGATTCGACTTGAAGAGGCATTATTGTGACGTCAAGAGGCAGATCTAAGGAGCATCATCATTTGGAGGTGTCCTAGACCAAATCCGACCTCTCCATTGCGTCCGGAAGGCCATTTCCATGAATTTTGGTTATAAAGTTGGCCTATTTTGGTGAGGAAAATTTTTTTCCCCAATTTTGCTAATCGTACGGATTTTTCGAATATTGATATAATTTTTTCAAAAAAAAAAATATTTTCATTTTTCTGCAAATGTTTTGAAAAATAAAAAAAAATCAAAAAAAATTGAAATTCGAAAAAAAAATCAAAAAAATTGAAAAGCAAAACAAAAAAAAAAAAAAAAATATTTTTGGGGGGTCCGCAGACCCCCCCCCCGTGCTCGCCGTACCTGCAGGTACCTGCTACCGTGTGCAGAACCCGTACCTGTCACATCTGCCATCCGTGCACGTCCGTCGTACCCTGTCTTCCCTGACCTCGGCTCCTGGTTCCACCACCTCCCGCGAGCGGCGCCTTCCGTCCACGCTCCGCTGCTGCCGCCGGCGGCTCCCCATCCGCGCATCGGTCCCTGCCGCGCAGAAGACACCTGGCACACCTCCGCGCTCCGGCGTCCTCGCTCCACCCAGCAGCGACCTTCCCGGCCTCGGCTCCTAGCGCCGCCTCGTCTGCCAGTTCTCCGCCTCCCCAGCTCCCGGGCTCCGCCACGTCACCGGCGCCGCCTCGACCCTCGGTCTCCGGGAACCGCCACGCAGACCGCCACGCAGACCACAGGTACACCCGTCCAGAGACAGCTCATCCGCCACGCGGACAGTCCAGTCAGTGAGCCACGTGGATTTCCGTATTGCCACGCATCATCCGTACTGCCACATCGCCTGCCACATCATATTCCGTACAGTACGGACTGTACAGACAGCTTTGCCACGCAATTCGTCCGTACAGTACAGACGCCCAATCAGTCAGGCAGCGAAGTTTTGGTGACGGTCATACGGCCGTCAAATTTAACATAGTGTTTTGCTGATGTCAGCGCCACATCAGCAGGGTTTGAAATTTTTTTGACCCCCTCTCATTTGCATTTTTGATTTTGCAGTTCAACTTCAAATGGCCATAACTTGCTCATTTTTGCTCCTTTTTGGGTGCAATTTTTTTTTGAAATGGGCTAGAATTTCGTGCTCTCCACAGTGGTGAAAGAATTTTTTGATTTTGATGCACGGATTTTTCAGAAAATGCAGTTTTTGGTGACTGTCCCTGAGTAATCCCAGTTTTTGCAACTTCCGAGGCTTCGTTTGGGGTCATCCGACCTCCTTTTTAGGTGCCGTTTTTTTTGAAAGTGCGTATTTTTTCATCTACTTTCACATGATGCTATCAGATTGATGTCATTGTAAGTAGAAATTGTACTTTCAGATCTTGGCCATTTTTGGCTCTTTTGGTACTTGTATATTTGCTTGAATCTCAGTTAGATTCATTGCACTATTGATTGAAGTCTCTTGTATCTCATTTGAGAAGTTGTAAAATTTGCATCATAAGTCCACTTTGCCTTGTTTTGCAAGTGGCTCATTGTAATCGCACTAAGTATAAAGTGCCAAAATCATCACTTTTGGGGGGGTACTTTGATTGATTGAATTTGGGGGGTGTCTCTTGTGCTTTTGTGCTCTTGTGTTCCTTCCTTTTTTGCTGCTATGAGTTCTTCTAAGTTTCCTCTCTTAACTCCACATAACTATGCTACTTGGAAAATTGATGCATGGAGTAAACTTATGGAAAAAGGACTCACTCATTACATTGATGGAACTATTGTTGCTCCAGCTGATCCTAAGGCTGATCCAGTTGGTCACTTAGATTGGCTCACTAAAAATATCATGGCAATTGGTACCTTAAGAAAGTATGTATCAAAGGATCTCATATTTCATATTGAGAAATGTACTCTAATCAAGGATGCTTGGCAAAAGTTTCAAGACTTGTATGGTCAAGTTGATGAGATTAGGGGATATCAAATTGATAGTGATCTCACCATGTTAGATCCCAAGAACTTTGATACTATACAAGATTATGTCACTAAGGCAAATGAGTTGAGGGCACAACTCAAAGATTGTGGCATTGATAAGAAGGATACTCAATTGATATTCAACTTGATAGGGAAGCTTCCACAAGAATATGCAGCATTTGTTTCTAGTTTCCAAACTCATAGGATGACAATGGGTTCAAGCTACAAAATGCCTACATTTGATGCTTTCAATGAAATGTTGATGATGGAACAAACTAAGTTGATAAGCATGGGCATTCTTAAGGCTTCTTCTAAGTCTCAAGCATTGGTGGCAAATCAAGGGAACAAAGGAAATCAAGGAAAGGACAACTCAAACAAGAAGAAATGGCAATCAAAGCCTAAGGATAAAGCATCATCTTCTCCACAACAAGGAGATTCATCTTCTTCCAAGAAAGATAATTCACCAAAGAGAGAGAGACCTACTTGTGCTTATTGTAAAAAGATTGGTCATGAGGAACATCGTTGCCATACTAAGAAGATTGATGAGCTCACACATATCATCAAAAAGCATAACATTGATTTGCCTAAAGTCTACAAGAAGGATGATTCATCAACTTCCACTTCCTCACATTCAAAAGGAAAAGGGCAAGCATTCATGGCTTCTACAAGTGGAAAAACTCACTCTTTTGGAACAAGAAAAGGACAAGCTCTATGTGCTACAACAAATTATACTTCAGAGAGATGGCTTCTAGATTCAGGGGCTTCTCATCATATGGCATCTTCACAGTCTATGTTCTCTACATTTGAGCCTTGCACCATGCCACAGATTTTGATGGGCAATCATACATACATGGATGTGATTGGGAAAGGATCTATTGACATTGGGGATAACTCCTTCAATGATGTGTTGTGTGTACCCCACTTGACAAACAATCTCCTTTCTATCTATCAAATCACACATGGCGCAACTAAGAGAGTTGTGGAGTTCACACCTGACTCAGTTTTTATTAGAGACATGGAGACTAGAGCTATCATTGCGACTGGGGTGGTTGATCATGCATCTCGGTTATACTCCTTTTCAGATTTTGTTGATGATGATGATTTCACATTTGATGATTCTACACATGATGATCACACTTATTGTGATGATTCAGATTTTGAGGAGAACTTTGGACACTTGAATTTGGGGATTCTCACATGTAACCCAGTTCTTGAGTCTTGTACTTCATCTTCTCATATTGATATCACATCACCTATTGCACCTGATGATGCAGATAGTGCGACAGTTTTGCCTTCATGTGATTCAGTGCAGCAGGATATACATTGTCTTCCAGCTTTAGATTCATGGGATGATTACATGACAGATATT
The DNA here is from genome assembly GCF_030272615.1 of Cryptomeria japonica. Classification (NCBI taxonomy): domain Eukaryota; kingdom Viridiplantae; phylum Streptophyta; class Pinopsida; order Cupressales; family Cupressaceae; genus Cryptomeria; species Cryptomeria japonica. The sequence continues at coordinate 482,728,652 of NC_081405.1, read as the reverse complement.
GCAGGTTTGTTTGTGGAATCCTACATTGCAGATTTGGGAGACATCATTGATGACATACATCTTCTCTTTGATGAAGATGATCCTTCTTCGATTGTTGCGAGGGCACACTCTGACCCTCTTGTTCATTCTCTACATGATCATTCTTTCGAGGTTGACATGATTGTGGATACTTATGTACAGCAGTTGGAGGAGGTCTCTTTATGCTTTGAGGAGACACATGAGTCTTTGGACATTGTTCTACATCCATCTTCACTAGATGTTGGAGTTCCTTTTTCAGCAGTATGGCACAGTTTACCATCTTTGGAAGGGGTATCTTTTAGCATCGACATGGGGACACTTGAGCAGTTTTCAGAGATTCCTTTCATCATGAGTTTTCTTCATACATCTTCCCTTCATGATTGGGGAGACTTCATGGATACACCTTTGGTTTTGTTTCTTCCTAAGGGAAGGAATGTTGTTCGACGTTCGTGGAGCAGTTTCTTCATACATCGAGCTTCTATCATTGGTGCAGATTCTTCATTGAGGGAGGATCACAGTTTGACTTCTCTTCTTCTCTCGTATGGGGGGGACTATTTCCTCACATGGGGTTTTGTTCCTCACATACTTCTTTGAGAGTTCTCTTGTATAGCTTTCATCTCTCTTTTGGGGGAGGGTTTTTTCCCATTGGGTTTTTCTCTCTTTCCCCACTTTGTGAGAGGTTTCATTGCATTGGTTTGCATGCATTTGCATTTGTGCATGGGTACCTAACATGGCCTCGTAGCCGGGACCCATCTTGCATTGCTTAGTTGCATTGTAGACTTAAGTGCATTCCCCTAAGTTGCACTTAAGGGGGGGTGTTGGTGTAAATAATTATTCATTATGGATATTATTACACTTACTTAAGTTTACTTAGGATAATGCATTTCATATGAGACACTTGGGTGTTTGTGCCACATTGGGATAGTGTGTGTAGGAGAAATTCCACCTCTTATGGTGTTGATCTTGTTATTACACTATCATATCCACTTATTGTGGAGTGATAATTCCACCTTTGGTGGGTGATCCACCTCATGTGGAATATTGTATTATTTCTCCTACCTACCCACACCTATTTCCTACCTACCCTTGTTTCTTATTGAGCCACATGTCATACTTGTGTGCTCATACATATCCCTAGCCTTGCCTATATAAGCAGGCTCATCTACATTGTATGTAACAACAACAACTATTGAACAATAAGATAATCCAGTTGATTGTTGATCATTTTCTATTGATGAGAATACAGTTTATTCTTGTCCCATATTATGTCTCTTTCATGTACATTTCAATGACTTCTTGATCTTGGCAAAATCCAACAAAGCCACCTCACAAATGATATCAGGATGCTGAACTATAGGTGGGGGATCAAGAGGAGGAGGGGGGAGATATGGGCCCTGGACTACTCTGACTGCCCCAGGTCTATTTTGTGGCATACCTAAACCTACACCCTGGAAAGGTTGGATGTCAAAGTAGTTCACATGTTTGTGCAAAACAAACTCAGCATACAATTTTTTTATGAAATAGAAGGGGATATCAAGGTTGTTGTTGGGTGGTTTGTCGAAAACCATCCACCAACGATCCCAAAAGTTTTTCACAATCCCATCATTTGTGCACCATTTGATAGAAAGTTTTTTTTTTTGGGATCTACGGGCTGACTAGTACGGGGATTGACAAACAATGAGGCGATTTCAACTTTGGATATCTCAAGATCCTTGATATCCTTATACAACAAGCCATCTGCATATTTTTCCTTCATAGAATCTTACCACAAAAGGGCGGCATCGTGCTCCTTAGTCATGGTTTCCATTCTCTTTATGATCGATGTGAGAGGATCAAACAATGGGTTTAGATGAGGGATCCTACGATATACTTCTGAAATCCCCCTTAATTCATTCAAATTTTGTGCAATCAAATCTTGAATTAAGGGGGGGTTTGGTTGTTGCAGTTGTGGTTGGTCAGTGTTTTCATTGTTATCCCCCATTTTTAACCTAATTGAATGTAAACAATTAAATTTAGTTAGCAAATTTAAACAATTAGGTATTTGATTTAAAAAAACCTAGTTTTCATGAAAAAAACCATATTTTCAATGAAAAATTAAATAAACATTAACAAAAAATACAAAAAATGAATGAAAATGATTCAAAACGATAAAATTCTTACCTCTAAATCTGTTTTTTAGCAATTTTTTGTCAAAACAATAGATATCAGACGGAGCGGATATCAGATTTTGATGAATTCGCGTGGCCCGTGAGTTAAAAATAACTCACGGGATTGTCACTGTCGAAATATAAAAGTCTTAGAAAATCGGATATCCGATTTCTATACTTAAATTATTTTTAAATAACATATATAATATAATAATATATTATATAATATAATAATAACATATATAATATATTATTATATTATATAATACGTATTGTATTATATTATATATATTATAATATATAATATAATATAATATAATATTATATTATATTATATTATATAATATAATATTGTATTATATAATACGTATTGTATTATATTATATATTATATATATAATATAATACAATACGTATTATATAATATAATAATATATTATATAATACATATAATATAATACAATATTATATTATATTATAATATATAATATAATACAATATTATATTATATTATAATATATAATATATTATACAATATTATATTATATTATATTATATATTATATATATTATATAATATAATATAATATTGTATAATATATTATATAATATAATATAATATAATATTGTATTGTATTATATATTATAATATAATATAATATAATATAATATAATATGATAATATATTATATAATACGTATTATATAATATATATAATGTAATAATATATTATATAATATATTATTACATTATATATATTATATAATATAATAATATATTATATATTATATAATATGTAACATAGAATATATTTTTTAAATTAAAATTACAAATAACAATCAGATATCCGATAAAATCAGATATCCGATTTGCATAGATAATTACCAGGCCAAGGTGTACTAACACCCAGGTTTAGCAAAAAGTCAACATGGATTTTCGCATTTTTAGGCAAGTGAGAAAGGCTATTTTTTTCACATCACCACTTTTTGGCTCCCCTTGATCCTACACTAACCCAAAAGTGAAAAAAGCAAAAAATCAAAAATAGTGAAAAATCAGAAAAAAAAAAAAAAAAAAAAAAATAGTGAAAAATCAAAAAAAACTCACAAACAGTAAAAAATAAAAAAATAAAAAAATAGTGAAAAATAATGAGAAAATATAAAAAAATTAAATATGAGAAAAAGTGCAATAAAAACATATGGTGAAAACCTAGCAAACAGGCGCTATCTGTCGGCTAGCTCTTCCATCTATTAGTTCATGCATCTTTCCGCTTGCATTCATTTTCCATCAACATTGGTCATATGCATCAAAAGCCTTTGTACATACGTAGGTATCACAACTGCTCTCTCACCATGGTTTGGACCACTGGGTATATCATACGGAATTTGTTTCTAGGCTTGGGGCAAAATCCTGCACTTAGCTGGGGGCAAAACCTTTTGATCATTTTGAGCTTAATCAAATAGGTAGAACAAATAGTTAGACAACTCGTATCAAGCGAAAACTGTGACATATCCAACATTGAACACGAGATCAAATTATCAACCATCAAACTATCACAAAGTCGGTCTAAACACATGGCTGATATCTTTTGGATAATGATTTTAGCATTATTGTTCAACATTTCTATATTGATTTTTGCTATCATGATTTCTAAGTGACTCTAGGATGTCTTTCACTAGAGGAACAAGGAAGAAACATGACATTTTTCTTGTCTGTTGTCTGAAAATTAATCATTAATATATGCAAATCTGTCTCAGGACATGATCATCAAAGTATCATCGAAGACATTTTCGATTTGCATATTGAAATAATTAATATTGCCTGTTTTACGCAAGCAACACTCAGGTCATCTTGGTTCAATTATACCTCGATGTTTGTGTTAACTTGCCATATCAAAATCCAGGAAAGCAGTGCTCAGGTCATCATGGTTTAATTATACCATCGATGTTTGCACTCACTTCCCACATTCAAAAAGCTCAATGATGACAAAAATGCAATAATCCAGTGAGTGGTTCGCTCATAGCTTTGCATTTGCATTTGCATTTAGCTTGCATTCCATTCTTGCATGGGATCCCGCATGCTCTGTTTATTCAAGGTTAAATATATCATAGGAATCATCAAGGTATCATCACAAGTGTATACGCAATCAAAATGATGACTCATATCTCTCCAGATATTTGTCAACCCAACGAAAATTGTATGCTACCCTCTCATCAGAACCAACATCAGCATATCCAAATCTTTCTGTAACTTGATATCAATAAACTATCAGTTCTTTATGCAATCAATCTTATCAATTCTATCAATCAATCACATCTAAATCAATTCTCTCATGTCTTATACAGATGTATCTTTCCTGAAACCAGACGTTCTGATCATGTCTTATACAGGATATATCATTCCTGAAACCAAACGCTTTGATCATCTTTGTCTTATACAAGAGATATCATTCCTGAAACTAGACTGAATCTTGATCTTATTAATCTAACCAATCAAGCTTTATCAATCATCAAGAACCACATTACCGTGATCAAAGAACTCGCATTTTCATCAACCACAGTTGCAAAAATCAAATCAACAATCTAATCGAGACATCAATTTCGCAAAAATCAAAAAACTCCAAAGATCAATTATCTAAATTGATCTCCCGAGGGGGCATCTTCGTATCACAATTTATCAATCAAGAGTGGGGCATCCTATTGAACCAATATCATCATCAAAATAAGATTATTCTTTGAATCAACGCGTCATCACACCTTGCTTCAAATAGGGGTAAAATGTATACACATAAAAATGGTCTGAAGATAATTAATTAAATAAGCAATTATTTAATTAATCCCCCTTCTCAATTTAATTGAATTCACTAAGCAATTTGATTAAATTCCCCTTTTCATCTACTTATTAATAAATCTAAGGATTTATTTAATAGGTTCATTTTCATAATCCCCTTTAATTAATTAATTCCCCCCATGAAATTCATTTCTTCTAAATCCCATAATTAATTAAAACAAATCAATTTATGAGTTTTTGAGATTAATTAGCCTTTTCCTATTATTTGAATTTTTAAATTCAAATTCTCCTAATGTCTAACCACCTATCCTAACCCCTTCTAAACCTAACTCATTCCATCTAATCTTGGGTTTAATTAACTCCATCTTAGCTTGCACATCCTAACCACCATGTCCCCTTACCTTGAAAACTTTGCCCTCTCATGAGCAAAGCTTTGTGATACTTGTCACTAAGTGTTCCCTTTCATCCAACCTCTTCTAGAAACCTCTTGGCACTTGTCACCATGGAGATGAAAATGTTCCCTTTCATCCAACCTCTTTGCTAACCTCCTCCAATTTAACCATTGATATCTTCAGACTTAATCTTGATCATTGATTCCTGCCACCTCTCCCCTGGCCTTGGAAATCCTATAAATAGACCCCATTTTGGAGCAATAATGATCCCACCTCATTTGCATTTCAAGCATTGTTACTATAGGCATATGCAATCTCAGTTTATCATTTTAGCATTGTTATCATAGCTTAATTGCATCATTCTAGTTTATTTTCTAGCATAATCATGGAATCATGTAGCTTAATCATTATCATTGCTAGCTTAAATGCATCATTTATCCTTTAAATCCTCCATTTAAGTGTAGTCAAGTCACTAGAATTTGCATGACCAGATCTGAGAGCAAAATTCATACTTGCATTTACTAGGAGGCAATAGATTGCTTAGCTATGGTTTTATCTTTCTTTGCTTTAAATTCATTAACCATGCTTATAATGATCTATTGAGTGTTTTGTGTTGCAGGAACACGTATACACTTCATAGGCACGACAATAATTATATAGGGAAATATGAGCATATAATTCCAAGTGGAATAATAACTCCCATATACCCAAAATAGGAGGGAGTTTTACCTACTTTGTAAATGCCAAATGCATGTTTATGCCAACTCAGGTAAAGAAAAAAAATGGTTATGGGGACGTGGCTAATAAATCCAAAAAAGGGTGTGAATGACACGTGATTGTAGGATTATGCCATGTGTCCTCATACTAACCATCCTAATATAACCTAAGTATGCTTAATAATGTGTAGGAAAAATAAATATAAAAAAGCCTACACTAACAATTTTCAGTAGACATAGTGGTAGAAGCATTTTCAATTCTACCAAACCTTAGCAGATGCTCCTCATGGGTATGATCTGAATATTTTAGACTGTGCCAAAATAGCCTTTGTAATTTGTTCTCTCCATCAATGAAGAGGATGTGGTGCTTTGTGTTTAATATTTCAGAGTTGTTTGTTTGTCACTAATTTCTAATCTTGCTTCCTTAATTTCCAACTTTGTGGTTATATCTCGGAATTTTAAATCATGCATGTGCTCTTTTGAAATTTTCTGTAAATGTTTTATGGTCATGGATTACATTATGCATAAATGAAGGTGAAACTGGCTAAAATTCTGGCATACATCACTTAGGATAGGTTTGCAACTTGTTTTCTTTCTATGTATTTCTATCTCTTTCCATGTCCCCTAAAATATGAAGAGCCGACTTCTAAAATCTCAGAGGTTGTTTCGTAGGCCACACTAGGTCCCATGCTTGTGAAACTTCTGGATTGCCCTGCTCTTAAGGTAAAGACCTTATTGGGGATCAACACTTTTTCTGACATCACTTGTTGGATATTTGGTGCATTATTCGGCAATTTTAGCCTTAATGAGGTATTCTGCAAGCACCTAATGACTCTGTAGGTTTGAATCATTTGGGTGATTCTATTGGTATGTACTCGGTTCTCTATTTTGAGCAAACCTTTTTCTCTTGTTTAAAACATCATCTGCAAATGTTTTTCTTTCCTTATGCTTTAGTATGGAGGGATATTATGAACAGTGCATGTTTCCACCTCCTTTCCATAAAAATATAAGCATTCCATCTTCCTATCAACAATATCAAGCTGGATATGCTTCTAGTTTTGCTTCATATTCCCCTGCTACAACAAGTTATGAGCAATTTCCTAATGCTTACCTCCTGCCCACCCTTGCACAACCTTTTTGGCAAGCTACATATGCTTACCAACAACCGGAGAAGGCTCATTATGTCTCCCATAAGCATGTCAATCCTTCCCCCGAGAATCAAAGTGTGATAAACTTGGAAAATGTTAGTGTCAGAAAAATAATGTTAAATTTCCAAGAACAATTGAAGGCTATTGAGAAGGAATATGAATATTGCCTACATCAAGGTCAACTTTCTTACTAGGCTCAACTTCAACAACAATGGGCAGAGTCTTAGAGAAAACACCAAGAGCAACTCTTTGACATGCAAGTTTATGGTAGGGAAGAAGAGATCAGACAGCTAGCGGCCATGGAAAAGCAACTCATGTGAGAGGAGAAATCATCCACTGTAGCTCCTAAATTTTAAATCTCAAGCATCAAATAGGGGATGTCTTCTAATGAACCCCCTCAATCTCTTTTGTGAAAAATATTTCCTCCTCAACTCTCTTATCTTGATACCATTTCATTCTTTAATGGTGTAACTATCATTTGGAGGGTTAATTGGTCTTATGAACAAAATAAAGAAGAGGAGTAGTTTGTTGGTTGTGAGCTTCCATATGTTTGTAAGGTTGAAGAACCACCCTTAGCACAAGAGAAAAATGAAGGTTAGTAGTTGCAACAACAAGGCATCAACCGGATAAGGGAGCAAAACAAAGAAGAGGATTTATTCATCTCATTTGATGAGCTTCCTTTATTTGTTGATCATGAAGAGGAGATTTTTATATGTATGCCATAGCAAAAGTCTTAGAGAAAGCAAGCAGATGCTGAAGAGCATAGTGGATCATGTGAATATGAGAAATTCCATGAGGTTGAGCAAGAGGAGAAGCTTGATACCCTTATAGATCATCACGGGGACTATTGTGAAGCAAGGGTGATCCATGTCATGGAAGGAGGCAAATAGGAGATTGGCAAAGACCTATTTTGGGATGATTTAGAAGTTTTTTGCTCATCTATTGACATCAAGCTATCATCTCCAAAGTTGGAAGATCATAATGGGCATACACAATATGAGGAGATTCCCATACTAGTAGATGAGCCACTAGGACCAGCCCCTGTTGGTCAACAAGAAATTAAGGAAGCATAGCATAACTGTTAAGTCCAATATTGATTGCTTGGACTTGACACTTTCAAGAGGATGCCCCACCAGGCATCTAGCTTAGTTGGAGAGCTGCAAGTTGCCCTTGGTCATGCCCCTGGTTTTAGTAATTATGCTTATTCTTATTAAATTAAATGTTTGACAAATGTTATTCATTAGATTTTTATTTTTTATCTAGTGTGAATTTCAAGATGCAACACTCATTATGAGGAGAGCACATAGAATCAATATCCATATCCTTATATTTTTTGAGTGCTTAAAAAATTACTTTCATTTTAGCTCCATTTTTTTTTCAAATGTAAATCAAAGGGAAGACAAAATGTTTAATGCTAAATAATGTATATTGTACACCTTTCCTTTCTACTTTAAGCCAATTCTGATATGTTTGTCCCTTAGATAATGACTAGTGTGCAAATTGATAAAACTATGCATGAAAATTGGTAGAATAACTTGACCCTAACCTAATCCCATCTTCACATATCCCAAAGATTTGGATATATATCCTGTAATTTCAATATGTTATCACCCTAGGTCAATACTATGGACATGAAAATGAACCTTGTTAGAGATTTTTGAGTGTAAATTTGGTCCTTGAACTTTTAAATTGGATTTATTTACTTCTTGTCCAACTACACATTACAAGTTGATTATAAGTGTGATATATATTTCATATTGTACACACTTGGATGTTGTATAAAATGACAAGTCCTGATTACATTTTATAAATCTAGAAATCATTAGAGTTCCATTGCACATTGCATCATTATAAAAGCATAGCATCAATAGTTCCACACATTTATGCATATTGCATGGGTGCTCATTGTCTTTGATTATTGTTTTGTACTAATGACATGGTTATAAGGGGTTGACTAAAGATAAACAAGCATAGCATACCTAGCTACTAATGGTGTCTATTGATGTTGCCCCTTTTTTCAACTACAAATCCAAACATCAAAGAAAATCTTTATTTTTAGATACAAAAAGGTTTTAGGGGTGCAAGTTCATTTACACATGTCAAAGTTTACTTCAACTTACAAGGTTGAGATACTCACTGGTGAATTTGATCTAGTTCATTTTTGCAAACATGAATTTAACACTAACCAAATTGTGAAAATAAGTTGGTTCAAATTTTATTATTCAACTTTTAATATATCCATGAAAGAACAATTTGAAATTATAATTAAAACATTAATAAAAATCTATCAACTAACAAAATCAACTAAAATGCTTTCACTCCTTTTAATTTCTAATTTTCTAAATCTTATTATGTAATCTACTACAACTCTAAATTATTTAATATATTAGATTTCCATAGTCTATGTTACTAAATGTAAATGATTATTGGAATTCAATTATGCGATAATTTTTTTTGCATCAACATTTTGGATCATACTCTGTTCAAATGTAAGAGAACACATGAAAGAGAAAAATCTATTTATTTCTTTACAACACAAATCTAGTAAACCTAATTTTAATAATCTAATAAACCTAATTTTAATTAGAAAATCTATTTATTTGTTTACAACACAAAAAAAAAAAAAAAAAACCTAAAAGTTAAATTTTAAAAAAAAAAGCAAATACACGTGTTAAAACAGAGTAGTCTCTTTACTTCGAGAAGGACAACAGATTTAGAATCTTTCATTAAAGTCACTATAATTTTATTACGCGTTACTAACTGGCAATAGATTATTTTAATATTTATAAGAACATTTAGTTAATTAAAATATTAGAGGCAGCAACGTTCTGATTGTTTTAATTATTCCATTCTATTTTCAACCTCCTCAACGGCTTTAAAAAACTAGCCGTTTAAAAAAGCCTTTTAATTCTCTTAAAACTAGCCTCTATCTCCAATTACAACACTTCTTGTACATCTTGGTTTTTGGTATTCTGTAATTGTTCCCAAGCATTCCAGAGCTCTGTAAACCCAATTTGTTATCTATTTTCTGCTGGAAATCTAAAATTTTAAATGGCTGATAAGTGCACTGCAGAGGTGGTTGTTGCTTGTGAATTAACTGGTAATGGTGCTGCTGCTGCAGAGTCTCATGTGGTAGAGATTCCTGTGGACGAGGAGAAGCAGAGCAGCCTCCCCTGTTCTCCTGCAAAACAGCCATTGGAAGAAATAGCAGATAGCAAGGGCCATCTGTTGCTGCTGAAGCTGTGGCAGAGGGAGGAGGAGCTCATAGCCCACCAAATGGAAGTAAAGGAATCAAGAATTGATAGCATTCACAAGGAGATCTTCCAACTTGTTTGTTGCTATTTTGTTTTCAACTGGATTGTTCTCACTCTACTTTTCACAGCTGGCAGTAGTGCTCACACCTGTACCAGGTGGTGGATTCCTTGTAGCATTTCTTTGATAACCTCTGTGATTCTTATCTGTGCTATTTTGTATAAGATTGTCATTAGGGGAAGAGTTCACATGGGGTTGCAGAAGGACAAGGCGAATCTGAGAAGTGTGAGCAAATGCATTCAAGAGCTGAGGATGAAGGGCGTGAGCTTTGATCTGTCCAAAGAGCCTCAAAACGCCAAGAGAATGAAGAGCTCCAGTGTGGAAACCAGACTGAATCCTCTCAGATGGTGTTCTGAATTTTTTGTTCCCATTGCCTTAAGTCTCATTTCAGGCCTTATCCTGTGCTCATCCAGATATATTGTTTGTAGTTAGGCTTGTGTGTTTGTCTGGTTTAGCTGTTTTTTTAACCCATATCCCTATTTTCTGCCTGGGAGAACCCTCAACCAGGCCAATTCTTGGATTGTTCAGGGGATTAGCTGCAGGACCAAAATCATGTCATTGAAAACAATGGTTCAACTGAATGTGTTGGCTAGATGGTTGGTATTTGTCTGCAGTAACAAATCTAGGAGCTAACCACAGGTAAGGTAAAATTTCAGTTTTGTATATAATTGATTATAGTGCTGATGGTAAAATTTCAGTTTTGTATATAATTGATTATAGTGCTGATCTTCGTTTTTTGACAATGGATTTTAGGGTTGTTTCGGAGAAACTGTAGCATGCACAACATACAATTGTGGAGGTTCTCTTCCTGGGTAAGTAGTAAACTCTTATGGAAGGTAAAAATCAATTTGGACATGATTGATTATAATTGCTGATCTTTTGTCTTTTGATATGGATTTCAGGATTGCATGGGAGAAGTTGTAGCATGCACAACATATAATCTTGGAGGTTCTCTTCCTGGGTAGGCAGTAAACTCTTATGTAAGGTAATAATCAATTTGGACACGATTGATTAGAATTGCTGATCTTTTTGTCCTTTGATATGGATTTCAGGATTGCATGGGAGAAACTGTAGCATGCACAGCATACAATTTTAGGAATTATCTTCTTGGGTAAATAGTAAACTCTTATGGAAGCAAAGTAAAATTTCAGTTTAGGCATAATTCATTTTTGTTGCTAAGCTTTGTCTTTTAACAATGAATTTCAGGGTTGTATGGAAAAAAGCTGTAACATGCACAACATATAATTTTGGAGGTTCTTTTCTTGGGTAAGTAGTGAAGCTATGGAAGTAACTAAAATTTCAGTTTAGCCATGATTGATTATAATTACTTATCATTGTCAAAATTGACAATGGATTTCAGGGTTGCATAGGAGAAACTGTAGAAGGCAAAACATATAATTTTGGAGGTTCTTTTCCTGGTTAAGTACAAATATTTGCTAGCTTGGTTGACATAACCGGTCACCATCTAATGAGTTTCTCGGAGTTTAGTCCCAGGTCTTATGGATGCCCATGGTCTAAATTTTTTTAATTAACAGGCAAGGGAAAGTCCCTCTGTTTTTCAGCCTTACAGCGGATCAGTAACCATTACAACGAGTGAAGGTTATAATTTAGCTTCTCCGGACTCAATTAAAGGTACCCGCGAAAAAACTTCCACAGAAAAAGCTTATAAAAGTATTCTAGCTTGGTAACTGCTAGCTATAGATTTCATAGAATTTGTACTGCTGAATCTAATTTTGTTTCCTGTTGTTAAATGAATAATCAATCTTTGTCTGAACAAAATATGAGGAAAAAAGCTTTTCAATGTTACAGAAAATCATATAAGCCAAGGAATCAAGAAAGAGTCACTGCTTCGACATTGGTTACTTCCATCGAAATATGTAAGAGCTCTGTAGACCTTAACAGAGCAGCCCGGAGGTCGAGGTTGCCATTTTTCTCATATGATGAATGTTCTTTGCAGAATCAAAGAAGTGGTAGATGTGGGTCTTATTAAAGATTTTGCGATGAATCGGGTCTCCTCTGATCAGTTTTAAAATCTCTTGTTATTGACAGCATGACTGTTGCAAAAACAGCATCCAGACCTGGTGAGGTGTTTTACTGAGATTAATTGAATTTTTTACTGTCGTCTTTGAATTGCTTAGTACATATAAAATGAAATAAATCTCTTCTCTTGCAGGACAATTGCAATAAACAGAAATTAGCATTTCTCAATAGCAGAGAGGGGCTGTGGAGGCTCAACCGACATACACTAGGAGGAGACAGTTGAGTCGCAGTGAACATCCATCTATCAATTCGCTCTTAAGGCGGATTATGTTGGTTGGGGGACAATTGGAAGATGTGGATTTTGTGAGTAAATTTCAAGAAAAAAAAAAGATAACAAGAATTGTTGATTGGTTGATGAAGATTGACAATATCCAAAAGAAAAAGGAAATCAAATAGATGTTGTTCTATTGTCAAGATCTTTTGTACTTGTCTGTATTGTTGGCTACCAATACGTGTGCTTTGATATTTTGAAGCTACTCGCAGACATCCATGGATCCTTTTGATTTTTTTGTGCTTCTTCGTAATGTTGACCGATAGATCCGTTATTAAAAACTTACCTTCATTCTCCTGATGTTTGACAGGGATGCACTAGATCATTCATTCAGTTGATTAAGGCGAGGAGAACGGTGTTGACGGAAGATTATCAAGTCCTCCCAGTCTCTGACATCATGATGTTCAAGCTGGCATTTATGCTTTAATAATTTAATACCATAAATTTCACTGCATTATAGCTCACCTCTTTTTCGCGCGGATGGATGACAGAATTATCATAAAAATTATGATGAGCTATTTAATGCAGCTATTAAAATTTTACAATATTGTTCCTGAAGAGAACTGGAACAATTTATGTTATGGTAATGAGATCCCATAATTTGAAGAGTCGATTGTAATTGTTTCTAAATTTAAATATCGTATCCAAAGTACAATTATAATTATTGTTAATTTTATTTTTTAAACATAAAGTTTAATTGATCTAGGGTTTGGTTTTAGAGATTATTATTTAATTGTTTTTAAAAAAAAAATATTATTAGGGTTTTTAATTCTATTTTCACTTGTGTTTCACTATTGATCTTATTTCATCTTCTATTTTCAAAATTCTTTCTGTTTTTAAATTTGATTATTTGTGGGTTATTTGACATTTGGCATGTCAAAGATCTTATTCATATATATGCCACATTCTTTAAGAAGAATTTTTAGGCTGATCAAATCATTTCCTACATGTAATTATATCAAAGAAATGTATATCTTTAAAGAAAAATACAATACTTACAAAGTCTCAATTTATCAAGTTCGCATTTAGCATGTCAAGATCTTATCCATATGCCCAAATTCTTTAAGAAGAATTTTTAGGCCTATCAAATCATTTCCTACATGTAATTCTATCAAAGACATTGTGTATATCTTTAAAGAAAAATACAATACTTACAAAGTCTCAATTTATCAGGTTCTTGTAAGAGAGCTCAATACAAAGAATAGGTAAGCCAAACAATTAACTAGCCCACCCAACCTCAACTTGCTTAATTTTATAGATTTACTTTTCGGTATTTTGTTTTATTAATAAATATTTCTCCCATGTGTAAACCATGCATTAAATATCTAACCAAATATTAAATACAACTTTACAAGCAGATCCAAATAAACATTTATGTGACTAAACACCATTTTCTTAACATTTTAAAATTTATTGTATAAAAAAATCAATCAAATGAACTACATTAATAAAAACCATATGTCATCATCTCAAACAAAAAGTCCTCTTATCCTCCAACATGCCACATGTCGGAAGAAAGGGAAATAGGCCAAGATCAAAAAAAAGTCCATCCATTGAATCATCCATACCTACAATGGTGTTTCCAGAACTCAATAGTAGAACTCGTGCCAACAATATATTCAACCTACAAATTGTTGGCAACAAGGTAGAAAACTGAGAAAGGGGGGGGCACGATGGGGGGAGGGGGTGCGGGGTGAATCGGTTTTCTCAAAAATATTTTCTTAAGTTGAACACAATTTCAGATCTGATAATTAACAGTGAAAACATAAATCAACACCACATCAATAACACACATAACACCAAGATTTTTGGCGTGGAAAACTTGGTCAATGGAAAAACCATGGTGGGAACCTACCCACAATATGATGATACCCTGTTAGAAGTATATAAAATATTACAATGGAGAATGCACATGCATTCAAGCACATTGCTCAAAAATAACAAAGGGCTACAACTTGGGGAATACTCACTATCTTACAAACATATTCAGATTACATTCGAAAGTTTATGAAATGAGAAAATAGCATCTCCTAATGCCTGATTACAGTTCCAATTAAGCACATATAAATATCTTACCAAATATCAAATACAACTTTACAAGTAGATCCAAATATATATTATGTGACTAAACACCATTTTCTTAACATTTTAAAATTTATTGTATAAAAAAATCAATCAATGAACTACATTAATAAAAACCATATGATCATCATCTCAAACAAAAATTCCTCTTATCCTCCATGCAACATGTGGGGAGAAAGGGAAATAGGCCAAGATCAAAAATATGTCAATCCATTGAATCATCCATACCTACAATGGTGTTTCCAAAACTCATTAGCAGAATTCGTGCCAACAATATATTCAACCTACAAATTGTTGGCAACAAGGCAGAAAACTGAGAAAGGGGGGTGCAGGGTGAATCAGTTTTCTCAAAAATCTATTCTTAACTTGAACACAATTTCAGATTTGATAATTAACAATGAAAGCATAAATCAACACCACATCAATAACACACATAACACCAAGATTTTTGATGTGGAAAACCTAGCCAATGGAAAAACCATGGTGGGAACCTACCCACAATATGATGATACCCTGTTAGAAGTATATGAAATATTACAATGGAGAATGCATATGCATTCAAGCACATTGCTTAGAGCTCACTACTCAAAAGCAACAAAGGGCTACAACTCAGGGAAGACTCACTGTCTTACAAACATATTCAGATTATATCCAGAAGTTCATGAAATGAGAAAATAACATCTCCTAATTCCTGATTAGAGTTCCGATTAAGTACATATACTGCCCATTCACACTTCTTCACACTTCTTCGCACTACTTCACTACTTCTGAAAGATCAAAGCATTATACGCATACATAGATACCTCTCTCACATGAATATTATTACATTTATTTATACATATCATCAACCTGTCTTTCATGGTTGGCTCAACACACATCACAAATTACAAAAATATAACCATACATGCTACAATATTATATGCAGACCAAAACAATGTTGGCTAAGACATAGTATGGACCTAAATCACCACCTTGAACATGAAACACCTCCAAGAATTATGCCTCGAACATCTACAACATGCTACAATCACCATGTTGGCCTAGAACATGAAGAACACCACCGAACTAAAGAAAATAATCAATAACGTGCACAATGATCAATGCAGACCATCAACATAAATAGCACATGATCTAGAAACATCCACAAGCATCATGAATTACCACAGCAACAACCGCACCAACACCTCTTACTAGAATCTTCATCATCATTATACAAAACTTCAAGAACACCGACTGCAATGACTGACAAATTAAAGGATTCACTTGCAGACCTCCAAATTATAAACCATCTAAATTGAGGATACACCAGAACATCCCAAACACTGCCAAATCCACAAACCAAGACATTGCAACGGGGAGCCAAATCCATAACACTGATCAACATGGAACAACTGAAAAACCAACCGCAATACTGGATCTCATAACTTGATCAAATCACCATGCAAACCACTAAAACTTGAGCTAAATCAACTAGAGATACTTATCTCAAAACCCTTTAATCTGTAACAACTCATTTGCAACACACTAGCCAAACCAACTCACTTAATCTAATTGGAACACATAGAGGAACATGTTAACAACAATAACACATCACTCAGTCAATCCAAACACATATTTGCACACTATCTCAACAATCTCCCCCTTTGGCATTTATGGCAACATATGATGTGAAAAAAATCAATTAAAAAGAAAGAACAACTCTCAACAATCTCCCCCTAAGATCGAGCATATGATATGACAGTTTTTCGCATGATTCTCTTCCCCTTTGACATCAATACTAAAGACACATTTGCAAACCACAAATTACACAAAAATGAACATCTGAACCACAATACTGAGTACTCCCCCTGAGTAGCAACCACCACTCATCAATTCGGATCACAAGATATGACTATGAAATCCACCAAACTAATGCAAATCTATGTATCTTAGTTATTATTAGGAGGGGCAATCACCCCTAGATTCTCCCTAAGATACTCAAAAGTATCCTTAAGCAAAGGCTTCATGAAGATATTTGCAATTTGATCCTTTGTAGACACATACTCCAACCTGATTTCTTTCTCATTTACCTTCTCTCTCAGAAAATGAAACTTGATAGATATATGCTTAGTCTTTGAATACAACACCAGATTCTTAGAAATGTTGACAACGCTTGAATTATCATAGTAAATAGCAATAGGCTCATTATAAACAACTCCAATATCCTTTAACATTTATTTCGTCCAAACCAATTGAGTACAATTGTTAGCAACAACAATATACTCAACTTCTACAGTAGATAAAGAAATAGCATTTTGCTTCTTACTCATCCAAGAAACCAATCTCTTTCCCAAGAAAAATGCACCACCACTAGTACTCTTCTGGTCATCAACATCACCTGCCCAATCAACATCTGTAAAAGCACTCGAAGTAAATTCATTATCCTTAGGATACCAAAAACCAAAATCAATTGTGTCTTTCAAATATCTAAAAATCCTTTTCACAACTATAGCATGAGATTCCTTAGGATCAACTTGAAATCTAGCAACAAGACATAAACCATTCATAATATCTGGTCTAGTCTGAGTCAAATATAGCAATCCACTAATCATAGATCTATATCTAGTTCGATTTTCTTTAGGGGATTCATCATCCTTTGTCAACTTACATCTGGTCACCATAGGAGTATCAATTGGCTTTGAATCATCTAAACCAAATTTCCTCAACAATTCCTTCACATACTTTGACTGAGATATGAAAATACCTTTATCCAACTGAGTAATTTGCAATCCCAAAAAGAATTTCATCTCACCAATTATATACATCACAAATGCATTTTGCATCTCATCAGCAAACTTCTTGCACAAACTATCATTACCTCCAAAAATAGTACCATCAACAAAAACTTCAACAATCAAAATGTTATCATGATCAATGTTGAAATACAATTTACTATTAGTAATATGTTTATTGAATCCAAGCTTCAACTTATCCAATCTGGCATATCATGCTCTTATGGCTTGCTTCAATCCAAATAGTGCTTTCTTCAATCTGTAAACCATATCTTCATAATTCGTCAACTGAAATCCATTTGGTTGCTTATGTAAACTTCCTCTTCCAACTCACCATTAAGAAAGACTGACTTAACATCCATCTGATAAACTTTGAAATCTTTGTAAGCAACATAAGCAAGAAATAATATAACAACTTCAATTCTTGCCATTGGAGAAAAAGTCTCCTCAAAGTCAATTCCTTCCATCTGAGAATATCCCTTACAAACAAGTCTTGCTTTGTTCCTAACAACTTTACCTTGTTCATCCAATTTTTTTTGAAAGACCCATTTAGTTCCAATTAAATTTTTATCCTTAGTTTTAGGAACAAGAATCCATGTATTATTCTTTTCAATTTGGTTCAATTCTTCTTCCATTGCTTTAACCCAATTTTCATCTTTGCATGCTTCATTAACATCTTTAGGTTCAATCTTAGAAATCAAGCAGTATTCTTTAGTAATTATTCTTCTAGTCATCACACCTCTATTCTTATCTCCTATGATCTAATTTTCTGAATGATTCAACCTCACATACTTGGGAGTCTTAGGATTTTCTTGATGTTTACACTCTCGAGTTCTTCCTTTTGCACTAGCACTAGTCTCTCATTGATTTTCTGCCTTTTCTGGAACAATTTGAGTTAGATTTTGGGTCTGCACTTGCTTTCCTTGATCTAGTCTTTCATTTTGATCTTTAGAATCATATTTGTAGGATCTGATTTGTCTCTCATTTCTTTCATCAACTTTCACATTATCACTTTCAACTATCTTTCTCAATCTCTTATTATAACGCTGGTAGGCCTTACTCTTAGTATAATAACCAAGAAAAAATCCTTCATCACATCTAGCATCAAACTTCCCTAGATCTTCATCTCTTTTGATATAGCATTTACTTTCAAATAATTTAAAATATCTAATTGTAGGAACATGACAAAACCATAGCTCATAAGGAGTCTTATTGGTATCACCTTTCATATGCACCTGGTTAAGAGTGTATACAGTAGTACTCACAACTTCTCTCCAATAGATATGAAGAACATTTCTTTCCAACATCATGGTTCTAGTAGCTATCTGAATTATTTTATTCTTCCTTTCCACAACACCATTTTGCTGAGGAGTTCTAGGTGTAGATAACTGTCTCTTCACTCCATGCTCTTCACAAATTGCGTTACTCTCACCGAAAGTGGATTCACTACCTCTGTCAGATCTTAGACATTTTAGCTTCAATCATATTTTGGTCTCAATCATGGCTCTGAAAATATTGAACTTCTCCAAGGCTTCAAACTTCTCCCTTAAAAAAGTAACCTACATCATCCTTGAATAGTCATCAATCAACAACATGAAATACCTCTCCCTACAAGCTTCTCACTCTAGAAGGACCACACAAATCAGTATGCACAAGATTCAATAATTCATTAGAACAATATTGTTTTCTTTTAAAAGTAACTCTTGTTTGCTTCCTTAACTGACATTCCTTTCATATCAAATTAGTAGGCTTTACCAACTTAGGAAGATCTCTCACAACTTGAGTAGAACTTATCTTAACCATGCAGTCAAAATTCACATGACACATCCTCCTATGCCATAACCAATTTTCATCTATCTGAGCAATCAAACAACTTTTACCACCAACATTCAAGTGAAAGATATTACCTTTAGTCTTTGTCCCTAATGCAATCTCAACTCTAGAACCATTTAAGATTCTACATTTACCATTCTTGAATTGTAAATCATATCCCTTGTCAACCATCTATCCAACACTCAAAAGATTATGCTTTAGACCTTCTACATACATGACATCATCAATATTGTTCTTACCATCAAGAGAAATGGAAATTCTACCACGGATTATACCAGCTTTGTCATCATGAAATCTTACTGCACCACCCTCATACTTTTCCATACTCACAAACTTACTCTTATCACTTGTCATATGATGAGAGCAACCACTATGAATAACCCATTCATCTTTCTCTTCAGCTTTAGTAGCCAAAGCTTTCTCCTCATTAATGCAGCTAGCAAAATCAATAGGTACTAGATCATCTTCCTTGATAGCAATAAATACCCATTCATCATCACTTGAATTTCCTTTCTCAAATTCATCATCTGTCACAC
This sequence comes from Cryptomeria japonica, assembly GCF_030272615.1. NCBI lineage: Eukaryota > Viridiplantae > Streptophyta > Pinopsida > Cupressales > Cupressaceae > Cryptomeria > Cryptomeria japonica. The sequence goes on along the minus strand of NC_081405.1, from coordinate 482,708,601 downwards.
GTTCATCAGCAACATAATAACATTTCTTCTAAAATTTAGGCTTGTATTGCTTCCTAGGAACTCTTTTCAGATACCTTGAATTTTTTTTCCATATTTTATCACATGAAAAACATTTTAGAGGCAATTTACCTTCATACTTACCAACTCCTTTAGACAATCTTCTGGCAATAAGGGTTTCAAGCTCCTCAAGTTCTTTTTCTTCTTCTTCCATCTCCTTCATCTCCTTCCCATATCTAGATACCCTTCTTGAAGAAATTTCTCTCAGATCATATCTCTTCTTCTCAAAAACAATTGCTTTGAATGTAGATCATGTCCTACAAAGAGAGTCACCAAACTCACTCAATTCAAAGGCATCAAGCTTTCCAATCAACATGTCTCTAGTCACATTATTCATAGCCTAAATCTCCTCAATAGCAGTAGCTTTGTGCTTTTAAGGAGGCAAGGATTTCAACACTTTAGCAACAATCTCTAATTCTTCCAATACTCCACAACCGCATCTTATATTGCAATGCAGAGAAATGCGGAGCAAAATCCATAACATTTATCAACATGAAACAACTAAAAAACCAAACGCAATACTGGATCTCATAACTCAATCAATTCACCATGAGAACCATTGAAATTTGAGTTGAATCAACTAGAGATACTTATCTCAAAACCCTTTAATTTGCAACAACTCATCTAAAACACATTGGCCAAACCAACTCACTTAATTTAGTTGTAACACTAGAACACACAAAGGAATAAGTTGACAACAATGACAACACATCACTCAATCAATCCAAACACATATTTGCACACTATCTGAACACAAATTATATTCACATGTAGGTAAAAATGTAGGTAATAATATACATGTGAAGGGTGGAAATTTAGGGCTTCCCAAAATGTAGGTAAAACCACTAATTCATAGGGTTAACCCTACATTTAAACAGAGGAATGAAAAATGATAAATTTAACCACAAATCAATTAAGGAAAGGGCAGATATGTCAATTGGGTTCATGTGTTTGATTCCTCCTTTGGAAATAAAATTATAAATTTGAATTATAAAGCTGGATCTAGGGAAAATAATGAGGAATTAAAGAAAAACAATAATGGTAGAGTGTTTCAAATTTTAGATAGAGTCACAGACATAGATCCAAGAATAGAAAATGAATAGAAACATGTAGCTAAAAATTTAGGTCAAATTATTAGGACCAGGAGGGTAGGGCGTCCTGGTCCTACAACTTTTGAGAAAATGAGCATGATTTTTTCTATATTAGGGAGGCAAATGCAATCAATCATCAGAAGATTAAACAAAATTTTCAAGACTAGGGTGGTGGGAGCTACCTAGTCCTTCACTTTTCAAAAGTTGAACCTGTTCATCATTGTTTGTTCTATCAGAATCTTTGATCACAACACTTGAATCAATTTCCTTCACAAAGAGAGAAAATGGTTCTGGATAGGGGTTTGCTTTGGGTCAAACCTTGGTTTGAAAATTAACCTTGAAATTGAAATCATAATTGAAATATAAGTGGAATTGAATTGTGGAAAAATGCTTTCCTTTTGAGGGAAAGGCTAGATCTAAATTTGAATGTTTGTAATTGAAGTTGATACCTTGATGAAGCTTTCTTGAATCCTCATGCCAATGGCTTAGGATGTCATGTAGAATGTCTTCAAGGAAGGTTGACCATGGATGTCATCTTGAATATTTGAACTTGAATTGACGTCTCCTTCAACGTTTGACGAATGCTTGATTTCTTGCTCACTTGAATTGAATTTATTAGAATGTAATTGAGAGAGGGATCCATCCATCTTTCTTTCAAATGAGAGGGGTAGTCCTCCTTTTATACTTAACTTGTTGGGGATTGTTGTAAGTATATTGCAAATATGTGCTTGAGAGACATCTGAGAGATGTGTTGTCATTGATGTCAAGATATTTCTCTATCTGTGACAATGTTGTAGTGAATTTCAATTAGTGAGTTTTTTACTCAGAGAACCTATTTACTCCTCTATCTGCAAAGAGGTCTAGAATCCCCAACTCATCCCCAAGGTTAATTTCTTCCAATTCCCTAATAGATGCATCCTCTGCAAAAATGATGGAGAAAGTCCTGCCCATCTCTTCCTCCACTGGGCCTTCATTCAGGAGCTATGGGGGATGGTCTACAACAAGCTTAATATATGTTGGATTATGAATGATAATTTGTTAAATCTATCCTAGGAGGTTCGGGGCCCCTCTTCCAACCCCCTCATTCAACAACTGTGGAAGCAGATCCTCCCCTATGTGAGCTAGAGTATCTGGAAGGAAAGGAATGACAAGATATTCAAAGACAAAGAGGCCTCTATGGAAAGTATGTTTGCTCGATTCCTTAAATTCATTCTTGAGAATATCTTTGTTTCTAAAACCCGAATGGTGTCTAAGCCCCCCTCTACCTAGGGTTGGGAAATTGCTAGATGTTGGAACCTTCCCCCCTCGTTCTCTCTTGTTGGTTGCTCTAAGAGACTCCTAAGACAAAGCATGGTCTGGTTCCCCCTGACTAGAAATTTAAAACTCAATTTTGATGGGGCTTCTAGGGGGCCTGGTTGGTGGTGGAGGGGTTATTAGATCCCATCTGGGGGCCCTTGTTACTTCTTATGCAGGTAACCTAAATGCGCATTCCTCTAATCAAGCTAAAGCGATGGCCTTAGGCTGGGGAATCCACAATGCCCTCTCCATGGGAATCAATATTATGGACATTGAGGGGGACTCCAATCTTATCATTGATGTTGTCAAAGGGCAGAATAAGCTTAACTGGACAATTGAGGGAACCATCAGGGACACCCTGAGGCTCATCTCTAGGCTTGACTCGTTCAAAATTATGCATATCTTTAGGGAAGGCAACCATGTGCTAGATGCCATGGCAGCCATTGGCCTAAACCTCTCAGGGTTGAGATGTTGGAGGATTCACAACTCCCTCTTAGACCATGTTAACTTCCTTCTCCAAGAAGAGAAATCCAAAATCTTTACTAATGATTAAGCGGCTGCCAAGTTCTTCCCTTACCCTCTTCTCTTCCCTTGGGGTAGTCTGGAGGTGGTGGTTTCATAATTCAAATATTGGGAATATCCCTTCGATCCCTTCTAATGTGGTGGTGACTTGTTCGGCCAAGCTGGCGATGACACATGCGTTGCTGTGTTGGAGATTCACTTGGGCTTGCAGAGTCATGATGAGGTACGACTGGATTGGAAACGTGTTGGTTGCCATCGGTATTTGCTAGCTCTTAATGCCTCGTAACTAGGAAATCATTTCTAAAAGTGACTTCATTTTTTCCCATGCGCCCAACTTCATTTATCATTTATTGATGGCAGGCTCACATCAATTTCTGTAATCTAAATTATTTTAAAAATGACCCCTTGGTTTGAACATTTGTGTTGAAGGTGGGGTTGTCGATTTTCTGGATTGCCTGAAGGGCCATGATGAGCAACTCTCGGCTTCTTTTGCCTCCTCCTGGTTTAGGAGGTAGGTCTCAGTTTGTAGCATTGTCTTTGATGTCTTTGAGGAGAGTATTGCCCAAGCTACGAAGCTGACCCTTGATGGTCGCCACGGGAAGCGTACCAGCCATGTTGCAAACAATGAAGGTTTGAAACGGTTCTTCTGTAATCATGAAGAACCCGTCAAGCTGCAAGGTGGGTTTTCTCAGGAGGATCTCAAGCACTCATGGAACATGATCCACCTCATGATCATGAAGTAATTCACTCTCAAAGGCATGTATAAGGTATTCTACTACTATCATTTTCCCCTCCTCAATCACTTCTGTAACAATGATTTGCTTTGTCTGTCATTTTATTTACTACACTCTATAGAGAGCTCTATTAAAGACACCATTGACCTCAAGCATGGGGATAAGCCACCCTACCTCCTTCACCAAGGCCTCATTTATAGGTTGTATAAATTCCATGAGGCTCTTTGCCCCCCCCCCCAAGAATCTTTCACTCTCTTAGCCCCCCATGCCGACTCCCCAACATCTTGCGATCATGTCTATGGCTTTCCCTAGATTCTTCCAATATCCCCATGAGGGCTTTGCTATGGCCACCATGTCCCTGCCTTCTTATGCCTCGGTTGTTTCCTTATCGATGGTCTCCCCTAGTTTAACTTTATCTGCCTCTCCCACTGCTTCCCACTCCCTGTCCAAGGGAAAAGGTAAAACCCCTGCTAAACGCAAACGCATTGTCTTTGATGACAATTCTTCCTCTGAGGATGCTGAGAACGACAATCCTTCCCCTGATTCCAAGGTTAAAAGAAGACCCTCTAGACTTTCTTCCAAAATCCACAAAAAGAAGACCCTAGTGATCGAGAATCTAGACTCTAAGGAGGACCCCATTGGGGACAAGAAGGAAGAGGGCCCTATACCACTATGGGTGCCCCTGATGGGGATGTTGTGGATGTGAATGTGACTAGGGACCCCATGGTTCCGACCATTGTTGGTGCCACTAACATGAGTATCTCCGAAATGAAAACCCAGGACCCCATTGATGTTAAGGATACAACCCCCATGAACATGGGCACTGAGGGTCTTATGGGCATGGAAATCTCTAATAGCAAAGCCCTGGAATTTGGCAATTTGGACTCGAAATTAAAAATTATTAAACAGGTGATGCATTTTATCCGTCTGATGGGCTTGGTTAATGATAGTGATGACTCCCTTGCTGGTGGTGTGCCCAAAGAGACTAAAGAAACTACATATGACATGGTTGTTGAGAACCCCCAGGAGGTTCCTACTCTCCAACAAATGGAAAAGTTGAGCACGGATGTACTGGATATCACACAGAGAATTGAAAACCTCGGCCCTATGCTTGATTTGTAGACTATGAAGGAGGATGTCAATTGGTTCAAGAACAAGATGGAGGCTTGGGAAGCCCAAATGGTCGGCCTTAACAAATTCCATGTGTAGGTTTTACATAGCTTCGCTCTCACCCTCTCTCTACTGAGGGAACGCTATACGGACACTGAGAAGGACAAGCAGGAGGCTAGGGACCTCTACAAGTTCCTGTCTAATAAATGGAACAGTGCTATGAATGCCACTGGGGTGCACAAGGCACCCCTGTAGTTTGTTTTTTCTTTTCTGCTGTTGTTTTTTATTTCTAAAGACTTGGTTCCTTTTTGTTGATAGTTGTTGTTAATTGTTGTTATGGTGTTGTTTATGCACTATGACTTTTAATAGTTTTGCTATGTAAAGGGTCAGTGCCCTTGTTCTCATTGCTTTATTAATCAAAAACATGTTGATGATTAGATTTTTTGGATTAAAGGGTTTGTAGAGGATTGTGTTAAGTTGATTCCGTGTGTAATTTTTAGAGGTCCGCATGAAGATTTGAGTGAGTTATGGATATCTGTGTTGTGGCAAGTTTTTTAGTTGTTCAGTGATGGCAGAGTGTAAATATTTTGATTTGCATTGCTTTGCATTGTAATATCTTGATCTACGGATTTGGAGGAATGTTTGGGACATTGATGTGTATCTTCAATTCAAGTGGTTCATGGTTTGGAGCTCTGCAAGTGATTTTTCCAAGTTGCTAGTCATTATAGTTAGTGTTCTTGAAGTTCGATATAATGATGATGTGATTCTAGTAATTTGTGCTATTGCAGATGTTGCGGTGTTATTTCATGATGCTTGTGGATAGTTTTGGACCATGTGCCTTTTGTGTTGGTGGTTTGCATTGATCGATGTGCGCATAATTGATGATTTTCTCTGATGTGTTAGTGTTCTTCATATTTGTGACCAACCAGATGTTTGTAGCATGTTGCAGATGTTTGATGCATAATTCTTGGAGGTGTTTTGCATTCGAGGTGTGTGATATGGGCTAGTGCTATGTCTTAACCAACATTGCTTGGTCGGCATGTGATATTGTAGCATGTGAGGTTATATTTTTGTTTAGGTGGTGTGTTTTGAGCCGACCTTGATGATCTCCACAAGGTTGATGTCATGAATAAATTAATTTAATATCTTTGTAATTGAGTGTGTGAATGTGTATGGATGAGAATAAAATATGTATGTGCATTGAGTGTATACCTTTAAGAGGCAGTGAATAATTGTGAGAAGAATTTGTTATGTGCTTAACCAAAACTATAACCAAGCATTAGGAGATGTTATTCTATTAGTTCATGATCTTCTGGATGTGATCTAAATCTATTTGTAAGACAGTGAGTCTTCCCTAGGTTGTAGCCCTTGTTGTTTTTGAGAAGTGAGCTTTAAGCAGTGTGCTTGAATGCATGTGCATTCCCCATTGTAATATTTATAATACTTCTAACATAGTATTATCATATTGTGGTTAGGCTCCCACTGTGATTTTTTCCTTGACGAGGTTTCCATGTAAAAAATCTTGGTGTTATGTGTGTTGTTGATCTATGCTTTCATGCTTCATAATAAAATATGAGAATAAGTTTAATTTGTGTAAGTTCTTGAGACAACTGATTCACCCCCCTCCCTCTTAGTTGTTTGTTTGGAATCAAAGCTATTTCATCAATTGGTATCAGAGAAGGTTCCTCCGAAGAAGCTTAACCGCTTAAGGTGATCCAGGATGGCATCTCGCAAGAAGGAAAATTTGATATTTGATGGTACTAACTACTCTCTTTGGAAGAGCCACATGGAGTCTCATCTGAGATGCATTGGCGAATCTTACTGGACTATTACAAAGAACACATATACTGTTCTTGGAAATGGACCTTTAACTTTGGATGAGATAAAGGTGTTGGCTTTATGATTATGTAATAGGTTGATTGATGACTTTATTTGTGTTGTCATTGATGGCAACCATGTTTTGTTAGACATATAAGTTATCTGGACCACCGGTAGAGCCTAACCAGTAGTGGAGTCAGTTAAACATAAAAAATGCTAAGTTGTTGTTAAACCGATAAACAAGAACAAAGCAATGTTCAGACAACCGATACAAAAGATTGGAGAAGAGTTAGATGTTGTGTTTTGGTACTTATTTTTATGACATTGGTATGAGTCTTTGATTGAAATCGTATCAACAGATTCAAAGTATTGAGCAAGTCATGATCGGTAGAATAGTGACAGTCATGAAGAACACAAAACCGGTAAAGCGGAGTTACTTTGATCGGTTACCGGTAGAGTTTATGTTATATTTTTAAGTTATGTTTTGTGTGGATGACATAAGAAAAGTGTAATGAGTGGGAAAATGTTAAAGGTGACTAGGTTCATTGAATCTAGGGAATTGTTCCAAGGTTCTTAGCTGACTTAACAGAGTTTTTATGATGAAATGAAAATTGTATGATTTTATGGATCAAGAGTGAGAATTTGATCATGCGGTGGAAGAAGGAGTTAGAGTTTGATGTTTAGTCAGTGGTAGAGGCTGAGCAAAAGCAGGTCTAATTAGGCACAAAGGTGCTAACAATATATTGGTCAAACTTGTTATTCCCTAACAGTTGCAGCAAAAAATCCTCTCACAAGGCCACTCTTAATAGGGTACGGTAGGATCCTAATAGGTTTGAAGGTTAAAATCCTCTAAAAAGGTGATGCATTAGCTTGTGTTTTAAAATCCCTTAGTCGGGTAGCTCCTAATAGGGTTGGGTCCTAACAGGCCTTATTGTAATAGCTCTTAACCAAGCTAAAGAACTCTTAATTGGGTGTCACTCCTAACAGGGTGTTGTATGACCTTAACTGGTCAGATCTCTAATCTACAGATAGTTGATCTTTGTGGGTATTAATTCCCACTGTGGTTTTTCCCATTTGGGAATCCACGTGAAAATAATTGTGTTATGGTTTGCATGCTTATTAGGTGTTTTCTTATATGGTTTTATTTCTTGCATGCATATTGGTTTTCAGATTGGTAAAAGGTGTAATCACATTAATTAAGTTTTTGCTTGCACTGATTCACCCCCCCTTCTTAGTGTCTTATAAGTTTATCAATTGGTATAAGAGCCTAATTCCTTTAAGGCTTAACCACTTGGGAAGGATCTCTAAGGATAACATGGGGGAAGATTCAATAAGTTACAAAGAGCCTTCACATAGGCTTATAGAATCTGAAGAAGCCCTTGGCAAGTTAAGGTCAAGTACAAAGCCTCATTGGCTAAGAGGAGAGAGATTGTAGAGCAGTTGATGGAACTTAGTGAAAATAGTTCATCTGAGGAAGCAAAGATTGATGCATTAGCTAATGAGGTGGAAAAGTTGAATGATGAGAAGTCAAATCCAAGGAGAGAGCTGGAAGCCCTTACCATCAAGATGAGCAAAGAGTTGGAAGCGAGAAGGACAACCGAAGACAAAATAAGAGATCAGGAGCATGAGATCATTAAGGTGAACTAAGAGATTAGTAATCTACATGTACATCTTCAAGAGGAAAAAGAAGAAAAAGAGAAAATACAAGCTGATCTAGACATGGCTATGTCTCTTAGAGAAAGTCTTACAAAGAAGAATGAGGAGTTTACTAAGGAGTTAGCTGATGCTAATGAGTTACTAGCTAAATTCAACAAGAGCATTTCTATGCTTGATGAGTAGATTCAGACACAAAGGCAGACTGGAGATACACATGGATCAGGATTCATAACCTTTGAACAAGGAGAGCCATCCGGTACCAAGGAGATCATGCATGAAGGCAAATCTGCACCTAAGACCAAGAAGATCAACTGTAAGAGAACCTACAAACTAGTATGTTTTAACTGTCATAAGGTAGGTCATACTGCTAATGTTTGTAGAAGTAGATCCAGTACTTTTGATGGATATAGACCCAATGCATATGGAGGATATAAGCCTAGTACTTTTAATGGATAATGCTTCAATTTCAACAAGTATGTGCATAGAGCTGTTGAGTGTAGGTCTAGAGTGAACAATCAGATATCTTACATGAATTAGAGGCCTAATGGTGAATGGCAAAGATCTTACAATGACCGGAGAAACCCTACTTAGCAGAGGCCTTATGTGAACCAGTCTAGTCCACATGAAATGGAGAAGAGATGGAATGTGGCATGTTCAATCTGTCACTACTATGGTCATGTTGCTATGAATTGCTGAAGAACTAGTAGAGGCAATGTTGGACCCTGGAGAGCATATGGAATGACATGTTTCCATTGTCACAAACTAGGACACCTTCCAAAGTTTTGTAGAGCAAGAATGTGTAATACCCTAAAAATGGTCACCTAAACCATGGGCCCCTAATCTCAGCTACATCACCAAGGTCCTAACCAAAGGTAATTGAACTAATCATGAACACCTATTTAATTAATTCTTAGTCATCAATGTCACATGGCAAATAAATTATTCTATATTAATTAAATATTTATTTATTCAATTAGTCATTCCAAGTAAATCATTTTAATCAATTATCCTATTTATTTAATTAAATATCCTAACATATTTAATTAATAAATCAATTTGAAATTAAATCATGAAAAAAAGGAATTAATTTAAAAAAGAATTAAATTTGGAAAAAAAGGAATTAAATTGAAAAATCTCAGAAAAGCAATTAAACCAATTAAATATCAAAATTGAATAAAAATATGAAATAAATCAGTTTTTCTAATTTTATCTTAAATTTAGTTCAATTTCCTTTAAAGCTGAGAAAAGCAGCCAATCACATCAATTCACCTGGATTGTGCTTCCTCTTGGAGAATCTCTACTGCTCATCATTGATCTATCTTGACCATTGGTCTCTCTCTGGATTTTCTATAAATTCAATCTCTCATCTCTCATCAAAAGAAACCTGGAGATTTATCATTATTATGTTGTTTTTTCTCTAGGTCTATTGATATAAATCCTTCATTTAGGTGTTGTCTAGTCACTGGTGTTGCATAAAGAAATATGAGAGAGCAAAACTATAACTTGCATCTACTAGAAGGAAATAGGTCACTTTTTAATGGTTTTATTATTCATTGATTATTGATTTACTAACCATGCATCTAATGACTTAATTGAAGTGTTGTGTATTCAGATACAGATATAGATCGACTTTTCACACACATTTTTTGCACCCACCGTGGGGCCGTAAAGATTCAAATTTTTTTCGGCCTTGCAAATCATTTTTATTTTTTATTTTTTTAGGTTTTGTTTGTACGGTCTCTACAAAAGTCCGTACGAGTTTTTGCGACATATAGGACGAGTTCTGAGATTTTTCGTTCTTCTCTATGGGAATCATCATACGAGTATCTGCTTTTGTTGTTTTCTTTTGGGTTTACTCATTCGGTTAGGTGAGAATACTCTTCTCGCTGTGTGAGAATTGTCGTATGGATTTCTGCTTTGCTCATTTTATAAACAATAGAATTTTTGGGGTTTTCTTGATTTGACCTTGGATTTTACTAATGCTAACCCTAAATTGTCTTTTGTCTGCTTGGGATTTTCACAACCTAACTGATTTTTTGCAAAACACCTATCAAAGAATGTATCAAATCAAACTTATGCCATGTCAAAGAATCAAAAGCAATATGACTACTGATGCATTGGTTTTGCAGGTTGCCTAAGGAGAATCTACTAAATATTCTGTATTCTTTAATTCATTTTTAGGCACTTAAGTTGCTATGTGGTTAATGAACAAATCTACCTTTTATGTTTGAAGAAAAGTCTAAGAGGTAGGAGAGTATGCTCTTGTCTGTACAAACAATCAGAAATAGAGACCCTTGAAGCTTTTTCTAGTTTTGAGATTTGTGTACCTTTTAGCGGGCCTATCACAGTGGGAAAAAGTAATCACCCTGTGAGAACGACCCAAACGAGTACAACTAAACCCAAACATTCTGACTCACTATAATAAATAGGCCTTTTGGGATTAAATTTTTGGAGGAAGGGATTATTTAAGTTTTCTCTTTTGAGATCTCTCATATTGGGCATTTTGTAGGGCCTCACGGCCTCAATTATGCTTGCATGACTACAACTTGTTTTGATACCTTGTCGGGCTATAGGCCTCAATCACACTTGCGCGACTTCAAGGGGTAATTTTGAATGAAAATCTTTACTAAGAACTTTAAGATAGAAGCTACCTGGTTCACCTCCAAAAGGGGGATAATCTTTGTGCAAGAGAGATAGTAACTCTCCCAAGACATTTACCATATCGTGCCCCCACTAGCATTTGGAGTCGACTAATACGGTGTTGAGAATCCATTGCATGATACTCAGTGACCGTATTTTGATTAGCTATTGGGTGTGTACCTAAGTCTACAAGAAAAAGTTCTCTTTCTCAGCCAACTTCCTTAGGGTTAGCATGCTGTGTTTGGAACACTTTTTATCTTGAGTGTTTGTTGTGTCTTCATCCCAGATTAAAAAAAATCTAGTTTGTAAGTTTAAATCTAGTCTTTCTCAATCCTGAAGCATAACATCCTTGATAGTATACCCCTGTCGTTGTGTTGAACGATTCTATTGATCATCTCCTAGCTAGTTCAATCAATTGCTTATCAAACTTAATCTACCTAGGTTTCTTATATCACGTCTTATACAGGATAGATCATTCTTGAAACCAGACTGGGTCTTAGTCACCTCTCTCAATCACTACATTAAATGCATAAATAGATTTGATTTGATCTTGACATCTGTATCACATCTAGCTCTCGGTCATGTCGGTTGTAAATTCCCGTTCAAACCAAGAGCTCTTCTAAGAACAAGAACAAGAAAAGGGAAGAGACAGTAACATTGCAAACTAATCCTTTTTTTCAAGAACAACCAATTTTTGATGAACCTTTTGAACAACAAACCTCTAACAAACCTTAGTTGTCAAGTCAACCAGTATTTGATCAACCTTTATCTTCCAAAATGTCTAGACAAAAAAAAGAAAAAGAGTCTTCTAAAAGTAAAGCTCGTGATGACCTTAGCATCTAGGCTAATGATAGTGATTCCTCTTCCAGTGATTCTGAAGTTTCCGAACCCGAAGAAGATACTATTGTAAAATGTCAAAAGGAAAAAGACTTCAAAAAGATGATGAAGATTATCATGGCCCGAGAAAAAGAAGAATATTTTATAGAATTGGCCAAACAAGGAGACAAACTCCCCCTTGATTACAATGTTGAAAGTCTTATCACTAAAGAAGACGATACTCCACTAGAATTGGTGACAAAAAAATTACAAGAACTACAAACTGAGATTAAATTATTGAAAGACAAAGAAAATTTTCCTATGAAATATTCCTTGGATACAATTTGCCTGTTTCCATTCAATAAGAGTCTTTACATGCCTCCATTTCCTTCCAGAATAGAAATTCCTAAGTTTGATAAATATGATGGCAACTCAGATCCCCAAGACCATGTTTGAGAATTTTGTACGCTATGTATAGAGTTAATGCACAAATAGACATATCTCATGCACCTCTTTCCAAGAATTTTAGGAGGACAAGCTATGGAATGGTTTTCAAGCCTACCTATGAGAATTAAATCTTTTGAAGAATTGGTTGAATTGTTTCTACAATAATACTCCTATAATATTCGTCATCCAGTCACAATGATCGGGCTTTGTAATACCAAACAGAAGACAGGAGAACCTTTTCTCACTTTCCTTCAACATTGGAGAAAGAGGTTCTCTAGATATTCACGACCCATTCTTGATTCTGAGAAGATGGACATCTTTCTCAATAATCTGATTCCTGAGTTGAAATATAATTATCCAAATGCAAGTATACCCTTCATTCAACAAGATGGTGGATAGTGCTCTCAAAATGGAAGACGCACTTGTAAGGAAAGGGGATATATCACTTTATAATGAAACACATCAAGACTCTAGTTCCAAAGAAAAGAAAAAATATTGGAAATATGGTAAAGATAATAACATAAATGTTTTTAATGACGAAGTGGTTGACACTGTCAAACCAAAATCAAATCTCGTATTATTCAATCTAATTAGTAGAACGCAAGCCCTCAAAGTAGCTGAAAGCGCTATAGAAAACCTGCCTAAGAAATCAAAAGAGTGGTTTAAAGAGAAGTCTTTGGTTTAAAAAACTAAGTGTGATTTTACTCCTTTAGGAGAATCCCATGAGTTAGCAAATGAACTGATTACATTGCCTGACAACTCCAAGCCATATGATCCCAAGGTCAAACCTAAATGGTGGAGGGAAAATGAGTACTGTGAATATTATCAAAACAAGGGTCATACAACAAATAATTGCTTGAAACTCAAGCACGAGATTCAAGAAGACCTCATCAATGCTGGAAAAATTATTGTTGAAAATCGTGCAACCAAGGCTGATCACAAAGATTTCAAAGATACCTTACCTGCTTATGAGCAGGGCGATTCCTCAAAATCTAAGGGAGGTGCCAAAGTTAATTATACCTATGCCAACAATGACAATGTGATCAACATTCTTGAATCTTCCCAATCTAAATATTGCAATGTGATCATAATCAAAGATAAGAAAAATAAAACACAAACTAGGAATGTCGTAACCCATGCTAAAAAAGGGTTACTTTCAAAGGAGCTAGCTCTTCCTCTCCTAATTAGACATCATCAAATCCATTGACAATATCAAACCTACCAACTTCTTCAAACAAACAACTGTAGTTGATCACGGCTAAATCCAAACAACTAGCTTCATCTTCTTCTTCTGGTTCTAGCATTGTCGAACAATTAAAACAAACTACCACTCAAATCTCCATTCTTGAACTACTTAAAATCTCTTCTGCTCATAGAGAGATTTTGGACAAAGATTTTCTCATTACTAACGTCCCTAAAGACTTAGATTTGGGTTAGTTTCAATCTATGGTGGGTCACTTGACTTCACCTCACTACCTGTCCTTCTCTAAAGAAGATGATAATTCACCGAATCATTTGAATAAACATCCATTGCAAATTGAAGCTATGATCCATAAGCATCGAGTCAAGTGTGTTTTGATAGATGGAGGCGCTGGGTTGAATATTTGTACCTATAATTTACTAATACAGTTGGGATTTTTTGATAATATCATTGATCCAACAAAGAAAATAACAATCAAAGCTTATGATGAAGAAGAAAGAACTTTTAAAGGTCTAGTACTATTATCGATAAGGGTGGGACATGCAGAAATAGATGTTATTTGTCAGTCGCTTGATCTTCCTCTCTCCTACAACATCTTACTGGGCAGACCATGGATTCATGAAATGCAAGAAGTGCCATCTACTTACCATCAATGCTTGAAATTTCCCTACAAGTTGAAGTCAGCATTCCTGCTGATACAACCTACACCTGTAATGCTTTAAAATAGCATGTTGATACCCTTGTTCCTCATAACAGAGCAGCCTCTACAGTTGAAAGTTTAGAAACTTTGATGAAAGACTTAGAAAATAAATTGAAAATCACAGGTATTGGCATGGATGGATACAAGATAGAACCTGTACTCTCATTGATGTCTCTCCCACCATCACTGTAATGCCCCGCTAGGAAACCCCGAAGGGATAAGCCAAAATTGCAAGAATAGAGTGCAAATTTTTTTTTTTAAAAAAGTTACAACACATAAGATGCAACAAGAGATCAAAGATTCAGATTACATAGCGGAAGACATCACTAAACACCTAAAGAGTTTCCCAACGAGATTACTTAAATTTCACAAATCACTAACTCACACAATTAATCTGATAAGCTAACTATCTTAATAATGAGATAATTCGTAATCAGGATAATTTTTTTCAAAGGACGGAAATATAAATCACAAGCGAAGATTCATCATTGAGATCCATGCATAATATTCATTCAAGCTTTTCATTTAAAATTACAAACCATACAACTAACAATCTAATACACTAGGATTTCATCATAACATAAGAGATCTTTCCAAGCATATTTAAATTCCTTAACAACAACAACTGAGTATAATTCATTACTCTAAGTTACATTCTTCCATATTCCAACTTATTGCATTTTAAAAGACGATTACATACAAGCATCAACGATAAATCTCATCTAAACCACTTAAAAATTCGATCAACATGGCATTTATGAAGTGACTGAATATAAGCATTTATAGTTAATTCCCATTTATCCACTTAACCATTTTAACATAAGCTAAACATACATGATAAAGCTGAATAAAGGAAACATAAGAGAATACATCACATAACACCATAATGATCTTGGAGTTCACCCCTAAAGGGCTACATCTCCGGGTCTGCTCAACTGCAAGACCCCTCTGATACTTAATAAAGTTAAGAATACAAGAGGTTACACCATTACAATCCAGCCATCAAGGCGATACATAAACAATATACAAACGACCGCACCGGTCAATTAATACATAACCGATCCCTGAAAAGAACAGGATCCAGCTGAACATAATCAAAGCTAAAACAAGAGGTCCATGAGAGCATCCATAAAACTGAGCCAACACCACCCAAGGTTTACCATGAAACTGACACTCGCAAGGGCAGAGACAAAAGGATGACTCACAAAGGTACTCCTAACAGGACAAAACGACACCCACTAGTGAATGTAGGGACAAGTGTCATCACACAACCTGGTATGGATACCCTGGCAAGTCTTCATAGGTCCCAGCCCCGTACACTGGGTTACCCTGGCAACCT
The DNA here is from genome assembly GCF_030272615.1 of Cryptomeria japonica. NCBI lineage: Eukaryota > Viridiplantae > Streptophyta > Pinopsida > Cupressales > Cupressaceae > Cryptomeria > Cryptomeria japonica. Next base: position 482,693,174 of record NC_081405.1, on the reverse strand, counting down.
AATCCGAGCTTCCGGCCCATCCAAGTCTCATGTGGACCCACACATCCTCTAGCGAAGACAAGGAAGATGGTTTGCCATTTCAGGTCTTCTCACAGCATGTCGAATCTATGATAGCACTCGTCCCATGTGTGAGGCACATTATCTTATTTAGAGATTACATTCTAATCTACTGTTAGGTTATCACTTATTAGACTCACTTTCGACGGGTTTCCCAGCAGCCACTTTGGGCGCGACCCCCAATCGAAAGCCACTTTCACATACGACACTAGACCAAACTCAGATGAACTCAAAACCAAGGAATACACATGGTCAGACGAACGGAGTTCAAGAAGGAGAAACAATCATCTGGTCAAATATGACTCAAGGATGAACACTTACTGACGGTACTCTAACTAGAGACCTGACAACTAAGGTCAACCATGAATCATCATTCAACTCACACAAAGAGGATATAACCAACTAAGACAACATCACAATATCATAGTCAACTCAAAATTCAAGGACTGAAACAGGTACACCAAGTCAATCCATACGACAGGGTCCTATTTAAGCAAAGCAAAACATGCCGTTTCATAATTAAAGGCGAATACAGAAATTAAACTCGCAAGGCAATAATCAGAAAAGACAATATTCCTCAAATTGATTTAAACATTAAAATCGATCAAGTTTTCTACAAGATCTAAATCAGCTTATAGTTATCTACCTCATCAAGGGATAAGTTGTTCTTGGTTTTCTAACTCTTAAGGTTCAAGCATCGAACAGACATATAAAGTCATAACGAGTTTTAAACCAATTCATATTAATAAAATTCAGACAACCATTAATCGACTAAAATAAGATATTTAATCTCCAACAAGCATCATAGACATACTGGTCTAAAATCAATCTCTACAGATTCATAATTTCAAACCCAGATGCATAATACGAATCATGGAAATGAAAATGTAGAAAGAGAATCTAAAGAAGCTAATCATTTCCAAAAGCAAATCGTTTCAATTCAAACACCCAACGATAAATATTTCACTACTTCTCAATTAGCCGAATGCTCTAATCAGCTAGAGGGTGAGATCTAGATTCATTAATCCCAGATCAATCAGAATATAAACAACAATATTCAATTGCAAAAGTTCACAGTTTCAGAACTTAATCAGGAAGAGAGCAAAAATCATGAAATGAAATTGAATAGTTAATTCACCTATAAACTCCATTATAACATTAATCAATATCCAAATAACACTCTCCAAGATTAATGCCACCATATTCCTAATTAAGAAACTAACTAAAACTTAACATTAAGATAGCTTACATTAAAAAGATATTAATATCCTATGCATTTTCTTTTTTGCTTTTTTTTAAATGATAAAAAAAAATACATTAAAAACAAACCATTTTAAAAACTTTTCCTTAAACAAAAAAAAAACACGTTTTAAACGAAGGGGCGAGGGCAGCCGTGCCCTAACCCTAGCCACAGGCGTAGGGGAGCACGGGCGGTGCTCGCGGTGGTGCCCGCAGGTGCCGCGACGCCCTGCGGCCATCGCGGCCACCATCGTGAGCCGCAATCGCCATGACCACACACACCAATGCGCAAAACCCGGGAAACGGGGGGGGGGGGGGGGAAACAAGCGGGGGACGCGCGGGGGAAGGGGGGAGGAGCGGGTGGAGCTCCGCTCCCCGCCCTCCACCCCAACAACAGTCCGCTAAACAAATAAAAACGCACGGTTACACAATAAACAAAATACGCCCAGTTCGAACATAACATAATATAGTTCGAACATAAAATAATATATTTTCTGTTTACACAGTTCGAACTTGGCTAAAAACGCCATACCCAAGTATGTTTTAATAAATTTCAATTTGCCATGATCTGGGTTTAACGAACTGCGTTAGGATCATTTTTTTTTTGATGGTTTTGCTCATCCATAACAAACACTCAAGGGTTTCAAATGCCCAAAGGGAAAAGAGGAATTAACAACACCTCAAACACTTCCAGCCAAGTTGGTTAATTTACCAAAACAAATCATAAGCATGGCATTCGAAGGAGAATCTAAACCAAGATAAAACCCCCATTTTCATTCCAAACAAAACTAAAATTGAGAGTTGGTTCCTACCTGATCTCGCGTTCCTGGCAAGATAGGCTGAAGAATCCCCATCTCAGCTGCCAAAGCCTCCAATTTTCATTCCCAACCAAAATCTTTTCCAAAAATGTCCATCCTTTCATTTTTCCCCAAATTTGGGTTATATGAAAGAGTTGACCCCCAAAATTTCTATTTTGGAATTAAAAACTTTATTTACAAATAATTCTCCAAATTTAATACTTTTTCAACTATAACAACAATTTAACTTGTTTTTCAAATCAAAAATCGATTTCTCAAATAATCAAATTTAACCTTTCTAATTTAATAATCCCACTGAATGCAATTACGTCTATTGTGATAAAATATAAAACTTCATTTCATCAGCATATATAAAATGCATTAAATATTCGAAAACAGTCATTTAATCGAATTCACTCCCAATTTAAAACGAGCAACCCAATATCAACGAAAATCACATAACGGAAACCAGATTAATCTAATCCATTAATCATCAATGTACAAACGCATATTTAATCAAGACAATTACTAAGGAGTAAATAATCAATTTAATCATGCACACCAAGCATGCAAACCGAGAAGGTCAACCAAACAGACGACTCGCAAACCCAAACAAAAAGGGATTACCGACGACGACTGACGATGCTCACTGGAGCACGACTAAGGTCAAATAGGGTCTTACGACCACCTAATCCAACTCTAAGGATTAAAAAGATACACTCAAACCTGCACATCCAGGTGAAGACGAACCTCGCACTCATGCGGCGTTGTACCTGGAATCTCCTGCAACCAAGAGTCATACATGCGTACATATATAAAATTTAATGAAAGCGTTAGCTCAATATTAATACCACAAGATAGGTACACTAACAACTTGCATAAAACTAGTGAGAAAACCACATCAATAGCTATGCGTAAAATCAACATCTGACTATAACATAATATTACGATAAACTAATCAAGATTAAACCAAGGTTAGAGATCGATTACGGTAGGGGTACTACAATCACCAAGGTAGTCTAGAAAACTATCAGAGGTTATGAAGCCACAAACTTTAACTACAAACATCATCTATGATGGTGTTTTTATACAATCCTCTACTTCCCTTGCAAATGAAATAGAAGAGGCAGCCATTCTAAAATGGCTTTTCAAAAAAGAGAGTGAAAATAAAGAAGGGCAACGCTGTGATATTTCCCTTGAACAATATGGTCTAGGCTATAAGATGATTCAATGCATGGGATATTCAGGTACTGATCCTCTAGGAAACTACCAAGAAGGAATCATTGAACCTATCACATTACAAACTAAGTCTACAAATGATAAAACTAGACTCAGGTACCATCTAGAAGAGTCATCAAATAAAAAACACAGTTCTCATCAACAACCTAAGTGGAGGAAAAAGATACTACATCAAACATCACAAGAAGTAAATACTCAACAAATTCAGGATGAGTATGAGAAAGAACAAGAAGAACTGGCAATCAAGAGAGAAGAAGCAGCGTGTAATCAAGTTCCAACTGTATCAGAAATAACACTACAAGAAGTAGATGTTCCAGAAGACATGAGAGAAGAGGTGGAAGGAATTAGAGACATGTTTGCACCACTGAACATTCTTGTCACATATACAAGAAGAATGCAAGTAGAGGATTCAGAAACATAATTGAATGATTATGAATGGGGTCTAGAGCCCCTCTCAGATACATCTACTAAAGAAACTCTTGAAGAACCTAATGATATCATAGATGAAGCACAAGAGATAATACACTTGAAGCTGCAAAAGGAAATAGAGGAAATCAGACTAAAAAGACAAGAAGATTATGAACAATGGTTGAAAGAAGGAAAAGCACAAGAAAATTCTTCACCTACTATATCTCCCTCTAATGAGATAGAGAAAATCAGATATGGGACTACAAATGAAGAACTGGAGGCTAGACAAACAGGACTGATCATCAGTCCAGAGGAAGATGAATGGGAAAGAAGACATAGATTAATAGAGTCATCAAGGTTATGTCAACATGTATGTCAAGTACAAGTGATTATTGAACCAAATCATGAAGGAACTTGCAGGATAAAATATGTTGATATTGATACTATACATACTTTCACTAAGCCACTTGAAGAAAAGTCAGAGGCTTCATCTTCTGACTTTGATCACTCTAAAATGAGATCTATTTATGGCATTACCTATTCGACATCAAACTATGACTACTTTGTCATGAATGTCGACACTCTATTTGATGAGCCTGTTACTATTAAACCACAATATGTAGTCCAGTCTGAAGTAGAGGAAGATGCTAGTGGTAGGTCTGATGGGTTAGATCCCCTAAATACTAACATAAACTTTGATAATCATATTGTAACTCTTCCAGGTCTCAAGACGCTTATGCAAGGTAGTCTTCTAGAACTTTACTTGTCACTCTGAGGTTGTGATGACAATACCATGAATTCCCTTGAACCTGTTGAATCTTTATCCATAGTACATCTTGAGCTTATTGACTGTACTCTCCAAGATCAACCCTTGAATATCCCTACCTTTGCCAATGACTATACATTAGCCTATTATCTTAATGTAGTCAAACAAATGAGCTCTTCCACCAGTGAACAAAGTGAGAACATGACAACATCAGATGTCAAGTATCTTAGTCTCAAAAATCAAAAAAAGAAAAATAAGTGTTATGATGGTGAAAACTATGTTGTGGTGGCATCAAAATAAAATAAAAAAGTAAAAAATAAAGGAGGCACCTAATGGTGAAAACCTCTGTGAGGCACCTGAAGGTGAGATACTTGATATTTTGCCTAATCACTTTCAAGAGCGATCATCAGTGATGATTGAACCTACACAACCAGTGAACATTAGAATAGAAGAAGCTCAACATACCATACATGTAGCTCAATCCTTATCAATAGAATAATTGAAATAATTTTCTAATTTCTTCATGGAGAAAAGATCAATTTTGCATGGACATATGCTGATATACCAGGTTTGGATCCTAACCTCATAATGTATCATCTTTCTATCACTCTTGGAATTAAACCTGTCAAGCAAAAACTCTAAAAAATGCATCCCCATGTTGCATTACTTGTTAAGGATGAGCTAAAAAATTACTAAAAGTTGGATTCATTAGAGAAATTGATTATGTTGAGTGGATATCTAATATTATTCCTATTTTAAAGCCTGATAAATCAATCTGTGTCTACACATATTTCAGAGATTTAAACAAAGCATGTCCAAAAGATGATTTTCCACTGCCTAACATAGACATGATAGTGGACATGATTGGTGGTTATGAAATGTACTCTCTAATGGATGGTTTTTCTAGATACAATCAGATCAAAATTGTACTTGAGGATCAAGAGAAAACAATGTTCACCTATGCATGAGGAACTTTTTGCTGGAATGTGATGCCTTTCCACTTAAAGAATGTAGGCGCCACTTATCAAAGAGCTATAACAATGATATTTCATGGTATGATACACAAAAACATGGAGGACTATGTAGATGATACTCTACTCAAATCTATGAAAAGGTCAACAAATCCCTCAGAACTGGGTCCAATCTTAGACAGGATGAAAAATTTAAACTCAGACTAAATCCTAAGAAATGTGCATTTGGAGTTACATCTGGCAAGCTCCTCGGATACATTGTTTCAAAAAAAGGAATTGAAGTGGACCTAGAAAAAGTTAAAGCTATCATGGAAATTTCACCTCCAAAGAATGTCAGTCAAATGAGGACTCTACAAGGGCGGCTCCTATCAATCAGATGCTTCATTTCTTAGCTAGTAGATAAGTCTCAACCATTCACAAAAGCTTTATGAAAAGGAGTTACATACAACTAGGATAAAGACTATGAACAACATCTAAATAAAATCAAGGAATATCTTTCTAATCCACCTATCTTAATGCCATCGATTCAAGACAAACCCTTGATACTCTACATATCAGCTACTGATACATCACTGGGGGCACTTTTGGCTCAATAGGATGAGAATAAAAAGGAAAGAGCTATATATTATATCAACCAGATGTTGGTGTCCTATGAGATAAACTACACTATAATTGAGAAAGCTTTCTTGGCATTAGTCTTTGCATCACATAAATTCAAACATTACATGCTAGCACATTCTATCAAACTGATGGCTAAGATAGATCCGCTCAAATTTCTTCTCAGCAAGGCAATGCTTATAGGGAGATTGGCTAAGTGGGTTATGATACTTATAGAATTTGACATTGAATATGTGGAATGCAAAGCTATAAAGGAAAAGTCATTGCATATCAACTTGTTGATGGTCCGCTTGAAGATAATCAGCCTTTGCACATAGAATTTCTGGATGAGTCCATAATGCATCTTACTCAGCAATCCTAGAAAATGTTCTTTGATGGGTCTTTTACTCAACAAGGTTCTAGTGCTAGAATTCTTTTTATCACTCCTCAAAGATACTCAATCCCAAAGGCATACAAGATCCTCAATCCCAAAGGCGTACACGATCCTCTTTCCTTGTACAAACAATATTGCAGAATATGAAGCCTTGGTAAATGGAATCAAGCTAGTTATTGAATGGAAAGTTGTTGAGCTATACATCTATGGTGACTCTCAGCTGATAATCTACCAGGTCAATGATATATATCAAACTTGGGATGAAAAACTGATTCCCTATAAAAGAATGGTTTATAAATTTAAGAAATACTTTACCTTTGTATCATTTCAGGAGATTCCCAGATCAACAAATAGAGCAGCAAATGCTATGGATATATTGGCATCTATACCATAGCTACAAGAATTTGAGTACTACTATGAATTCCTGGTGGAAGAGCTTCATTGTCCTTCTTATGATTCCCTTGAGTCCTAGATGGTCTGTTCTATCATTGGAAATGACTTATCTCGCTATAATCATATCTACTCTTACTTACATGACCAGATTATCCCTGATAACCTTACCCATAATGAGAAAAGAAACCTAATCTGAAACGCTTCACGGTATATCATCATTGCTAACTATTTGTATAGGCAAGGTTTAGATAGTACTTTTCTTAGGTGTCTAGAACCTGAAGAGTCCCAACATGCATTATTTGAAGTCCATGAAGATTTTGTGGATCTCACTCAAATGGTCTCACTTTAGCTCGAAAACTACTAAGGGCTAGTTACTATTGGTGAGATATGGAAAAAGATGATATAAAGTTTTCTTAAACTTGTGAGAAATGCCAGCTACATGAGCATCTCATACATGCTCCACCAAGAGAGATAATACCTTTTATCACACACTGGCCTTTTCAGCAATGGGCATTTGATCTCATCGACCAAATGTATCCTACATCCTCTAATGGACACAAGTTTATTATAGCTACCACTGAATACTTCACCAAGTGGGTTGAAATGGTTCCACTAATCAAAGTAATCGGCAAACAAATAGCTATGTTTATTCTTAACTATATCATCTACAGGTATGGAATACCTTCTTCAATTGTGACTGGCAATAGAGGGTAGTTCACAAACAAGGATCTATATGAACTCTATGAAAAGTTCAAAATCAAACAACATTGGTCTTCTATATATTACCCTCAAAGTAATGGACAAGTTGAAGCATCTAACAAAAATCTATTGACTATCTTGCATAAAATGGTCAACCAATCTGGAAAGGATTGGCATCTATAGCTCAATTCAATATTGTGGGCTTATCAAATAAGCATCAGAATACCTATAGGAGCTACACCTTTTGCTTTGGTATATGGGGATGAAGTAGTCTTGCCTATAGAAGTATAAATTCCTTCTTTGAGAGTTTCTTTGCAAGGTCTTATTACTGATGAAGATCACATAATATCTAGATTGCAAGAACTAGACTTGTTGGATGAATGTCGACAAGTGGTGTTTGATCATCTGAGAGCTTACCAGAAGAGAATGTCTAGAGGTTATAACAAGAAAGTTTGACACAAAGAATTTCAGGTTGGTGACCTTGTTTTGAGAGAAAATCCTAAAAATCAATAGTTTTGAGAACAAAAGGGGAAGTTTGAACCCAACTGGCTGGGCCCCTACATTGTTACTGTAGCCTTTGGCTCTGGCACTTATCAACTCTCAACATCAGAAGGAGAACAAATTCGTGAACCGATCAACACCATCCACTTGAAGAAATTCTACACCTAGCATTCTTTGCTCCAAAAATCTGTACAACTCAAAAGTCCTTAGAAAAATCCTAAAAATCCTAAAAATCCTAAAAAGTTCTAAAGAAAAAAAAAAAAGAGGAAAGAGAAAAGAAGCAAAAAGATCAAAATATGAAAGAAAAATGCCTTGGTGAAAACCTGGTAAACAGGCACCTTGGTAGTAAAAAAAAGAGAAAGAATCTTTTCTAAGCAGGTGAAGACCTAGTAAACAGGCACCTCTTATACAGAAGTACTCTATCTATCAATGCAACTTTGGCATTTCCTACTTTATTTCCACTTTTCTACATCTTTTCTTTAGTTTGCACATATCATTCAGTCACTTTCATGACACCTTGGCTCTTCTTTGAACCCTCATGGCTTGAAACCGATCAATATCCTAGTCTTAGGGTAATCAACTAATCAATTTAAATGTCCTAAGAAGTTTTACCAAGTCATATTTCTATTGGTAGCACCAGGTCATCCAATCTGAGTCAGTCACCTATCTCCTAACCACTACAGAGTTTTACCATTGAGTAAATACACAAAGCAAGAACACTGAACACAATCACTGAAAAAATGTTTGAACTATGATTGAAATTTTCTTTGAATTTTGTCTTTTAAATTGGTTTTCAATTATTATTCCCTCTTTGTAACTCAAGGAAGTTTATCTTGACTAAGAGGAGAAAGGACTAGGGGCATAATAGTTTTTTTTTTTTTGCTTGTAGTAGTGATTCTGATGATCTGGAAACATATCATAAGCTGGGTGTTTGTGATTAGTACCTTCACATCAAGGTGAAATCATCACACATACCTCGACTCCATTTATTTGTATGCTACAGGGAGGATGGAATCAATTCTTTGTTTGTTTTGAAAAAAATTCTTTGATATGCAATCTAGATACATGCTTAATCTGTCCTAGGATATAAACGATACAAGGATCATTGCAGACAAGATAATAAATATTGCATATAACAAGGAAGCAACTCTGCTTTGTCTGGTGTGTTTGCATGCAAGCAATATTCAAGTCATCCTGGCTCTTTATGCCTTGATGCTTATGTTTGCTTGCAATATTAAAAATGATGTGACATTCAGGTCATCTTGGCTCTTCGTGCCTTGGTGCTTATATTCCCGCTCAGTGATAAAAAACAAATTAAAATCTAGGGACTCGGTTTTAGGTTGCATTCATACTTAATTTTGTGCATTACAAGTAATTTCAGCATAATACTATTTATCTCTTTGATTCTTTGAATTAGAGCTTGAATTCGAATCAATCATCATTTCTTCACCATGTGGTCAACTAAATTTATCGACATGATTGAGTTATCAAGAATTGAAATCTAAAATCTTACATGAGATGTTAGTTGCATTCACGAGCATATAATATATAGATCCATAAGTTCATTAAGCATTCATTTGCATTTATATTATTGCATGACAAACAAAAAATATACATTTACATCATTATCTCATCATTTTTAGCATATGAAAAAGAAACAATAACATTCATATTCATCTGCATTGCATACATACTATAAAAAATGCATTCATATAGAACAAATAATATAGAAGGACATCTCACAAAACATCTCATATAAATCAACACAAGATCAATGAGATCGAATCATGTGTCATATATATATCTCATCAAACTATCACTTTCAAAGGGGTACACATGATATAATCTATCGTAAATAATGTCTATTGGGGAAAGAATTACATAAACTAAACAAATGGGGTATACAAAATAACACAAAGCCTATACAAATATAGCTCTGGCCCTCTCCCTCATCGCCTGGTGGAGGAGGAGGTTCTTGTGCTTCCTCCAATCTAGACATGTACTGTGAATAAGGGGCCACCCATCTATTTGTTGGTACTACTGCACTGCATGCTGCCACATAATAATTTGCTTGGCTAAACTGATACAAAACCTCATGCCAGGAGGAAGCTAACTCTCCTCACAATATCTGTACCTCCTAATCATGCTTTGCAACCTTGGTCTGCATGACTGCCAGCTGTGTTTGGAGATTCCTCACTCTCCCTCTCAGTGTACAAATCATATCTAATGGCATTTGTCCATGGGGTATCTCCTCCTCTCCTCCCTTAGCTGGCTCATCCCTCCACTATCACACCTATTAAGGGGAAACTCTCTCTCCCATCTCCTCCTCACCACCTATATCACCTCTAGCCTCTGCACCCCAAGCTCCACCTCCCTCACCTTTGACTATACCAAATGACTCACCCTCTCCTCTCCTCCATTGTTGATTAGCCACTGGTGCCCTACTGCTGCTCGCACCAGGATCACCTCCTGCCCGCCTTGGTGGATCTACTCTTTGTCCCTATGCCTGAGCCTGTACATCATCTCCACCCTCATCAATCTGAGGTGCTCGCTCTGCAGGATCTGTAAATCATGGGAATGGATGTCTCAAGAACTCATCCCTATACTCTAGGGTCACCCCCACATCAACAATATCCTCTAAATAGTCCCAACATTGTGGCTGGAGGGATATCAACTCCAGTGTTGTCAGGATGTAAGATAACTTCAGCTCCCATTTCTTTCTCTCCTCATCCCCAAACTGGGCGTAAGCAATAAACTCTTGTAAAATGGCCTGAACTTGCCCGTACTGCCTCATAACCCAACTAACAACAAAATGTTCAATGATAGTTTGAGATCTCCCAATGAGTGGGCATGTCATAAACATCAATCTCTGCTCTCACCTCTAGTCATCCCATTCCTCTAAACCCCTATAAGGTCTCTAGACAACTGCAGTTAGGTCATCCATGTGGCACCTCCAGATACCTGTCTTCCCCAACTGCAGATGCATCAAATAACCTAAGTACCGACACATGATGGGCTGATGTGTCTCTCTATAATCATCAACAAATGGCCTACAAACTAGGATATGCTCCCATGCCCATATCTATAATATAAGAACCCCATTGGCCATGCTCTTCCCATCTTGGTATGCGATCTCATGCACCTCATGGTACATGTTTGCTAACAACCAGGATCCCCAACCCAATCTCCTTGATTGAGAAAGTAATATCTCCAATATCCTCCCCCAGCCACACAAGAATCCCTATTGTCCTTTGTCTGGCATAACAAAGCATCCTATAAGTCCAACGAACACACAAGTGACAGGAAATCACCCTCCATATTTTCTCAGCATGTCATCCCATGAAATGGAGCGCACTATAAGACTATCATGGAATACCCTATGTAATTCTATAATCCCCACCCGATGAGAAGAATCATAGTCCACCCTATTGCCTAAAAATTAAATCCTCAAAATTCTATATACCTCCTCTGGAGTTATCGTCATCTCCCCGATAGGTAGGTGAAAAGTGTTATGCTTTGAATGGAATATTTAGACTAACGCACTAAGCAATCCGTGATTCACACAAATATATGGCATATGGAGCAACCATCCAAATCCACATGCCTCAATATGAGCCCTCTGAACATCTAAGAGCTGCCAAACTAATCTCATAGTAGGCAGATAGGTACATCAAAATTGTATGTTCGACAAGCTAATCTGCAAAATTGAATGACAACTCATCAGTATGCAATACAAATTGGGTTAGAAAGCTATCAAAAGTGCTCAAGAATCCAAATAATCAATCACGGAAATCAAGATTTCAAGTTTCAATGCTAAAAACTGCTCACTATTTTTAAAACAAGTAAACATAGAGGGGCATAAACTCTTACGAGTAAATATTTTGAGTAGTACAAGTAAACAAACTAATACGACTAACTTGTTGAGATAGAATGACTAAATAGACACTGCTAACATGTCTCGTACGACTCAAGGGTGCCCATAGAATGACAAAACTAATAGCTACATATGACAAAAGATATTTAAATAGTTTGTCATACGACAAACCTTAGTTCACCATACGACTAAATGACTGAAAATGAGATAAAACAAAATTTCAAACAAAAAATTCATGCAAAAATTTAATTTTTTTGAAATTTAACAAGTTAAAGATCGATCACTTACCCCAAGGGGATAGTTCCTAGGTTGATTATGTCATCTTTGTAGCTTGAATCAGTGGGTATGCTCAAGAATCACCATTTTGCTTTAGAGAAAGTTTTTGAAATTTTGAGCTTCGAGCGGTGAAAATGAAATGAAAATGACACATTCAACCCCTTATATAGAAAAACCTAATATTTAAACTTTCTCCGATGAATGTGAAAATTATACCCTTGACTAAATCAACCATCTTGAGTCCATTTTTGAGATCAAAATCAAAATCTGAGATCATTTTTCTAGTCAAAATCTCACAACGTTGACCACTTGGTACTCTTGTCTTCATATCACCTTTTCTCATCATTTTTCACTCAAATCACCTTTGATTTCAACTTAATTCTCCAATAAATCTTCATGCTCAAATTATCATCGCTAAATATTTTTATCATTTCAATTGCCTACAATCACTGCGACCTCACTATCTTTCGATTTCTCTCCCAAGGGGGTATAATCATTATATCATCATTATCAATGTTTGCATCATAAAAATTCAAGATTTTTTTCCTCCAAATCTTCATCGAAAGTTGAGAAGAAAATCTTTTTAATCAAATAAAACCTCATTGTTCTTCAAAATTGAATCAAATTTTAGGGGCATATCAGTTTCATTGCATCAAATCTGTTAGATTCAATGACAATCCTAAAGACACTGAGAGGGGTGAGGGGTGAATCAATTACTAACTGGTTGAATGAATATTTAAACTTATTTATAACTTTGCAACCCAAAACAGTGTACTGGTAAACAAGAATTAGTGCAGTAAACACAAATAACAGAGACAACATAGAAACACACCATAACACAAGATATTTTAACGAGGAAACTTGGTGTGGGAAAAACCTCGGTGAGATTTGTGACCCACAATATTTACTCACTGGCCAATGAATAAATACTACTTACAATAAGGGTCTGCACATGCATGAAGGCCAATTGCTTGGAGCACACTACTCAAAAGAGTCTCACTAACTACAATATGAATAATTAAATCCAATACAATGTACTACTCAAAATATCATCTCAAATGCCTAGTTTAGTACTGGTTTAAGCTTAGTTAGATACCTTAACCAAAACCTGTGTTGTCCACTATATCACCTCATACAATAATTACATTCTTCCATTATTACTTACTCAAAATGACCTATGAGATCTCGTACATATATGAGTCTATAAAATATACCAAGTCGGCTTACAAATAGTTAATTACATTTACAAAACAACTCACATAAATAACAATTTATCCCATGTCGGCCTGAGTGCTGATATACTTGATATTTAGTGTAATCTAGATGCCAGTGAAAGTGTCTGTCAGTGCTGGTGCCTGCCAGTGTATGATATCTATGATATTGGTGCATGTGTAGAAACCTATTTCCATTTGGTTGCCAGTTGGTTGCCATCAATGACAACATCAACTATTCTCATTAGAGTGTAGAATGCCAACAAAATCAAGCTGATACTGTCTTCATCTGAATCACACTTAATTCAAGTCAGTATTAAGTTTCATCACATCAAATCAAGCTTGACATTCGTATACATATAGATTAAATCCTTCATTTAGGTGTTGTCTAGTCACTGGTGTTGTATAAAGAAATCTGAGAGAAAAACTATAACTCGCATCTACTAGAAGGAAATAGGTCGCTTTTTAATGGTTTTATTATTCATTGATTATTGATTTACTAACTATGCATCTAATGACTTAATTGAAGTGTTGTGTATTTTGATATAGATACAAATCCACTTTTCACACACACAAAATGAACCAACTGGTTAATTAGTCTATTGACCAGAAAGGAAAGAAGAAGGTAGATGTGGAAGAAACCAAAAGTGAGATGCATAAGATATGGAGGAAGAAATGTGATGAGAAACCATCGAAAGAATCCAATGCTTCACATAGTGTGGAGAATCCCTCACTAAAAAACTAAGCAATTTATTAAGCTTAGGGGGAGCATATTGTCAGATACATTTTCAGACCCCCTAAATGGTGTGTGGTAAGTCAATCTAAATACTTTGATGCATAATGTTGTTATGAAGTTATTTTATGATCAAACCGATATATTGGATGTGATATATGAACTAGTAACAAGTTTTAGGGTTGAACGGTGATTAGGGTAAGTTCAATCGACATTGTATTAAATGTAGTTGAATATAAAGGTGTTTTACAAGTTTCATTTCTCACCTAGTATTTTCAAGAACACAGTTGTGGAGAGATAGAAGAACAGAAGAGCACTTGATTGCTATATTGGCAAATTCGATAGATGATTGGGAAGATTTGAGAAGAAGTGAATCAGTGAAAGTGCATACTGACTAGAAACCCTAGCTATGAAGAAGTTGAAAGGTATTTATCTGTGAATCATATTCTGTGTTTGATTTTTCACAATGGATACACCACACATTGTTGATGTTACTAAAAGGCCTCAGCTGGAATTCAAGAGGCATACTCATAAGTTAATGGAAACCGATTTAGCTGGAGCCCTATCTAGCATACCCTATGGTGTTTTGCATGTCAAAGACCTCTGATCTTACATTCATTGCAAACTAGAGGATTTGGGAACTTTTGTAATCTTTAATCAATACCAAACGCTATGTGATGAACAAGTTGTGATAAAGGATCACTTCAGAAGGGTTACCAATAAAGGTTTTCATCATGCTTTGAACTTTCTTGATAATTTTGAAGATTACATCAGATATGTTTTGAGAAGGATTTGTGATCAATTTATGTGGTTAGATAGACCACATAAGATCACAAAGGAGGCTATCCATGCAGTCACCAGATTAAGGGCAACCAGTGAAGTTCCTATTTTGAGAACAATCTCGAAGGATGAGGTTACTCGATTGACAAAGTCTAAATGGGATGGTCGTGCTATGATAGTGAATGAGATTGAAGATCCAGAGGTGAAGTTTACATCTATGGTCATCGGTTACAGGGTATATCATTCGAATAGAATAAATAACATTCCTGGAGCTCCTATCCACATAATTTACTGGATGTTGAAGGAGAATGTTGATTATGTCCTAGCAGAAGCCTTGACAACCCAAGTGGCACTAAATCTTGAATCAATCAAGAAGGATAAGCGATCAAAATTAAAATTTGGCCAGTTGATAATTGGTTTGTTTTTCTACTTCTACAATTTCTTTCCTGGTATAGGTGATATTCAATGGTTTGATGATACACCAACAATGTTGCAAATTAAGAACAATATCAAGATGATTGGTAATGAGTTTACAAAGACAATCTAGGGATATTTCAAAGATTTCCAGAAGAGAATACATGATAGAGAAAGGATATCACCACATGTTATAAAGAGGTATGGAGACTCTATCTGTTTTATGGTTGATATTGATTCTTGTCAGATGGAGGCTACAAATCCAAGAACTTCATGGGTCATGCCTATGGGGTATGAGTTAGGAGAATATATATTGATTATTTATGTTGAAGACCTCCCATCCAAACTAGTAGATCCTAGTGTAACTAGGTTTGGAACTTTTAAAGAGAAATCAATAGAGGTATATGCTAAATTAGCTAAACTGGTAATAGTCAAAAAGGTCAGAAAAGAAGTTGAGAAATTTGATGTGGAACAAGGCTTCAGAAAGAAAATGATTGATGAAGCTAGAGCAAGATTTGAGGAAAAGAAGGTAGGAACCTCTAGTGCACCTACCGATAGACAAACCAGAAGTACAATTGTTAAGGAGAATCCCCCTCCTCCTTCTAAGATACAAATCAGAAGAAAAGCTAAGGAGATTGCACCAAAAGAACCTAAGGCTACTAGTAAGAGGAATAAAGAACAAGCACATAGAGCTACTATAGAGGAAGAGGTAGAGGAAACATAATCTAAAGGTGACAAGAAGGAATTGAGGGAAAGTGGTAAGAAATCCAAAGTGGTTGGAGCACCTACTATTAAATCAGTAAAACCACAGGTAACTAAAGCCACTATACTTGAGAAATTATTGAATAATATAAGGGAGTATGGTATGTTAGTTGGTGTGCATAAGAACTATAATCATTTTGATGAGGAAGAGCAGAAAAAAATTAAAGATTCAGTTGTTGGGTACATGAATCATTATGGAAAAGCACTGATTGAGTTACAAGGACAGATACCTAATTATTTGTATAATAAATTAGAAGCTAAATGGCAGATTGCTATTAGAAAAGACAAAGAAATAATTGAGTATGTATTAATTAATTTGCAACCAGAGACATCTAAGGAAGAAGTGTAGGAAATTATTTTAAAATCTAACCTATTAGTCCAGACTAAGAAGAGGTTAACAAGATTACTTATTGGAGAATATGTTAGGATAACTGGTGGACAATTGAGAGTGGGGGGGGTTGAATCAGTTGTTAACATATTATAAAATTTTAAGCACACAAAAACATTTATCAAAATGCATAAACTAAATACCAGAATAGTAGATATAATAATTAAGTATAAACATAAATCACAGAACAATTACCAACCATCCATAACACATGACACCAAGATTTGTACATGGAAAACCTAGTAAAGGGAAAAACCACAGTGGGAAGCCTACCCACAGTCAGATAATACTTTTGTAGAAAGTATGTGATTACAATAAGAGGGTCCTACACATGCAGGAAAGGCCAACAACCTAGAGCGTACTGCTCATCACAAAAGGAGCCTCACTGACTACAAAAAAAAATCTAGACTACAATCCAGAAACATGAATGAACTGCAAGAATATCATCTCCCATGCCTGAGTATAGTTCCAATTAAGCTCAATACCAGAGGTCTTAAACCTCTTTTAAAAAACCAATTTGATCACCTATGATCAAACAAAATCTTTTCATATGATTACAACTGTATTCACACACAGATAATCCCATAGCCCATACCACATGATCTACAAAGAGATCTTACATCATATTTATACCAACTTGGGACCTAAACAATTAGGTTGGCCACCTAAAAGATAATACAATAGATCCATTATATAATCCTGCAAACCAATGATAAACTAAGTCGGCCTAAGATCGAAACAACATAAACCAAACAATAAATCCAACATGTTACATAAACTGGTCCATAACCTAACAGAATAACCACTAGACCCAAAATAAGTCGCCATAAGCCAAATGAAACACCACGAACAAATGGAACAGTAACATGATAACCATCAACATCCTGATAACCTTCTAGAATCCACACCAACACCACTTATCGGATTCACCAAAAGATATTCAACAGAGCGCTACTAGTAAAACCCTTACTGATAGCCAAAAGGATTACTAAAACATATGATAGCATCCAGATCATCAAATCCCAAACCAGCTGAATATGATACACATTAGGAACACATTAATAACCAATCCAAACAAATTCCAACATGCGGACCAAAACCAAAGACAAATCTCCATATCAACATCAAAGATCAACCACTCTACTAGAAGTTGGTAGATAGAGAAACAACTAGTGTTGACATCAATACAACACAAATCAATTCCTCCAAATTGCAAAAAATCTCCCCCTTTGGCATTGATGGCAACACTAGATGTGAAAAACATCCAAGTTCCAAGAAGTGCCAAACAAATCTCCACCAATGGAAGACATCCAAGAAACTCTCCAAGATGATATGACAATGAAGTTATGAACCAACAGACCTAACCCCCCCTGTGAATGATATCCCTATTAAGCTCTATTTTTCACATAAACATCTCTCCCCCTTTGACATCAATGCCAATAATCTGACATAAACATCAAAGAAAAATCATAAAACCTCTGAACCACATAGCTAAATACTCCCCCTGAGTAGTAGCACCACCATGTCAATCCAGAATGAATGATAGTTTTGATAATGCATGTCAGATTGATGCCAATCAACATCACTCAAGTTTCTACTGGAGGGGTAGAAACTCCCAACTTGTCTCTGAAGTACTCAAATGATTCCTATAGTAAATATTTAGTGAAGATATCTACAATCTGCTCTTTAGTGTTCACATAAACTAGTTTGACTTCATTTGCTTCCACCTTCTCCTTCATAAAATTATGCTTGATAGAAATGTGCTTAGCCTTAGAATGAAATACCTAATTCTTTGATATATCAATAGCAATAGAGTTATCATAGTGAATAACTACTAGTTCATTGCAATCTACCCTTATGTTCTTCAACATTTGCTTCATCTATGGAACTTGTGTATAGTTAGTAGCAGCAGCAACATACTCAACTTCAGTAGTAGATAAAGAAGTACATGACTGTTTCTTGCTGATCCATGAAACAAGTTTCTTTCCAAGAAAGAAAGCTCCACTGGATGTTCTCTTCCAATCATCAACATCTCTAGTCCAGTCAGCATCTGTATATGCACATAGTGTAAAGTCATCATTTTTAGGATACCACAAACCATACTCAATTGTTCCTTGCAAATACCTGAAAATCCTTTTCACCACACTCTCATGATTCTCTCTAGGATCACTCTGATATCTTGATACAATACAAATTGCATTCATTATATCTGATCTAGTCTGAGTCACATATAACAAACCTCCAATCATATATTTATACCTTGTAGGATTTATCAGAGCTGTTGCATCATTCTTTGTCAATTTCTCACTTGTGACCATAGGGGTACCAACCGGTTTAGAATTTTCCATACCAAATTTCTTCAACAACTCTATCATACTTAGTTTGAAAGATGAAAATACCTTTATCATTCTAAGTAATTTGCAAACCTAAGAATTTTTTTATCTCCCCAATCATAGACATCTCAAATTTATTCTTCATATTTTCAGAGAATTCCATACATTACTTATCCTCACCTCCAAAAATGATATCATCAACAAATACTTCAACAATCAATATGTCATCATCATTATCTTATAATATAAGCTACTATCAACATTACCTTTAGTGAAACCAAGCTTCCAAAGATATTTGTCCAATCTAGCGTACCAAGCTCTAGGGGATTGTTTCAATCCATATAAAGCTTTCCTTAACCTAAAAACCATGTTTTTGTCATCTGAAAGTGAAAATCCATCAGGTTGCTCAATGTAAACTTTCTCTTCAAGATCTCCATTAGAAAATGCACACTTAACATCCATCTGATAAACCTTGTAGTTCTTATGGGCAACATAAGCAAGAAATAATCTAATATCTTCAATCCTAGCTACCAGAGAAAAAGTTTCATCATAATCAATTCCTTCCTTCTGAGAATATCCTTTACATATCAATCTAGCCTTATTCCTCACAACTTGTCCATCCTCATTCAATTATTCCTAAAAACCCATTTAAGTCCAATAACATTATGATTTTTAGGTCAGGGAACTAAAGTCTATGTGTTGCTATTTTCTATCTGATCTAATTCCTCTTCTATAGCTTCCATCCAGCATTCATCTTTACAAGCTTCAATAACTGATGTCAGTTCAACTTGAGAAATTAAACATACCTCATCAGCTACCAACCTTCTTCTTATCATTACTCCTTTGTTCTTGTCTCCAATGATCTGATCTTCTCAATGATTTAACCTTACATACCTAGGAGTCTTTTGACATTCTATTCCTCTACTCTAATCTTCAGTTACTATTGATTTTTGTGATACTATCAGGGTAACTGGTTCAAAATTTTGTTCTGGTAGAGGTGCTACCAGTTCAGTTATGATCATCTCCACTTCTAGTTCTCTCTCATAAGTTTTGATTTGACCTTTATACAGCTCATCCACCTTGACATTATCACTCTCCATAATTCTCTGCAATCTTTTGTTATAACATCTATATGCTTTGATTTCATTAGAGTAACCAAGAAATATCCCTTCATCACATCTAGGATCAAATTTTCCAATAGAATCATCTCTTTTTATATAGAATTTACTAACAAAGATTCTGAAATACTTAACTATAGGTGTATGACCAAACCATAACTTATAAGGTGTCTTATCAATGTCTCCTTTGATATGAGCTCTTTTGAATGAATATATCATCATGCTCATAGCTTCTCTCCAATAGATATGAGGCAAATTAGCTTCCATCATCATAGTTCTGGTCACATCTAAGATAGTTTTGTTCTTTCTTTCCACAACACCATTTTGTTGAGGTGTCTAGGGTGCAGACAACTGTCTCCTTATCCCATGCTTCTCACAATAACTATTAAATTCACCGGATGTGAATTCACCACCAAGATCTGACCTTAAGCATTAAATCTTCAATCATGTCTCTATCTCAACTTTAGCTTTAAAGATCTTGAACTTTTGTAAAGCTTTAGATTTCTCCCTTAGAAAAGTAACCCACATCATTCTAGAATAGTCATTAATGATTAGCATAAAATATCTATCACCCTGAAAACTCTTTATTCTAGCAAGACCACACAAATTAGTATGAATAAGATTAAGAACATCATTAGATTTGTCTTGTATACTCTTAAAAGAAGTTCTGACGTGCTTTTCCATTTGACATTCCTTATATATCGAATTATAGGGCTTCACAATCTTAGGTATTCTCTAACAGCCTTAGTTGAACTGATCTTTATAATGCAATCAAAATTCACATGACACAACCTCTTATGCCATAGCCAACTCTCATCAACTTGTGCAATCAAACATGTCTTCTCACCAGAGTTCAAATGAAAGATGTTACCTTTAGTCTATGTACTAGTTGCAATATCCAAACCAGATCTATTAATGATCTTGCATTTTTCATCCTTGAACTGTAATTGAAACCCCTTATCCACCAACTGTCCTACACTCAAAATATTATGCCTTAAACCTTCAACATAATTAAAATTATCAGTGTTATTCTTACCATCTAATGATATAGTTCCTCTTCCTCTGATCATACATGCTTTGTCATCTCCAAATCTAACCAGACCACCATAAAATTCTTGGAATGATAAAAACTTCCTTTTATCTCCAGTCATATTATGTGAACATCCATTGTCTATCACCCATTCATCCTTGTCTTCAATTTTAGTAGCAAGGGCCTTTTCCTCATTTTGAATAATAGGTGCCGGAGCATCTTCCTTGATAGCCAAAAATACCCATTCCTTTCAACTGCCAGATCCACTAGCTAAATCTTGTGCTAGTTCATCATCAGAATCAGTCACACCTTCCTCATCTGCATAGTAAAAAATGATTTGTCTTTGCTCCTCCTGTACTTATGCATGTTTTGATAATCATGGTTAGGTCTAAAAGATCTTCTATCTTTCTCTTTAAATATTGAATTCCTCTCAGGACATCTAGATGCAAAATGACCTATCTTATTACATGCAACACATTTAATAGGTGATTTTACTTTATACTTACTTCATGTCAGACCTTTAGGTACTCTTCTATAAAATAGAGCTTCAAGTTGCTCAAACTCATCATATTATTTTCTCATTTCCTCTAGTTCCTTCTCATATAAAGCTTTCCAATCACTCTTGCCGGTTGATGATGCAGATGTGTGAAAAGCAGATTCACTCTCTACAGCTCCTTGAGGACCAAATTATTCAAGCTCAGAAAAAGATAATTTTCCAACCAAAGTATCCCTATTAACAAAAGTGTTACCCATTGTTCTCAGCTCATTAATTGTAGTAGCCTTCATCTTGTAAGCCGGTGGAAAATATCTCAATACTTTAGAAACAATCTCATCTTCACTCAGAGATCCACCACATCACTGAATTCCCATAACAATTTCATTAACTCTTTCCATAAAAAAAATTAATCCTTTCATCTTCTTCTATCTTCATATTCTCATACCTCACTCGGTAACCATCAAGTTTAGCAATTTTAGTAGTAGGGTCACCTTCATTCAGAGCCTCCAACTTATCCCATATAGCCTTCACAGATGATTGGTCAATTAATCCCATAATTTGTTGATCCGAAAGTGCACTCAAGAGTGCTTCTCTAGCTCTATAGTCATTTTTAATGTCCTTATCCAAGGTTGTCAGAGGAGGATTTCCAGATGTTGAATTATGAGGTGTATAGCATTTCTTCATGATCTCCCAAATCTCTTTCCCAATACATCTCAAATGAGTCTCCATTTGAATCTTCTATAACCTGTAATTTGTTGAATCAAGCTTAGGGGTTTCTCTCTAGAAAATAGATGTAGTTAAACTATTAGTTGCCATAGGATCTTCCTCAAGCAGTTAAGATTTTGTAGAGAGGACCAGGCTCTGATACCAATTGTTAGGATAACCGGTGGACAACTAAGAGGGGGGGTGAGTCAGTTATCAACAAATTATGAAAATTTAAGCACACAAAACCTTTTACTGGAATGCACAAACCAAATACCAGAATAACATATATAACAATTAAGCACAAACATAAATCATAGAACAATTACCTACTATCCATAGCACATGACACCATGATTTGTACGTGGAAAACTCGGTAAAGGGAAAAACCACCATGGGAAGCCTACCCACAGTCAGATAATACTTCTACAGTAAGTATGTTATCACAATAAGAGGGGCCTACACATGCAGGAAGGCCAACAACCTAGAGCACACTGCTCATCACAAAAGGAGCCTCACTAACTACAAAAAAAATCCAGACTAAAATCCAGAAAGATGAATGAATTGCAAGAATAACTTCTCCTATGCCTGAGTATAGTTTCAGTTAAGCTCAATACCAGAGGTCTTAAACCTCTTTTAGAAACCCAATTCGATCACCTATGATTGACCAAAACATCTGCATATGATTACAACTTTATTCTCACAAAAAATAATTCCATAACCCATACCACATGATCTACAAAGAGATCTTACATCATATGTATACCAATCTGGGACCTAAACAATTAGGTCAGCCACCTAAGAGATAATACAATAGATCTATTACATAATCTCACAAACCAATGATAAACCAAGTCAGCCTAAGACTGAAACAACATAAACCAAACAATAAATCCAACCGATGATGCATCGGGAGCATCAACCAACACATTACATAAAGCGGTCCATAACCTAATAGAATAACCACCAAATCCAAAATAGGTTGCCATAAGCCAAATGAAACACCACGAATAACTGGAACACAAACATGATAACCATCAACATCCTGATAACCTTCTAGAAGTTGCACCAACACCACTTATCGGATTCACCAAATGATCTTCAACAAAGCGTTGTCGGTAAAACCCCTATCAGTAACCAAAAGGCTTACTAGAACATATGATAGCATCCGAATCATCAAATCCTGAACCAATTGAATGTGATACACATCAGGAACACATGAATAACCAATCCAAACCAATTCCAATAGTCAGACCAAAACTAGAGATAAATCTCCAGATCAACATCAAAGATAAACCACTCTATCAGAAGCCGGTAAACAACAAAACAACTAATGTTGATATCAATGACAAACATCAATGCAACAAATAATCAATTCCTCCAATTTTCCAATAGAATCCCTGTCGATTCAAGATGAGATTGGGGAGACTCTGAAGAAATTTTTAGGGCAGGAGAAAGAGGAATCAGAACAGATTGTATCTTCCGAGGAAGAAGATATTCCTGATGCACCAATAATTGAAGGAGAAATAGCGGATGTATTTGAGATTGATGAGATATTTGCTCAGATGGAGAAAGAACCAGAAGGTGGAACCACCTCCATTCCTACTACTAGATCACTGCCTAATGTTCCTACTGTCACAATAGAAGAACCAGTGATATCGATTGACATTCCAACTGGTAAAGATAAAGAGGAAATAGAGACAGAAGTGAATGCACAAATGGATGATGTGCAAATCACTGAGCCACTGGAGATAGGTGAAGAGATGCAGAAAGATACTCAGGAAAGTGAACAAATTGATGTTGAGCAAACAAAAAAGTCACTGGAGAAGGCATAAGAGAAGCAAAAAGAAGAAGAGAAAGAGAAGAAAGTGACTTATCAGTCAGTTACTTCTAAGAAGATTGTTGATGATAATGAAGATGATGATACAGTATCTATTCAAGGACTGATTAATATGGATATGTTGAGTCCTACTAAACTGATGGATATTGCATCTACAATGCAATCCAAGGCCAAGAAGAAGATAATGAGAGTACAAAGGAGAGAAGCACAAACTATATAGACTTCCATTGAGATATTTTCAAGTCTATTACCGGATACTGAGACTAATAGTCTCTCAACCCCTATTGAGAAATTGGACCACTTGGTTACATCTGCAGGAGAGCAAATGAAGAGTATTGGAGAATCTACTATATATAATGTTGAGAAAGAATATGAAAAGAGAAGGATTCAAACATTGATTAAAGATATTGATAGAGACAAAGTAGGTCTTACTGTTAATATGGAGCAAATCAAGGAAGCATTATAGATCAGAGGTAAATTTTTGTCTACTATTTGAAACTTCTCATTGTTTGTTGATGATATTGATAAGAAGAGAAAGGCAGAGCAGTAGGAGCTAAAAGTTTTAAGCGGTACATTTGACCCCTTAAATGATTCAGTTACAATTTTTGGTAGAGCGGTTATAAGTATACAACATAAGCTTAAAGAATATGAAGTTGAACAGGTAAAGAGGACTACATCACTGCAGGAGTTACAGACTCACCTAGTCCCTAAGTTACAAATTTTGGAGAGAGGATATAAGGAGACAAAGGCAATTTTGGCTACACCAGAGATGAGTACACCTTATGACATGGAATAAATTGCATACCAAATCCAGATACATATAGAGATTACATCTACTCTTTTGGAGACATGGGAGAATGATTTGAAATTCGTGAAGACTAATTTTTCTGACAATTTTCTCAAAATGTAATATTGTAATGAACTCCTATACATTTGGTAATGCAATTTTGGTGTGTTGTATATGTATTTTCTTACCTTTTCCATTGCTGTCAAAGGGGGAGTAGTATAAAGTCAGTCAAAATTTGGTAATAGCATGTAATTGCTAAGGGGGAGTTTTGTGTTTGAGTTGAGTCAGTTGAGTCATAATTTTTGTAATGTGACACTTAGACAAAATATTTCCTAAGTGTTACTATCAATGCTAAAGGGGGTGATTGTTGACTTGATGATGATGTAATAGGTTGATTTATGAATTTATTTGTGTTATCATTGATGGAAACCATTTTTTGTTAGTCATATAAGTTATCTAGACCAACCGACAAAGCCTAACTAGTAGTGGAGTCAGTTAAACAACAAAACTGCTAAGTTGTTGTTAAACTGGTAAACAAGAACATAACAATGATCAGATAAATAGTACGGAAGATTGGAGAAGACTTAGATGTTGCAGTTTGGTACATATATTTATGACATTAGTATGAGTCTTTGATTGAAACCGCATTAGCATATTCAAAGTATTGAGCCAGTTATGATCAATAGAACAGTGACAGTCTTGAAGAACATAAAATGGATAAAGCATAGTTACTTTGATCAGTTACCAGTAGAGTTTATGTTATATTTTTGAGTTATATTTTGTGTAGCTAACATAACTAAAGTCTAATGAGAGGGAAAATGTTAAAGGTGAGTAGGTTCATTGAATCTAGGGAATTGCTCCAAGGTTCTTAGCTGACTTAACAAAGTTTTTATAAGGAGATAAAAATTATATGATTTTATGGATCAAGAGTGAGAATTTAATCGTGTGGTGGAAGAAGGGGTTAGATTTTGATGTTTAGTCAATGGTAGAAGTGGATCTAACCAGGTATAAAGATGCTAACAACAAATCAATCAAACTTGTTGTTCCCTAATAGTAGCAACAAGAAAAACCTCTCACAAGGTCACTTCTAAGAGGGTACGGTAGGATCCTAATAGGTTCGAAGGTTAAAATCCTCTAAAAAGGTGAAACATTAGCTTGTTTTAAAATCCCTTAGCCGGGTAGCTCCTAACAGGGTTGGGTCCTAACATGCCTTGTTGTAATAGCTCTTAACAAGGCTAAAGAACTCTTAACCGGGTGTCACTCCTAACAGGGTGTTGTATGACCTTAAGTGGTCAGATCTCTATTCTGTAGATAGTTGATCTTTGTGGGTATTAATTCCCACCATGGTTTTTCCCATTTGGGTTTCCACGTGAAAAAACATTGTGTTATGGTTTTTATGCTTTATTGGGTGTTTGTTTATGTGGTTTTATTTCTTGCATGCATATTGGTTTTCAGATTGGTAAAAGGTGTAATCAGATTAATTAAATTTTTGCTTGCTCTGATTCACCCCCTACCCCCCCATCTCAGTGCCTTATAAGTTTATCAGAAGGAAGATGAATGTAATATTAAGGCTAAGGAAGCATTGTTGAGTGCTTTGATTGATTTTGAGATGACAAATGTTATGAAATTGCAGATTGCTCATGAGATGTGGAAGAAGTTGGAAACCCTATATGAAGGTGACAGTTATGTGAAGATTGCTAAGTTGTAGAGAATAAAGGGAAAGTATGAGATGTTGAGGATGGAAGAGGATGAAAACATTACTTATTTTATGTAGAAAGGGAATGAACTTGTGTGCAATATTAGATGTCCCAATGGAAAGTTGGAAGAATCAGATATTGTTGCTAAAGTGCTTAGATCCTTATCTGCATCCTACAAACACAAAGTTTCTTCTATTGAGGAGATCCAGACCATGATTGATGTGACTAGAGACATGTTGATTGGTAAGCTTTCAACCTTTGAATTGAGTGAATATGGTGATTCCCTTCTTAAAGTAGAATCTTCTTTCAAAGCCTACAAGGATAAGCAAAGATATGATCTAGGAGAAAGTTCTTCAAGGTGGATGTCTAGATATGAAAAGGAAGAAAATAAATTGAAGAAGAAGAGCGATATCTTGAGGAGCTTGAAGCAATAATAACCAAGAGATTACCTAAAGAAGCTAGTAAGTATGAAGGAAAGTTGCCTCTTGAATTTTTTTTTCTTGCAATAAGATAGGTCATTTTTCCTCAAGGTGTCTAGAAAGAGTTCCTTAAAAAAATTTCAAGCCTAAATTTTAGAAAAGATGTTATTATACTACTAATGAAGGTATGCCAGATGTTGAATCTGATAAGGGAAATACAAGTGATAATGAGTGGGTGTTTATTACTATCAAGGAAGATGATCCAATGCCTACTAATTCTGGTAGCCACATAAATGTGGAAAGACCTTTGGCTACACAAATTGAAGAGAAAGATGAATGGGTGATAGACAACAAAGGATCTCATCATATGATAGGTGATAAGAGTAAGTTTGTGAGCTTGGAAAAGTATGAAGGTGGAGTTGTTAAGTTTGGGGATGACAAAGCTAGTATAATTTGTGGTAAAGGTTTGATTTATCTTGATGGTAAGAAAAATACTAATGATATCTTGTATGCAGAAGGCCTAAAAAATAATCTTTTGAGTGTTGGACAGATGGTTGACAAGGGATATGATCTTCAGTTCAAGAATGGAAAATGTAGAATCTTGGGTAACTCTAGAATTGAAATTGTATTAGGTACATAGACTAAAGGTAATATTTTTCACTTAAATAGTGTCAAGTTGATGAAAGTCAATATTAGGTAAAAGATGTTTGATTTCTCAAGTTGATGAAAGTTGGTTGCGGAAGAGAAGGATGTGTCATGTTAATTTTGATAACATTGTTAAGATAAGTTCCACTCAAGCTGTGAGGGATCTTTCTAAGTTGATGAAACCTACTAACCCTATGGGCAAAGCATGTCAATTGGGGAAACAAACCAAAATTTCTTTCAAAAGTAAGAAGCATTTTTCAAATGGATTATTGGATCTTGTGCATACTAATTTGTGTGGACATTCTAGAGTTAGAATCTTGCAAGAAAAAAATATTTCATGTTGCTCATTGATGATTATTCAAGGATGATGTGGGCTACTTTCTTAAGTTCAAGATTTTCAAATCTATGATTGAGACACAGATAGGTTGAAGCTGAAGTGTCTGAGATCTAACAGAGGCAGAGAATTCATTTCTAGTGAGTTTAATGCATATTGTAAAGAGCATGGGATAAGAAGACAATTGTCTTCTCCCAAAAAAATGGAGTTGTGGAAAGGAAGAACATAGCCATTCAAGAAGTTGTTGGGACAATGATGTTGCAAGGGAATTTTCTGCATGTTTATTGGAGAGAATCTATGAGTAATGTTGTTTACACTCTTAACCAGGTGCATATCAAAGGTGATACTAGTAAGATTCCTTTATGAATTATGGTTTGGTCATGTTCCTACTATTAAATATTTCAAAAAATTTGGAAGTAAATGTTATATCAAAAGGGATAAAGATCTAGAGAAATTTGATGCTAGATGTGATGAAGGAATATTTCTTGGTTATTCTACTAAAAGAAAGGCCTACCAGTGTTATAATAAGAGACTAAGAAAGATAGTTGAGAGTGAAAATGTTAGAGTTGATGAAAGCAATGAGAGAAAATATAGATCTTGCAGATATGATTTAGATGATCAAAATGACATTGCAAACAAAGGAAAGAACCTCAGATTCATATTCAAGTTTAGATCGTTCTGGTGAATCTAGTGAATCAAGAAGAAGGGACTAGTGCAAGTGCAGAAGAAAGAACTCAGAGTTTCAAAATAAAGAAAATATTAAGACTCCCAGGTATGTAAGATTGAATCATTCTAAAAATCAAATTATAGGAGATAGAAATAAAGGTGTTCGGACTACAAGAAGAATTGCAAAAGATTAGGTTGAGTATTGTTTGATTTCAAAGATTGAACCTAAAGATGTGAATGAAGCATGTAAAGATGAACATTGGGTAAAAGCAATGGAAGAATAATTAAATTAGATTACAAAGAACAATACATGGATTCTTGTTCCTAGACCTATAGACAAAAATGTAATAGGAACCAAATGGGTCTTCCAAAAAAAATTGAATGAGCAAGGTGAAGTTTTTAGGAACAAATCAGGACTTGTTAGCAAAGGATATTCTTAAATAGAAGGAATTGATTTTGAAGAGACTTTTGCTTGGATAGAAAGGATTGAAGTTGTGAGATTATTTCTTTCTTTTGCTGCTTACAAAGATTTCAGTCTATCAAATGGATGTCAAGTTAGCATTCTTAAATGGTGAATTGGAAGAAGTGTACATAGAGAAACCAGATGGATTTTAGTTGTCTGATCAAGCAGATATGGTGTGTCAATTGAAGAAAGCATTGTATGGATTGAAGTGCCAAGAACATGGTATGCCAGATTGGATAAGTATCTTTTGAAGCTAGGATTTAACAAAGGTAATATTGGTAGTAATCTATATTTCAAGACTAATCATGATAGCATTCTAATTGTTGAAGTTTTTGTTGATGACATTATTTTTGGAGGAAATTATAGTTTGTGCAAAGAGTTTTCCATGAAATGTAGAATGAATTTGAGATGTCTATTATCTGGAGAGATGACATTTTTTTGGGATTTTGCAAATCACACAGTCAGAAAAAGGGATTTTAATATCATAGTCCAAGTATGTGAAAGAGTTATTGAAGTTTGGTTTGGAGGATATAAATCCAGTTGGGACTCCTATGGTGACCGGATGTAAGTTGTATTGGAGCTCAAAATTGCAGGTTGCCTAACTCTAAGAGGATGCTGAGCCCTATGATCAAGTTAGTTAATCAATTTTGGCCAACTAACAAAATGATCAATTTGATCTCTATTCCCTTCTCTTCTAGTTCTACCAAACCAAGGTGGGTATACCTTATCACAAATTTTCTCTCTCTCTCTCTCTCTCTCTATATATATATATATATATATATATTACAACCAACCAGTGATATTAATTTAGGCAGATTATATTATAATGTTCCTTCTTTAGATCACTCTTTAACTAGCATGAAAGTTAAAATGACCTTATTTCTATATTCCTATGTTCTAATAATCTTGTCATATGCCTCCAATTTATCTTGGGCCAATGTTTCCTCCATCTTCCTAATAGTTCTAATACTTAATATAAGTATAGATCCAATAGCCAACAAGATGAGAGGGGGGGGGGGTTGAATCATACAAACTCAATCATCCATAAAAACATCAGATTCAACCTCGGTAACATATATCAGTCATATAATAAAAAATTGTCAAACATGCAAACTCAAAAGCATATGAACAATATAAACCTCATAACACTAGATTTAATGTGGAAACCCAAATAGGGAAAAACCACTATGGGATTTTGGACCCACTAAGAAATATACTCTTCTAGAGTATGCTCGGTTAAAAGCAAATCTTGTTAAAGATTACAAACACATTGCTAGATGTGACCCGGTTAAGGGATTTCCCTCAAATCTATTAGGATCTTCACTTTGTTAGAAGTGACCTTGTCAAAAGATTTCAAACACTCAATTAGAATGTCACCTTGTTAGAGGATTTACATATAAGACTGTTAAGTCCACTCGGTTAAGAGATTTCCTGTCACTTTCACAAAATAACAGTAATACAATCTATCTACAACTTCACATCTAAAATGCTAAAGCAGATTCCTATTTGTTCAATACAATCTAGACATAGAACTAATCTTGTCTATCTGCTGGCCATCAATACTCTGTTATTCTAACAGGTCTTCAAACTTCTGTGCTCGTTAATCACTATGTAGCATCCCTGTGCATACACCTGCCTGCATACATTGTTTATCAACAGTTCCTTATTTATAAAACAATCTTCTAACCGCTTAATCTCCTTGATCACATTTCCCATGATCAATCATAGCCATCAGATCTTCAATCTTTGTCTAGGTTCATTGTATCTTTTGATCTGAAAATGTTTTACCCCACCTTGGAACTTGCACGATCACCTTGGAACTTGTGTTAGGGTAATGTGGTTCAATCTAAGCTACAGATCTTCTTGCCGAGTTTCCATTGCCTTAGATTCATTTAACAAACTTCTTTTACGGATTGCCAATCATTGATCCACTCCAGCTCATCAGCATATTTCATTAAATATCACATGTAAACATTTAATGTATTCTATTATAGCTCGGTTACAACTCGGTGAATACTAAACTTCACTCGGTAGACATTCTGTCTTCATTAACCGACTGCGATAACCTTAGGGTTTACCAACTAGGTTCCTTAGGGTTTATCGAGTAGGTTATTTGCTTGATAACATAGTATAGTATTAACCTTTACATTTTACAACATATGTATGATGTTAAAACAATCTAAAACATCAAGATCTCATCATTGTCTGGCTCGGTAGAGTTACCCATTGAATAACTTATTCCCTTATTCATCATATTCTTTCCTGTGTCTTTACCGACTTCTTTATAATCTTCATATCGTATTTCTTAAGATATGGCAACATCATACTAAATTAGAAAATCGATTTCTTGACATCAATGACAAAATAATAATATCAAGATAGTAAAACATCTTTAATCAGTTATGTCCACAATCATCAACAACCTTCTCAATATCCTTGTAATATTGCCAACAATCTCCCCCTTTGGCATTGATGGCAAAACCAATTGATTTGACCTTTAAAAATTTTAGATTGTTGTGATTCTGAAATGCTGAAATGCTCTCCCCCATACATCAGACTTCTCTTTTGTTTTCAGTCTTTATTTCAATCTATAGTCTTCTCTCAGTCTTCTCAGGTCTTCTCCCCTTTTGGTAGATCTTCTCCTTCTTGGTCTTCTCCCCCTGGGTAGGTCTTCTCCTTCTTGGTCTTCTCCCCCTTTGACAACAATGCCAAAAAGAATAGAACTAAAACATAATTTCTTTCTGTAAGAAGTTATTTCCTGCTGTTGTGTATCAACTGAGTCTTGGTCAGAGCATTTGTTTACAATTCCTATTCCCTGTATCATTTTTTGTATTATACCAGTACTATTTCTAGTACACTTTCAGAAAAACATTCTAAAGTGTATCACTCCAGCATCAACTCCCCAAAAGATATTCTGTAGATTCATCAAATTGATGCTTTCACCGAACTCGGTCAGTGAGTAAAAGATAGGGGTAGGACCCCTAACTTACTTCTAAGATATTCAAAAGTGTCCTTTGGTAGTGACTTGGTGAAGATATCAGCTATTTGCTCCTTTTTGTTGACATATTCCAACACCACTTTCTTCTCTTAAGCTTCTTCTCTAAGATAATGATATTTGATAGAGATGTGCTTTGTCTTAGAGTGCATAACAGGGTTCTTTGAAATATTAATGGCACTAGTATTGTCATAGAATATAGTTACTGGCTTGGTAACTTTCTCATTTATACCTTCCAACAGTTGTTTGATCCATGCAATGTTGGTACAATTCAGTGCTGCTGCAACATATTCAACTTTGGCGGTTGACTGAGAAACACATCCTTGTTTCTTGCTAAGCCAACTCACTAGTCTTTCTCCTAAGAAGAAAGCTCCTCCACTTGTGCTTTTTTTGTCATCAATGTTGCCTACCCAATCAGCATCAGTATAAAATTTTAGATCAAAATCGTTTCCTTTCTGATATACTAAGCCATAATCTTCAGTGCCTTTCAAGTATCTGAAAATTCTTTTGATTGTTGTCATGTGTATTTCCTTAGGATCTACAGAGAATCTTGCAACAATACCTACTGCATGTGCTATATCTGGCCTACTGTGAACAACATATTGTAGTTTTCCAATCATGGATCGGTAGAGTGTCTCATTAACAGATGCAGATTCATCATTCTTTGATAGTTTGCAGTTGGTAGTCATAGGAGTACTTACTGGCTTTGAATCCTCCATTCCAAATTTCTTCAAGATTTCCTTTATGTATTTGGATTGAGTAATGAAAATCTCATTTTTCATTTGCAGTATCTGTAAGCCTATAAAATACTTTATCTCACCGATTAATGACATCTCAAATTCTTTGCTCATTTCATTTCCAAAGTTCTTGCATAAAGAGTCATTTCCACAAAATATAATATCATCAACAAATATGGCTGAGATTAGTATTCCATTTTCATCATTCTTCATGTACACGTTGTTGTTCTCACTTGTCCTTATAAAACCAATCTTAATCAAATAAGAGTGCAATCTTTCATACCATGCTCTAGGTGCTTGTTTTAGACCATATAAAGCTTTGTTCAATTTACATACCTGATCTTTATTATTGTCATCAACAAATCCTTCAGGTTGTTCGATGAAAACTTCTTCTTCTAATATTCCATTCAAAAATGTAGATTTGACATCCATTTGATATACCTTGAAGTTCTTGAAAGCAACATATGCCAACAATGTTCTAACTCCTTCAAGTCTAGCAACAGGTGCAAAAGTTTCACCATAATCAATTCCTTCTTCTTGGGCATAACCTTTGCAAACCAATCTTGCTTTGTTCTGAATGACCTTACCTTTCTCATTTAGCTTGTTTCTAAAGATCCACTTTGTACCGATTACATTTTTGTCCTTCAGTCTTGGGACTAGTGTCCATGTGTCATTCTTCTTGATTTGATCAATCTCTTCAGTCATAGCATTTATCCAATATTCACTGTTAAATGCCTCTTTCACTATTCTTGGTTCAAATTTAGATATCAAACATGTGTTCTGTCTCAGTATGTTCCTTGTCATCACTGGAACATCCTTATCTCCTATAATCTGACTTGGTGCATGGTGTCTTCTGACATACTTGGCTAATATAGGCTCAGTAGGCTCTGTATGATCTTCTTCATCACTCGGTAACTGGATATTTTCTTCATTTTCTTCAATAGTTATCTCGGTAGGACTTCTCGGTTGCACATAGACAAATTCATCATAGTCTTCCGGTTCTTTGGAATTCCTTTCATCAGTTCTTTCTTAAAATTCATCAATTTTCACATTTGCACTTTCTACTATTTTGTTAGATGATTTGATCAGACATTTAAATGCTTTGCTTCTAGAAGAATATCCTAGAAATGTTCCTTCTTCACTTTTCTGATCAAACTTACCACTTCTATCATCTTTATGAACATAGCATTTACTTCCAAAGATCTTAAAATAACTTACATTAGGTTTCTTGCCATACCAGATTTCGTAAGGTGTCTTCAAAGTACCTTTCTTCAATTGAACTCGGTTCAAGGTGTAAACAACTGTGCTTATTGCTTCTCTCCAAAATGTTTGTGGAACCTTCTTCTCAATCATCAGTGTTCTAGCACACTCCACAATAGATCTATTTCTTCTTTTAGCTATTCCATTCTGTTGTGGAGTTCTCAGTGCAGAGACTTGTCTTTTAATACCATGATCATTGCAAAATAGGTTGAACTCATCAGATGTGAACTCTCGTCCTCTATCTAATCTAAGACATTTCAGTTGTCTTCTTGTTTCATTTTCAACTCTAGCCTTGTACCACTTAAACATTTGAAAATCTTCTGATTTTTCTTTTAAAAACATTACTGACATCATCCTTGAATGGTCATCCACAAATAATATGAATTACTTATCACCATAATAACTTTGAACTTTCATAGGACCACAAAGATCAGTGTGCACAAGATCTAAAATTCCCTTAGAAGTGTAGGACTTACTTGTAAAGCTGGATCTTGTCATCTTACCCATCTGGCATCCTTGGCACATAGCATTCTTAGGTTTTTCAAGACTCGGTAGACCTCTTACTCTGTGCTTCTTGCGTATCTTGATTAGATTATCAAAATTAACATGACAAAACCTTTTATACCATAACCAAGTATTATCAATCTTTGCATGCAAACACTTATTGTGAGTTGAGTCAAGGTGAAATGTATTACCTTTTGTTTGTGTCTCGGTAGTAGCTAACTTTCCATTCTTGTCATGAACTTTGACAATTCCTTTCTGAAATTCTATTCGGTAACCTGTGTTGTTTAGCTGTGCTACACTCAACAAATTGTATTTCAAACCTTCAACCCAATAAAAATCATTGCATCTTTCTTTATCAAGAAGTGTTATGGATCCTTTACCTCTTACTGGACATGGTGCATCATTACCAAATCTAACATAGCCTCCATCATAATCTTCTAACATAACAAATTTGTGTTTATCTCCTGTCATATGATGTGAACATCCACTATCTATAATCCAAGAATCGTTAGTGTTTATGTGAGATATTAGGGCTTTTTCTTCATACCTTTCTTCATCTGATCCATCCTTGATAGCCACATAAACAACTTCCTCTGTATCAGTCTCATCTGATTTATCATCTTCAGATTCCTCATCAACAAATTAAGCATGTCTTTCTTCTTCTGAAGTCTCAGTGTCCTCTGTAATGATTATCTTTTTGTCTGTCATCTCAATAATCTCTCTTTTCAGTGAAATCTTTGTCAGGACAGTTAGAAGCCATATGTCCAATCTTATCACAATTGAAACATTTCAAAGGTAGTTTTCCTTTATACTTACCTTTGCCTCTCGGTAACCTTTTGGCCAATAGTGCTTCAAACTCTTCTTGCTTTCTGATTTCTTCATACAGTTTGTATACCTCCTCCATGTTCTTCCAAAATCTTTCACTTGCTCCACTATGATCTCCTTCAGAGTACTTATACTTTCTTTCATTGTAATAATTAGATTCATTCAGATGAAAAGAACTAAATGCAGAATCAACTTTATTTACTGATGACCCACTGTTATCAAAATTACTTAACTCAAATGCATGTAGCTTACCAATAGTAGCATCCAGGAAACTGGCATATTAGGTACAGACCTCAATTCATTGATTGCAGAGACTCGGATTGCATAGGCAGGTAATAGGGTTCTTAACAACTTACTTGTCACATCCTTTTCTTCAATAGTTCCTCCTGCTCCTTTGATTTGATTTATAATCTCCTTTACTCTTGTACTGTATTGGATTATGTTCTCACCTTCATTCATCCTCATAGATTCAAGTTGTCCTCTTAGGCTATCAACTTTTTCTCTTTGAACATGTTCATCTCCTCCATATACAGATATGAGATTAGTCCACATTGCCTTTGCATCATTGTAGCCTTCTAGATCATTAAACTCAGAATCGGTCAATGCAGATGTTATTTCAATCATTGCTTGAATATGTTCTTGCTTCACCTTTATCTCTTCCATAGTCAATGGATAGGTGCTCAGTGCAACAAAATCATTCTCTAGATAGTATACATCATATTCTCCAACTCTTGATAGATGTAGCTTCATCCTTTTCTGCCATGTAGAGAAACTTGACTTATTCAGCTTAGATGCATCCCTCTTATACATCTTTGGATCTTTAACTCAAGTGCCTTTAAACTTTCCTTTCGGAATCCAAAGCTCTGATACTTAATATAAGTAAAGATCTAATAGCCAACAAGATGAGAGGGGGGGGGGGGGTTAATCATACAAACTTAATCATCCATAAAAATATCAGATTCAACCTTGGTAACATATATCAGTCATATAATCAAAAACTGTCAAACATGCAAACTCAAAAGCATATGAACAATATAAACCTCATAACACCAGATTTAACATGGAAACCCAAATAGGGAAAAACCATTGTGGGATTTTGGACCCACTAAGAAATATACTCTTCTAGAGTATGCTCGATTAAAAGCAAATCCTGTTAAAGATTACAAACACATTGCTAGATGTGATCCGGTTAAGGGATTTCCCTTAGATCTGTTAGGATCTTCACTTTGTTAGAAGTGACCTTGTCAAAGGATTTCAAACACTCAATCAAAATGTCACCTTATTAGAGGATTTACATATAAGACTATTAAGTCCACTCAGTTAAGAGATTTCCTGTCACTTTCACAAAACAACAGTAATACAATCTATCTGCAACTTCACATCTGAAATGCTAAAGTAGATTCCTATTTGTTCAATACAATCTAGACATAGAACTAATCTTGTCTATCTGTTGGGCATCAATACTCTGTTATTCTAACAGGTCTTCAAGCTTCTATGCTTGGTAATCACTATGTAGCATCCCTGTGCATACACTTGCCCACATACATTGTTTATCAATAGTTCCTTATTTATAAACAATCTTCTAACTACTTAATCTCCTTGATCACATTTCCCATGATCAATCATAGCCATCAGATCTTCAATCTTTGTCCAGGTTCATTGTATCTTTCGATCTGAAAATGTTTTACCCTGCCTTGGAACTTGTGTTAGGGTAATGCGATTCAAGTTGAGTTGTAGATCTTCTTGTCGACTTTCCATTACCTTAGATTCGTTTAACAACCTTCTTTTACAGCTTGCCAATCATTGATCCGCTCCAGCTCATCAACATCTTTCATTAAATATCACATGTAAACATTTAATGCATTCTGTTATAGCTCGGTTACAACTCGGTGAATACTAAACTTCACTCGGTAGGCAATCTGTCTTCATTAACCAACTGTGATAACCTTAGGGTTTACCGACTAGGTTCTTTGCTTGATAACATAGTATAGTATTAACCTTTACATTTTACAACATATGTATGATGTTAAAACAATCTAAAACATCAAGATCTCATCATTGTCTGACTCGGTAGAGTTGCCCATTGAATAACTTATCCCCTTATTCATCATATTCTTTCCTGTGTCTTTACCGACTTCTTTATAATCTTCATATCATATTTCTTAAGATATGGTAACATCATACTGAATTAGAAAATCAATTTCTTGACATCAATGATAAAATAATAATATCAAGATAGTAAAACATCTTTAATCAGTTATGTCCATAATCATCAACAACCTTCTCAATATCCTTGTAATATTGCCAACAATTCCTAATTAGTTCATCCTATTCAATTGGGACATGCTCAATAGATCATAACTTCTATG
Source organism: Cryptomeria japonica (assembly GCF_030272615.1). Lineage (NCBI taxonomy): Eukaryota > Viridiplantae > Streptophyta > Pinopsida > Cupressales > Cupressaceae > Cryptomeria > Cryptomeria japonica. The sequence continues at coordinate 482,655,455 of NC_081405.1, read as the reverse complement.
ACTGTCTTGCTTGGCTAATGTACTCCTCAGGGTCAAAGTTACTTATTGGCTCTCTGTATGACAAACCATAATGAGACAATTTTGATTTAATAAGAGTATACCCTTTGGTAGAGTGCACAGTAAATTCTCCAAGGCACAAATTTTTTGGCATGAAATATTGCTTTTGATGTGATCCCAAATGTATAATATTTGAGGTAGCCAATTGTCTTACAATTTCCAAATAGGTAATTCTATTTGGCACTATCCTAGGAAGTATGAGTGGGGAACCTTCAATTCCATTAACCCTAACCTTATTATAATTATTAAAAGCATACCAACCACCCCAGTTATGGTTGACAATCTACCTATCATAATACTCCTTCGGTCAGAGAATCTTCATGATTTCTAAAGAGTGCTTGCTAGCAGGGGTATCCCAAAAGCTTGAGTAGTGCTTGGAGGATTTACTGTGCACTCTGCCAAAGGGTATACTCTTATTAAATCAAAACTTGTGAATAACTCTTCAAAGTATGAGTACTAAGCCCATGGATATAGGTAATCCCAGATGGGTGTCCACATTTGTATGGGCTTCCTCATTCCATTTCTATCATACTCTTAATCTCTCTTAAATCATTAGTCCAAAGGCCTATTATTTGACTGATATGTAACAACATATGCATGAGCAGAGAGTAGTGTTTGAATTATATTTCATTGGAGTTATTCTTGATGACTCCCAAATTGTGATTAATCCCATCTACAACCCAGGACACAAAGTTGAAAGGGCAAGCATCAAGTGTTTGAATTCTGCAGAAAGCACCATTGGTGCAATCTCCATGAGATGCTAGGCCTCCATACCCAAGACCAAACATATTGAATAGTAGGTATTTTTGAAATACTCCTCAAATTGGTCTACATCAAATGGGGGTATTTCATCAAATATCTGCAGGTTATCTTCTTTCCTTGGCCTATGAATTGACAGTTTCCATCTTCTATACACATCCTCAAGTTTGTTGTATTCATTGTTTAGATGAACATGATCTATCGAAGTATCACAAGTGAGGTCTAGGTCAAATATTATAGATACATAATCTCTTGTTATTGGTAATAAGGGTTGTCTAGAGGCATCACATATAGTCTCCATTTGAGGATTGTAGTCCTTTACCACTGCAAGGATCAAATCCATACTGATAAAAACATTAAGAACCTCTAATTTTCCTAGATTATGCATCCATGGGTTACAAATTGGCTATGTTCTATTTCTCCTCCTAAAATGATATGAAAATAACTCATAGCCTCGTTGTGGAGTCCATATATCTCCCAAGCCCTCATATCTATCCACTAGTTTTTCTTCATCAAGTTTCAACTAAGAAGCTCTTCTAGATCTTGGGATGGATTCAGGGAATTGATCAATCAAGTCTTGGTTTAAATGTCGACCCTCCCTCTTTTGTTTTTTTAGTTTGGATTCTTGTGATATTTCTACCTCTGTCTCCTTTTCTTTTTTGTTTCTTTACCCTAGGTTTTTTAGATGATCCTTCCATTCTAAGAACAAAAACACCACACTTGTATAAAATTTAATGGGATATAGCACTTGGACTTTGAAGGCCAATTCAGAATCACTGCCTCTAGATGACCTCTGAATATTATTGCCCTCACTCCAACAATTTTCATAGTTGCTTGCCACAATTACTTCTTCATTGTATTTCTCTTTAAAATTCTCACTAAGAAGTTTGTGTCATTTTACAAAATGGTCATTTATTATCCTAGTTTGAATTTGTGCGAGCACGACACTTATTTGGCATGACATAAATATTTATGCCTCAGAGATATTGAAAGTTTTCTCTTACTGATATCTTAGTTTTGCCGTGACATCGCTTATCGTCAAGATCAATTACTCCTCATTTATATCTTTATTGTCACACCAAAATTATCATCTCATTGTGACCCCAAAACATCTCCTTCCAACAAGTTGTTCTTTAGTGGGACACTGGCTTTTGATTACACACCCTTGACTTTTGGTAGATTCTTACTGTCATACCAAAACTAAGAATTTGGCAAGACCCACCATCTATTTTGTTGACAAAATATGTTTCTCTTTGATATCTTCTTTGTCTCGCTGATGACATATGGTTTTCACTGTGACTTTGATTTTTGGCCAGACACCATTCATGCTCCAAATACATTATAGTATTTTGTCGATATAGTTTTTTCTTGTTGATGTGACTTATGGGAGGTCTAAACAAAATGTTATAGAAACTCTTATTTAGAAGTAATTCTCATCCATTTGATGCTAATTATTGCTCTTCACATGTCAATGCTCCCTCTAACATATATTAGCTCCTTTTTTGAAACTATATGTTGGACTATACCCTTATGGGAGACACATTTACCCCACATATAGCATTCACCTCTTTATGTAAACATGTCTTTATAGTTGATGCAATTTTATGATTTTTATCAAAAATTGCTTGTTTTTAGATATCCCTTGGCTTGATTCAACAAAGTATTATCAATGATTCTGACTTTCTTGCTATTTATGTCTTTCATTAATGATCTTGTAACAATAATAAACTCATCTAGTGACTAAATAAACCATTCTTCTCAAACCAATATCCATAGATTGGAAAAAATTGGTGTCAGCAAAGAAAACTTCGGTAAAGAAATTTTGTCCTTGATTAATCAAATACAAAAACTTGATGTTGACATGTGCACAAAGTCTTGAGAATTGACTATTTGAAGGATTTATATTTTAGGAAACACTATTTTTTTCCAAAAAGTTAGGGTTCCAACAACATCTTTTTCTAGGGATGTATGCCCCCCATGGGCATAGCAAGAATGCAGTTTTCTCTGGGATAGGGACTAGAAAATTCAGTATTAAAAGGAATGGTATAGTACATGGGAATGAAACCTAAACTAATGCACATGAAAAATTATCAAGAGAAAAATCTCTTTAGGAACTATCCATGTGCTGGTAGTTCCATATTTTGTAAAAAATATGAATTTGCTCCATTTCTTCTAGCGATGATAAAAGGATTAATCCACAATGCCTCAAATTTGTCATGTTCCCTTTATCCTAAGCCCTGGCATTCCACATGAGAACTAATTCACCCTCTTGGTGTTAGTACTTATCAAATTACCATTAGTTTCATATCCAAAGTCATACTATATATTCTAGTTGGTTAGTATTACCGAATCATGCAGTCGGTACACACAGAGAAGTCGGTATGAACAGTCTAGTCGGTTATTGAAGAAAGCAGTCACAGAGCGTAGTATTCACTGAGCTGTTTACTGAGTAAAGTTTCATGGCTACTGAGTGGTAAAGTTAACTCACCGAGTTGATATTCACCGAGTGAAACATTTTACCAGATACATTGAACCTGGACATGCACATGAAAACATTTTACAACATCGAGGCACACCTAACCATTTTTGCATTGGGAATTGCACTATGAGATTGTGTATGATTACAAGGTCAATCTAACCAATGAGATATTTTGTTTAGTTATTCATTCGAAGAATCTTTTGTAAGATCGAAGTAATGAATCAGATCACTGTTGTAAGAGATCTATTTATACAACATGATTCTAGGGTTAGATATATGAGATGTAATAAGAGATAATAGAGTGTATGCATGAAGGAAGACTGTTACAGAGACATAGAGAGGTCACCGAGAAGGTTATCAGTGAACAGTCAAAGAACAGAGTAAACAGAAGGGTTTATCGAGTCTCATTATGGGTTGCTGAGGTATGCTACAAGCTAGGTAATCTTATTCAGAGCACATGGAATCTTCTTTAGCATTTCAGATGTAAAGTTGTAGATATTTGTAATGATTTTATTGTAATATTTTGAAGTTGTAAAGAAACCTTTAACAGGGTAAAAGACTCTAACCAAGTTTGTAAATTGTAAATCCTTTAACCAGGTGCTACACTTATATAGTGCTATAAAAAACCTTTAGTAAGGTAGATCTAAATGATCTTCATACTCCTAATAGGGTTAGCTATCAGAAATAGCTAAATGTAGCTCTAACTGAGCATTCTTTACTATTGTAGTAGTGAGGTTGTGGGTGCCATCCCCACCACAGTTTTTCTCTCTAACCAAGAGTTTTTGCGTGACCAAAATATATGTGTTATGGAGTGAATCATGTATGATTGTTATCTGTTGATTTTAGTTTTATTTTATGTTACTACATTATTCTGTTTATGCATAACAGTAAGGTTATTATCAGACAAAAGTTTTGGAGTACTGATTCACCCCTCCCCTCTTAGTACATTAGCTTTCTATATTGGGCCTAACACTTGGAACTTCCTATCCTTGGCTCTTTTATCAAACACATATTTTTCCTTTTGTTGTTCCTTAATATTTTTATTTTGTGCTTCTAGTCTTACTTCATCTAGTTCTACAAGTTGTTCCATTCTTTCTTCCATTAGTTTGGGGACATCTAGGCCTTCCTTGATTATAAATATATGTATGGGTAAGAGATTTCGCATGGGCATCCTTTCTTGTGTTCCATAAACTAATTCAAATAGAGACTTTCCTATAGCCTTCTTGATTGTGATCCTATTTTCCCAAAGTGCAAGCCTTAGTTTTACATCCCATACTATTTTGTTTTCACCTAAGGTCTTCTTTATTATTTTCAAAAGATTCTTGTTGCTAGATTCAACTTGCCCATTTGCTTGAGGGTGGTATGGTGAAGAATACAAAATTTTGATGCCATAACTACCATAAAATGAAAAAAAAATTATTAGAATGAAAACACATACCATCATCAATAGTGATCCTAGTGGGTACTCCAAATCTTGTTATGATGTTATCTTCTAATAAATTTATCACCATCTTACTAGTAGCTTGCTTAGTGGGGATAGCTTCAACCCATTTAGTGAAATAATCAGTGGCAACCAGATCCATATGTGTCCCCCCTCTCAACTTTTTAGATATTTCTCCTATAAAGTCTATACCCGATTGGCTAAAAGGTGCTTTTGTATGTACTGGACTCAAAGGTAAAGCTCCCTAGTTTTTGAGTTTTCTTGAATTTTTTTTACAAGGCTCATATCTCCTTACATAATCATTAGCATCATTGAAAATGCTAGGCCAATACTATCTTGATCTGAGTATTTTATGAACAATGATCTTTGCCGAGAAATGTCCCCCACATACACCTGAATGCAACTCCTCCAGGATCTTCTTAGATTGGCATTCATCCAAGAAAAGAAATAACACTCCATCCCTATTTTTCCAATACAAATCCCCATATAGTATGACATATTTAGATGCTCATAATTTCAAGGTCCTTTTTTGGTTTTCATTCATCTCCTTAGGGAACTTCATATTTTCTAGGTAGTATATTATGTCAGTATACCATGAGGTGTTTTCAAGGTTAAGATAAGTATTCTCCCATTCCACATTATTCACTTGTACTGCTTCCAAATTTGGTTCTACCATTAGTTTAGGCAGACCCTATCCCCTGACTAAATTCCCCTGACTAACTTAGTGATCTGAATGTCTATGTTGAACTCTTGGATCTGATTTATCCATCTGCACCCCCTTCCAGTTACCTCTGTTTATCTAAAAATATCTTTCACTGTTACATTAGAACATATGCCACCACTTTTGCACCAACTAAATATGGTCTAAATTTTTTTACAACTTTGAATAGATAATATGCCTTCTTCTCATTGATGTCATATTTTAACTTGGCTTCCTAGAGTGACTTACTAAAGAAGGATATTGGCTGCTCATGTCCCTCATCATTCTTTTGTAACATACCAACACTAATACTATGAAAAGATACAAAGGAAATTTTTTGGAATGGCTTACTTAAATCTGGTTATTTCAAGATTGGAGCCTCCTTGATTGCCCTTTTAATAGCTACAAATGCATCTATTTCTTCTCAAGTCCAATTGAGTTTTTCCCCCTTCTTTAACATCTTAGATATTGGGTTAACAATTTCTACAAAATTTGAAATGAACCTCCTAACAAAATTAATTTTCCCAAAGAATGATTGAACAAATTTTACTATTTTTGGGTTAGGAATCTTATCAATAGTTGCTACTTGGTCAAGATCTATCCCTATTCCTTCCTTGGATACTATGTGTCCCAAGAGCTTTCCCTTTGTGACTGTAAATTGATACTTCTTAGGATTTAGAGATATTCCATATTCTATTACTCTGAGGAATATCTTCTCTAGGTGAAAGTAGTGCTCTTCTTCCTTTTTTGAATAGGTAGTTAGATCATCTTAGTAAGCCACTAGGATAGTATTAATCAAGTCTATAAATGCCACATCCATGACCTACTGAAATGTTTCTCTTGCATTTGTGAATCGAAATGACATCCTGTCATAAACATATTTGCCCCATGGAGTTGTGAAGGAAGTCTTATATTGTTCTGATTCCTTGACTTTGTCTTGATTATAACCTGAAAATCAATCCATCATGGGTAATAACTCACAACCTATAACCATCTACAATAATGCATCCATATTTGTCTTTAAGGGATGAAATATTTAAATTCCTAAAATCCATGCAAAGACTTATATATCCATGTTTATTCCTTACCAATACTAGGTTTGAAACCCAAGTAGAGTGTCTAATTTGTTTGATTATTCCCCCATCTCTTAACTTCATGAGTTCCTCCTACATCTTGGGTACTAGAGTTGGGTTTATGGGACTTTTATTTTGTCTAAAATGTTTGGCATCATGCTTTAGTGGGATCTCATGCTGGAAAAGGTCCTCCCTATTGGCCTTCAAATCTTCATAGCACCATGCAAACATATTCCTATATTTCCTTGACAAAGCTATCAACATATCTCTAACCTTGGGAATTATCTTTTTCCAAATGTACACCTTCTTTGGGGAATTCTCTGTTCCTAAATTTACTTCTTCCAAGTTATCACTCTCAACTGTCATAGTTTTTATTGGGGCATCATTTCCATCAAAAGCACTTTCCAAAGCAACCAATCCTCTTGGGATTTTATTTGTTTTTAGTTGCACCACTTCTTTCCCAAAGACCATATCCTTTCCATCGATGTTCTCAATAAAAGCATTTAAGTCTATCTTCTGGGCTTCATATTTATCAACGTATTGTAAGAATTTTACTAGGTCATCATCATCTTCAAACACCTGCCAACGACAAATATTATTCAATATAGATGGCCTAGTTTTTATTTCAATTTCTGATATGTTAGCTATAGTAAGGTCATCCTGTCTTAATGCTATATTGGCAAGAAAATCTGTTGTCATATTCTTAGATCTTTCTATCCAATTGATAGAGAAGGCGTAAAAAATTTCAATGTAGTCCCATACTGCATTCCGATATTGTTTGTCTTTTATTCTTTGACAAATATTTAAACCTTATTTGTGAGATAACCAACTCTGAATCTCCAAAGACACTTAAGAGATTTATTCCATGTTTGATAGCCAAATTCAATCCAATCAGAAGGGCCTCATATTTTGCAACATCATTAGTGCATTCAAAAGATAGTAGGAAAGAATACCTGAATGTTTTTCCTTCAGGGGAGACAAAAATTACTCTTGCCCCATTTCCTCCCTTACTACATGCTCCATCGAAAAAAAATTGCCACACATCATCAACATGTTTCTCGCTGTGGGCTATAATTGGATCACTATTTTTCAATTCAGGCTGTTTGATTTACATAGTGAAGCTCCCTACCTCTTTGTTGCAAAAATTTTCCATTGGGTTGGCCCAGGTGTTCTCAACAATGTAAGATGATCTAGGCTCCCTTTCAATTCATACTTCCTTCCCATTCACTGGCACTAAAGCATTTGATAAATCTAACAGAATGCTTCCTCCTACTAGTCCAATTGATTACCTTGAGAGCAACATTCCATAGCTAGGGGTTACATCTATGTCTGTAATATCTATCTTATAAGTGGCTTCTAGACATGAGGCTATTTTTATTTCTACATCTTTTATGACTCCTACAACAGGGATAGACTAGTTGTCTATAGCATAACATGTGCCATAGTGATCATCAACCTCCAACCCAAGTTCCTTCATAACTCCTAAAAGGAATTATATTTATCACTGCTCTAGAATTGATCATATATTTTTTCATCAATTTGTTATTTATCAATAATTTCAAATAGAACAAATCAACCTAGGATGGATCACCATGAACAATAGTTCCTAGGTATATTTTAGGAATGTTTTTATCATTTCCCCATGAATCTGTTGATTTTCCATTCTTGGTTGGTCTGGTTTCATTCAACCCATAGGGAAATTTTAAAATCAAAGCTAAGGTGTTGTCTTTTTATTTTTGGATCCTCATCATTTCGAGAAGGGGTACTAATATCTTCATTTGGGATAGTGCATTTGTAATATCAAATGAAGTTGTGAGTGGTGCTACTGATTTTGGAATTTCTATCGGTTGAGTGTCTTTCTTTTGAGGCTCTTGAGCTCTATATGTGTCATGATTTGGTTTAGTTATTGTCACCTTCTATTCCCCTTTGTTCTTTAGCTCCTTTCCATCAAGACCTTTTGAGTCATTCTCTTTTATAAAAAAGCTAGCTAGTTTCCCATACTACTTTGTTTTGAAGGTTGTAATTACTCTTTACTTGTTTCACAACAACAACATTAAGGGAATTGATTTCCTCTTCATAAGGTCTCCTTAATGATATCACATCATTCCTTCCCCAAGTTTTTATGTCATAGTTATCATCATTGTCCGAAAACATCTCTTGTTGATGCCATTGTTTGTTTTATCTTTGGTAGGCAACATCATATTCATATACATTGTCATTAGATGATTCAGATTCTCCCACTACAGACAAAATATTTATGGTTTGACTATCATCATATTATTCACTGTCATGGTACTCTTCTCCATCATATTGTAATTTTTGAGGCACAATACACTGCATTGGGGAATGTGGTAGATTACAAGCCATAAAATAAGGAGTTTCTTCCACAAAATGATTGTTTTTCTTCTTAAATGGACCGGGGATCTATTTCTTGTCATCTATGGGTCTACCATCTTTCCACTTAGTTTTGTATGGCATATCATGTAGTCTTGGCCTATCATTCTGATGCAAAGCATCATGAAAAACCAACCATGAACCCCAAATCAACCGTGGAGTCCCAATCCTAGGGTGCTCAATGACACAAAATAATCATCAATTTGCAACCTTGATATGTTTGAGGCATCTAAAAAATATTAATATCAACAAAAAAATCCAATATAAAATCTTTCATATCATTTATAACCCTTTAAACATTATTCAAGACCCAAACAATGCATTATGTTGTCCCAGTTAATGATAATGATAGACCCGTACTCTGTTATTAATAACTTTCAAACCCGACAATATTTTGAAGATCTCTTTCATGAGGCTGTATAAAACAAGGTTTCTAAAACCATATCCAAAATTGTGAACAATCCAATAGTGGAGTTAAGAGTTATGGTCTCTGCATCGAGACCGTTTTGACTGTTACAAAAAAAAACAAGAAACCTACATTCCTAGTCTACCTAGGGCATCAAAAATCTCATAAAATACTTAACTAATCACATTGAAAATTAATTAATTTGAAATATAATTCAACCCTATATAAAACACCAAAGTTACAACAATTTCTAATGGTGCAATCAAATTTTTTAGTGAAACTCTCCACAAACCCCAATTTGGGGGGTTTTATTGACAATTTTCACCAAAACTTGCATAACTTGCTTCAATGTGATTTAATTTAAATGAAACCAAAGGGAAAACAAATTCAAATCATTCAATTATCATATCCAATTATTTAAAATGGAGAAAAAATGATTTTTCATAAAGAAAAACATGAATGACCAGACTGCAATACCCAGAAAACAATGTGGAGTGTGTAAAAACTTCAAATGTTATTCATTTCCTTCCTCCAATCATACACACACCCATTGGATTCGAAAAAATGATGGATTTTATAACCTCCAAATATCCATATGGAAGTTACAACTTCCCAAGACCAATTACATCCTTGGTTTTCAACTTTTAGAACATGGTTTGTTGCTTGACATCACTTTACATCATTGACAACTTTCACATTTTAGAAAAAATGACCTCTAAACTTCACTTAGACACTTTGAACACCTTATAATGGACTCAAAACAAAATTTTACATCATTGTTACCCTTTCATGGCTCTTTTACACAATATTAACCTCCTTGACCATATTAGGACCCAAATACTCAACTTGAGGAACTTGTTACAAATGAGTGACATTGCCTTACAAAATGACTCATCATGCCTTGAATTACATCCAAATGACCTTAAAGACAATCATAGACTCAAAACCTTATGAATTTAATCATGACATATTGGTGACAAGGTGCTCCTGCACCATACTGCTGACCTTAAAATCTTTCCAAGTCTCTTGGAAACAACCTGCAAGAAAATTTTGTGTCTTGGACTGAAACTTTGTCTTTGTCTTCATCTTTATCTTTGCCTCTTCCTTTCATCATTCTCTCAATATCCTGATGATGCTGCTACCAAATTCAAAAAGGTAATCATCCTCTCAAATACTCACATCCATGGAGTATCCAATGGCTGCAACTCAAGGTGTTCCTTAGGCATCCACCTCTCCTACTGCACACACACAAACTCATACTTCCTTTGCCTCACCTAGGAGTATCTTTTTCCTCTCTCCCTAGTCTTTTGGCAACCACAACTAGGTTCTCTCCTCAACCTATTCCTCTACAACTAGGTGGATCCAACACCTACAACCAAACACAACATAAACAACTTTCCTAGCTCAGATCTTTTGTTGGACTTTGATGCCAATTTGATGCAGAGCATCATGAAAAACCAACCAAGAACCCGAAATCAACCATGGAGTCCCAATCCTAGGGTGCTAAATGACCCAAAATAATCATCAATATGAAAACTTAATATGTTTGAGGAATCTAACAATATTACTATCAACCAACAAATCCAATATCAAATATTTCATATTATTTATAACCCTTTAAACATTATTCAAGACCCAAACAATGCATTATGTTGTCCCAGTTAATGACAATCTGATAGACCCGTACTATGTTATTAAAAAAATTCAAACCTGATAATATTTTGAAGCTCACTTTAGTGAGGATATAGAAAAATAGGTTTCTAAAACCATATCCAAAATTGAGAACAATCTAACAGTGGAGTTAAAAGTAATGGCCTATGTACCAAGACCATTTTGACTGTTACAAAAAAAAAAAAAAACCTGCATTCCTAGTTCACCTGGGGCATCAAATATCTCATAAAATACTTAACCAATCACATTGAAACTGAATTCATTTGAAAGATAATTCAACCCTATAGAAAAAAACAAAGTTACAACAATTTCCAATGGTACAATCAAAGATTTTAGTGAAACTCTCCACAAACCCCAATTTGGAGGGGTTTTTTGACAATTTTCACCAAAACTTGCATAACTTGCTTTAAAGTGATTGAAATTAAATGAAATTGTTGACTCTAAGTTTTGCTTTGGGAACAAACAGCCTTATGGGAAATTTAGTGTTGGGGGACCAAATTGGGCAGGGAGCACTGAATGACCTCCGGGATTGAGAAGTTGACTCTTCCTTGGGTTTTGAGGAAAGGGAAAGGAAACAAATATTTTTTAAAAGTAACACTAAACTACTAGGGCGATAGGCTAGACTATTAAGAGACAATGAACCAACATAAATTAAGAAAAATATAATTTCTAGAAGTCCATTCAACAATCTACAAGTTTGGATCAAGAACATAATCAAAAGCCACAACCAGATTTACTTGAAAAACATATAGAAATATTCATCACACATTCATCAGATAACAAGTGTAAAAAATAGTTTAATCAGTGAAGTCTTGGATAGAAATATTTCCAAAGTTATCAGAATTTTCAACAACAATAGCATAGAAAACACCATTAATAGTAGGCCAAAAGAGTCATCATAAAGGCCGCAAGCACAATCTGAATAATCTTCTTCTAGCAAAACCAAAATAGTTTTTTAAGGCTAGAAACAAAAGAAACTCCTACTTACCAAACTGGATTGTTCTTTTCCATTTTTTGTTTTGAAACCCCCATTCCTCTTGGCAAGGAAAAAAAAACACCTCATTTAAAGGGGGCACCGCCTCTAAAAATAGCTTCCCCAAAAATGCCAAAATGGCACAACCCCTTCCGAACATAAAACATGCAGTGTCACTATGGAGGTCGCACCCAACAAAACAAACCTTGAAATTCAACTTTTCACCCGCAACGGTCTGTAGGTTACCATGAACTGAAAAGATTCTGCCAACTATGAACGGATTGCAGAAAAGGGCACGCCGCAAGAAACCACTTGCATACTGCGTTAACAAGGGGGCCCACCAAAAAAAAAGTTAGCATGCATTTCCATTTGTCACCCCTGTGCTTCTTCAAAAACTAGATGCCAAAGATGAACTGAGGGAGCAACGTCATGCCACCAAGTGTCCTACGTGCTCTGCCTTGCTAGCAAAAAAGCGATAACAACCAGGCCGGTCGAAAACCTAAACTGGGGGAAAATAAAGTGAACATTTCCTGGTGACTAACAGGGGAAATTCTACCTGCGAAATAGAAGAACCCAAAATTACTGGTTTCACAGACCAAACTTCAAGCCACAACGGGATGGAAAAGATCAAAAGTTTGTTGCAAAGGCAGCCACTCATCCTCAAAGAGCATAACTTGCACTTCTAAATCTTGGAGATATTGTTCTAGACAAATTACTTCATCAAAGGGTAGAGGTACAGGCTCTTCTTGGACCTAGTTTAGGAGAGCGAAGAGTTGGGCTAGAGGATGCAAGAGACATTCCACCTCATTTACCAAAATGGGGCTTCCTAGCTGTGATAGGAAAACTCTATCTTGTTGCACATTTTTGACCTACTGCAATACTTGCTCAATCCGTAGCATAGAACCATCCATAGGGAAAGGAGAAGGTAAGCCTAGAGAAACAAATTTCTCGACACGCTGTTTAATGTCTGGTACTGAAAATTGTAAAGGTGCCAGAGTAGTTGACACCTGCATAATTATCTTGTGTCAATTTATGAAGACATTAGTCTTTTTGATTAATTGTCAGTGATCTGCAATCCCTTTCTCCCTAAGATCCTCCTCTTGAGCGGAATAAAGTAGCTAAATTAAATTCTAGGCTATTGGGAACTTCGAACTGATGATAAGCATAGAATTATTAATAAGGTGCCAAGCCTCGACATAGAGGGACTGCGCGTCACTAAGAAATATTAACACCAAATGCAAGGATGGGTAGTACTACTTTACCTTTTCCCAATGGGAAACATACAACTCTATTAGCATGGTAGAGAAGTATGGAGCAATCTGCTATGGGGGTGGGAGACTTAGCAATCGAGATATCTCATTGTCTTTTCCAATCGTCTCTTGCTGGAGCTGCTAGTTTTTGCTTTGCTCAATAGCCACTTGATTTTCCAAGGCTAAGATTTTTGCCTTCCCAGTCCTGATGGCCTGTTGCAATTGCAATGTATGATTCTGCTCCTACTGCAAAAGAGTCTCTAATTTTGAAACATGTTTGTCAGATTGTTTGAGGCTAGTTTCTCTCATCTTCAGTTTGGCCTCGAAATTTGTCTTCTCCTCCGACCGTGATACTTGGGCCTCACTTAGTTGATGGGTATAACCTTCTTTGAGAAGGATTTCTTTGTGTAATTGCATCTGAACCTAAGCAACATCCTCGGAAGCAGTTTTCAATCGTTGTATCTCAGAGTCTTTATCTTGCAATTCCTTCAGGGTCACATTTCTTGTCACTTCTTGACCTTTTAGCTGAGAACCTATGCTGTTGAGAGCCGACAACAACTTTATTTTTTCTGAATTAGCTTGAGTTAGCAGGCTCTGCAGACAATTGATCTCTGATACCCGAGCCTTATCTTTCTTCCTTTGCCGGGAAAGAGAATCACGGAGGCTAACATTTTCTGCTTGGAGTTTTTCTAAATGATGACTCTTCTTGATAAATTTTGTGGACACTGCTTTGGAAGTCTCTTCCATCATTCTGACCTTGTCAGATGCTGTGGCACTTTGGAGACTAATGCCCATTGCCTATAGTTCATAATCATCAGGCCTCTTCTGAGATTTTGGCTTGTCAACCTTAGGGACTAGATTTGCAAAGTAAAGGCAATCCCTTTGCTTGCTGAAATGGGTTTGCAAGCGAGGGCGAGCACGACGAGCACCTTCATTCTCTTTTTGCTTAATGGTTTTATTCAAACTAACGGTTCTATCATAAACAACCTGCTGCTAGAAACTATCTGGATGATCGATGGTTTGACCTGCAAAAGCTGTGCCAGGAGTGACAGCGAAAGGGAAATGTGAAAAAGGGGTAGTGAAAGAAGATTGGACTGGATGAGTCACTGCCAATGGGGAAAATAATAAGACAAAAGGGGAGGTCACTAATGGAAAAGAACTGGTAGATGCCGCGACCATACCCTAGGGGGAAGACTCTTCAAAACCTAGCCTACATGACATAGGGGCTACTTCTGATGTGGGCGACTCAAAAGTTGTAGATATGGGAATCACGCTCGAGAAAGGAACAAAAGATTGCATGAGCACATCTTGGGGATTAACCGTCATACCCACTGGGGCCAAAGTAAGAGTAGTAGGGACTGAGGTTTGCATTATGGGTGCGAGGGCAGTTGTAAGAACATCCGAAGAATGGGAAGAGGGGAAAAGAGGGTGTACCTGATCAACAGAAGGATGCATCGATTGAAGATCTGTAAATGTTGTCATTGATGTATTAGATGCAACCCATTCTGACCCACTAAGATATGGCTTCTTCTTTAGGGGGCCCTCAGAAGACTACTTCACAGACCACCTCTTACTAGATTGCGAACAAGGTTTGCGAGTTGCACTATCTAAAGAAAGAGGGATCTCGAGCTCCGGCTCCTGCCCTTCGATATTTATAACCCCAACTTCTTGCTCAGTAGCTATCTCGACAAATGTGTCTCCGTGTGAGGAACTATCACCTGTCTCATCATCAGATTTATTTACCTTACTCCATTCCTGCTCAAAACACTCATCCAGATGTGCATTCCCAAGGCTAGCTCTAGGCTGATTTACTTCTTGACAATAGACCCAAAAATTTTCCCTTTTCTTTCTAGGCTAGGATAGGGTTTTCATGCCCTCTAACAACACCCAAGGAATAGGCTTTGTGGGGTTGAACCTTTGTACTGGGGAATAAAATTTTAACCATGGGGGTGATCCAAAATAGGAAAATCATCAGAACCCACATATTTGTTTGGGTCATCAACTCGGGGGTTTGTACGTTCCGCCCATGAGTCCCGAGGCTCATGCCTCATAGCATTTTTCCTTTTGCTTAAGCAACCATCAGGGTCATAACTTCAAGAGTCATCAATTACCATGAAACCCAGTTGCACCATCTTTGAAGTCTGGGTTTCCTCAACTATTTTTTTCTTACTAGGGTAATTGGGCCAATGGCTTTGTTATCCTTTGTAATGGAGGTATCGTGCTTCCCAGCGCCAATCGCTTGCTTGACTCTTGCCAGCTGTCTTGCCATTTCCAAAGCTAGGGTTTGGTTAGTCACGTAAGTGGGTAGCTGGAAAGGCTCTTCAGAGAAACCATGCATGCAAATGAAAGAGAAATCAGGGCCCACGAGCTAATCACAAGCAGGGCATTCATTCTGCATCTAGTTCATTTGAATCTGTGAGAAATAGGCTAGAGGTTCATTGGGAAACACTCCAAAATATTTAAGCACAGGAGCTAAGAACGAATCTGAAAACTGGTAGGAATCATAAGAGGCCAACAACAGAGGTGTCCAACAAGACACCGACATTACATTTCCCACCTCATCGAAAGTGGCCAAGCACATGAACTGCTCGAAGAAAGCTTCATTTTGATGCAGAAGCAAATGCATCAACATTGAAGAGAATCTGAAATGTTGCAACTATTGAAACTCGGATAACTGCTTAACAATGGCCTTAGTGATAGTCATGGAGAAGTTGAAGTGGAAAGACTCTCTTTGTTTCCCGCATTTAAAAAGAAAGCCCATCATGGAAGCTGTGATATCCCAGTTGTTATCATGACCACATAGCCATGCTAGGGTAGATGAGATATCTCTGAGGTCATCTTGCTTCAGATCACTGTAAGACAAAGGGAACTTTGGAAGGCCCACCGACAAACTCCGGTTGAGGGCGTTTTGACAGAAAGTTAACGCATCTCTCTTGGTGCTCCAGAATTCTTCCATGGATTTTTTGAGAAAAGCTCAGTATTTTCAAAGACTGGGGAGCATAACATTTCCCTAATGGCTTTTGGAGATATGATCAATTTCAGGTGCGAGCTATTGACAGAACATGAGGCAGGGTCAAAAACCTTTGCACAAGCGGCAACAAGCTCAGGGCAGTAAGGAACTGTAGGGACCAAACATTGGGGAGCACCACTCTTCCAGAAATGCACCGCTATGGAATGAGGATCATTTCTGTGATGCAGTATCCTCGAACAAGCGGCCTCTCTAAGGCTTTTGGGCTTCTTTTGGACCTTAGGGCTTATAGATATTCTCTAAGGAATCTAGAACAACCGATGAGTTTCGGGTCGTCATTTTCCTTTTGGCCTTCATCTTTGGATACTCCTTCTTTAAGGGAACGACGTGCAAGGAGTAAGATAGTTCCTCAAAAACATTAACCCAGAAACCTCTGGGAGTAGCCTTCATGGACGAAGCCTCAGAATCCATCTAGGTAGACAAATTTCCTTTCCTTTTTGCTAGCAAACCAGAGATGAGAGATGGAAACCTACACGTCTTCCTCTAGCCTCACTCTTTGGCAACAAAATGAACAGATTGATGACCAAGAGAACCTTTGAACTTTAAATGCATGACATGCCTTGTTTTTCGTGAAAGCTAAGGGTCAGCTTACACGCATGCCAACTAAAAATGTTGTTGCGATCAACCTCCATGAATGAGGGGAGCCGTCATTCCTACTTTCCTAAAAAACTACTTGGTTGATTTGACGTTCCTCGAGAAAAGTTTCTTAGGCAAAAATCTTTCTTTGATCGAGAGGATCCGTTAGGAATAATGGTCGCGTGAGCTGAAACAGGCTGGCAGAGTTTTTGCATTTAAAGGCGACGTACCTAAAAGTATGTATGGCTCTTTGTTTCCATCCATTCCTCCTTTCAAGGTGACTGACGAGACACCAATATCTTGAAAATAATCCCATTCACATGACGCAAATTAATAGGGGTGTGATAGAGACATTGGAAATGGGAAATGGGTAAGCTCTAGTTGTTGGCTGCTTACCTGCCAATTTTTGCTATAACTATGTCTTTTCAAACATTCTTTCATCACAATGCGAGCTATAATGGTGAGGCTTCTGAAGAAATGGATACTCCAGTTCGGCTCATCAGCAGAAGGGTGCAAGTCACTTTCGTAGGGAAAATATTAGACCAGAGGCTGCAAGGGATGATGTGAAGGAAAAACCCATTAATAATTGCTGCCATCAAATGGATACTTGAGGAGGATTTCATTGGTAATCTAGATCGATACCAGCTAAATATGGATATTTGCTCACACTTTGTGGCTTCTCTGCTAGATTGCAGTCAGTCTGGGTTGCTGACAATGTAGCTGACTCAAGCGCTTTTTCCTTTAGACTACCTAGGAGGCCTCGAAGATGTAATCGCGTATCATGTACCTTTCCTAAGACTCCTTATGGCATCTGACTTGGAGTGTTTCATCTTATAGAATGAAGAATTGAAGTGGCATCCACTTATCAATGGATTGAAAACCATGTCATTGTCTTCCCATAGGTACCACATCGAGCTAGCTACAAAATTTCTCCTGCGAGTACACATGATAGTCCCCATTCCAGAAGGCACGGACTGGTATACTAGGTTCAGGGACTACATTTTCCCAATAGTCCTAATGTTGGATAAGCCTCCTGACCTAGTGGTTATATTCATGCACGGGGAGCCTGAGAGTTCTTCTGATTCAAAATGGCCAGGGGAAGAAGGGGACTCTGACACTGAGGAGGAAGATACTGAAGATAGCCTCTAAAAAGAGTGACAAAACATGACCTGCGCCTGAAACTACAAGATGTAAACAAAAGAGAGGCCGAGAGCCCACACATTTTGTAACAAAATATGAGAAAGACTTAATATAATGATTTTACTTTTCTCTTTATCTAATCTCTCTCTCTTGATGCTTGCTGAGCTGGAAATAATTAAAATAAATACACACCACACATATGCACATAGTATACATTATTTACTTGAAAAGGGAAGGGGACCCTTAATAATAAGGCTTGAGATGAAAACTGTTAACCGAGATGGAGAGGGAGTCTCCATTCATATCCTCTAACTTGAAAGAATTGAAACCCTTACATCCTATGATACGGAAAGGACCCTCCCATAGGCAGTCGAACTTGGTGTGCTGACCTAGTTTTGCCATCCTCTCATTGTACTTTAGAACAAGGTCTTTGAGGGTGAAGATCACATTAGAACTTTTTTTCTATCAAACCACCTTTTACGACTTCTTGCCTGCCTTGGAGAAATATGAAGGTGACCTCCCTTGCTTCCTCTAACTCCATAATCTCCGCTAGCCTTATGACCATTGGACCATTTTCGGCGATATCAATAGATTTTAGCAACTGCAACAACAAAATTTCTAGTGACAGAGGAAAAAGTGCATCTTTCCTATATACCAGCTTGTACGGGGAGGTTTTGTGAATCTGTTTGGGTGTTATGCGGTCAACCCATAATGCGCTCCTTAGGTGATGGTGCCACTCTCTCTTATATTCCATGCCTATCCTCTTGATAAGTCGGATCAGGTTCTTGTTAGTAGATTTCGCTAGACCATTCCCTTGGGGGTAGTAGTTAGAGGAGGTTTTGAGATAAATACCTCTGCTAAGAGCGAACTGTGTGATTCGCAAGCCTGTGAAGGCAGGTGTGTTATCTGATATAACAGTTTTTTGGGGGCCGTACCGACAAGTCAGTTCATCTAGGAAAGCCAACACTTCATTTTCAGATGAGTTCCACAGAGGAGCGACTTCAGACCATCTAATGAAATAGTCGGTGGTAGTCAGGATCCATTTATGTTTGGCTGAACTTGGAGGATTGATCATCCCGACAAAATCGAGGCCCCATTGAGCAAAGGGCTCTTCCACTGACATAGGCCTAAGCGGCATGGCCGCTTTCTTACCCCTCCTCGTATAATATTAGCATTCTTTACATCCTCTTACTAGAACATGTGCATCTTTGAACATGAACAACCAAAAGTTACCAGCTTGGGTAATTTTGATCATGGTCGTGGGTGTGGAGAAATGGCCTCTTGAGGGGCCGTAGTGAAATTCTTGGAGGATTTTATCAGCTTGGCTTCGGTCCACACATCAAAGTAGAACTCCATCGAAATTTATTTAAAAAAGAATTTCATTTATTAGATGAAAACCACTATTTTGGAGTCGATAGAATCTCCTCTTAGCTGGAGGAAGATTTTTGGGAAAGGTCCCTATCCTCATGAAAATTTTCCTTTTGTGAATCCAACTGTCACTGGGGGTGTCAGGCATAAACATAACCATTTCTTCTGAGATGGCTTCAAAACCACGTGGTTCACTGTCCTGCACTATTTACTCACATAGGCCCCTCCCATGGACCAGCTTTGTAGGCTTGATATCAACATCACATTTTAGGATCTTAGTGATCCAATTCACTCTTTTTTCTATGATGTCACCCTCCATGATGTACTCTCTTACTACGGGATGAGCTACATACACCGTGGCCTTGTTGCAGGCAATGAAATGTTTGAATTTCTTCAGTCCTTTTACGATAGCTAAGGCTTGCTTTTCCACAAAGTTATAGTGGAGCTCATAATCTTTGAGAGTTTTTGAATAGAAAGCTATAGGGTGCTCTCCTCCCTTTTGAGTTAACACCATGGTGATACTATGCTGACCGGAATAGACATACATTATGAAATCCTTTGACATGTCTGGATTAGATAACACTAGAGTGGAACAGATGGCATGCTTTATTTGGTCGAAGGCATTTTTGGCTTCAACAGTCCATTTAAAATGTATATCTTTCTTAAGCATGAGGGTGATGGGTCTTATTATTCCAACAAAGTCAGAGATGAAACGACTGACAAAATTGACCTTTCTGAGGAATGATTGCACTCCCTTTTTATTGACTGGAAAAGGGGAGCTCTTTAATAGCCTTGACCTAGTCTAGGTCAATAGAAACTCCCTCTTTAGAAACTATATGCCCCAACAACTTCCCTTGAGGAACCCCAAAGATACATTTTTTTTGGTTCAAGGAGATCCCAAATTCAAGACATTTTTGCAGGACTAACTCAAGATGATCAAAATGATCCTCCCGGTGTTTGGAAAACACGGTCAGGTCATCTAAATATATCAAGATAATCTTATTAATTGTCTCTTTGAAAGCCAAATCCATGACCCTTTGGAAAGTGGCCCCAGTGTTTGACAAGCCAAAAGGCATCTTTTGATATGCAAACATTCCCCACTTGGTGGTGAAAGTTGTCTTGTGTTGATCCTCCATTTTGACACTTACCTGGTTATATCCTGAGAAACCATCGAGCATAGAGAACATTTCTGACCTAGCTACAGTGCTTAATAATTGCTCCATCAACGACAAGGGATAATGATCCTTAAGCGATGCTCGATTTAGGTCTTAGAAGTCCACATAGAGTCGAATATCTCCATTCTTTTTTCTTACAGGGACCATATTTGACACCCATGTACTATGCTTTATAGGGTAAATAATCCTTGATTCAATCAGTTTCTTCAACTCCTGAGCTATGAGGGATTCAATCTTGGGATTAACAGGTCTCTGCTTTTGTTGGACTGGCTTAGCTTCATTTGTGAGTTCAATGGTATGCTGGATGATACTAGGATTGTAACCTTTTAAATCATCATAAGACCAAGCCATGACACCTTCATATTTATCATAGTGTCGAGCCAACTTCTTCCTGTCTTTGGAGGAAACACCTTTGCCCACTTTGAGGATCCTTCCACTTCTGACTGATATTTCAGCGTAATCTCCTTTGTCTGTTGTGAGCTTCCGCTTATCCTTCTTAACATCCTCATGATCAAACAAGTTCTCTAAGGTAATCAAACCATTAGGGAGCTTGTTGGATTTTAACTAAATAATCTATTTTTTGTAAGCTTCTTTAATCCTAGGTTGCAGCTGATCGGCAAACTCTCTTGAGCTTTGAATAAACAGAGCAATCTGCTTATCACTTTAAAAAACAAGAGGGATATCGATGACCACTACTTCTTGAGATATTGTTATACTTGGACATGCAAATAAATTCAATGGGAGGCTTTTGATGAGACCTATCATCTAGACTTTATTCCCATCGAGCTGCATTACCCCCTTACTTAAAGAGTCATACTTAATGTTTAATACTTCGACAATTTGCTTGGGCATGACCATGGTACTAGCACTAGAATCTATCATGGAGCTATGTAAAAGTTTATCTCCAACTATAAGGGTAAGGTAAAAAAGATTCGGCTTATGTTTACCTTCTCCTTGTGCAGTGGAGGGTGAGCCTTCATTCATCAAAGCAGCAAGGGGACATGCCTTGATAACTGCTAGGTGGCGATCCATTCCATTCATCTGAAAGAGCGGCGGAGCTACCACACTTGTATCCTTTTGATCATGGGACAATGCCTCCCTTAGCCTGCTTTTCTATTCTGGGATACTTAGGAGGTCCCAGAGAGAGACATGAGTTGGAGCTTTCTTCAACTGCTCTACTACATCTAGCACTGGGGGCATGAAAACCTTAGGCTCTTTTAGTTTGTAAGGGATGAACTCTTTCCTGGGATAGGCGAAACCGATGACTAGTGGTTCCGGGGGCCTATTTACGGGCACTGATCTCATATTTCTAGTGTCTTCCCCAATCAAATACCTTTTAGAGTGAAGGCTGTAATCTGAATGCACCATAGGGGCTCCATCTTTTGGAGTTCCTCCATCAATAGTTAGTACTATGTCGTCATCCTCCATCCATGAAAAAAGCACGTGATCAGGGGCGATTTCCACTTCTTGTTGTAATGACATTCCTTGCATCTAAGAAACAAAAGTCGCATTATCCATGCCCGGGGATGTATATGCAGATTCATCTGGTATTATACCTAAGTTCCTTTGTTCTACGACCTTTTGTTGCAAATTCCCCCTTGGGCAATTCCTTGGGGCATGAGCATTGTTGCATGGAAAACACCAAGAATTGGTGTCGTCCGCCAAATTATTCTAACCTACAGTCAATTCTCTACCACCGTTTGGGTGGATGGCCTATAATGGATTAGGAACAAGGACTATTTGGCCATTTGGTGGGAGAGATTTGTGAGCTAGATAATTAGGATGTTGATAGGGAGGTCGGTTTCCTTGAAAGTTTTGCTGAAAAGGAGGCTTGATAGGAGAGACCTGGGCCCTTTTTAGGTTGACAATTTCTTTAGAGAAGGATCTTAAGAGATTTTTCACATCGTTGACCTCAGCAGCCAGAGAGGCAGTTTGGGGATTAGCTTGAGGAGTGGGGAATGAGTACATAGACTACAGAGCAGAGGTGCTTGGGGCGGTTTCCTCAATGACTTGGATAGATATTTCAGGGAACACTGGCATTATAGGGTGAGGTGTGAGCTTTCCAGTGTCGATAAGGTTATTTTCAGCTTGAACCGCTAAGTCAAAATCCCGTGAAAGAGTGTTACCCCCTAAGGATTGAATCATTACTGATATGTCAGAATTGAAAGCTTTTAGATAAAATACAAAAGCCATATCTGTCAGGGGGCTGGCGGACAACGGTATCCTTTGCTAGGTTCGCTGGAATCTCAGGTTGAAATCAGTTAATGCCTCTGTAGGAGCCCTTTTGATCGTAATGAGTTGGTGCATTAGGGATGATCTATCAGCTTTGTCTAAGAATCTCTGAAAGAAGCGGTCTCCCAACTGATCCCAGTTCCCTATAGTACTAGGTCCTAGAGATCTAAACCAATCCAAAGCTTTTCCTTTGAAAGATGCTACAAGCAACTGCAAAGCCACATTTTGCTCGATGATGCCATGTACAGTACAGACAATAGCCACATCCTACAGATGTTCTCCAGGGGTTTTATGACATTCTCCCATGAATTTGGGAATGACCTTTAGCACGGCTACCGGAATGGATCCCCAAACTATAGGTGGAACTAGCGGAATAAGGGGGCTACCATTGTCCCATTTCACAAAATTTTGGGGAGGGACTTGCGCCATTACAACGTGTATGATAGTGGGGAGACCCTATGGAGGTGAAACTATGGTAGAATGGATGGTTACCAATGGAGGAAAAAGAAGATGAGGATGTAGGGCCGTTTGACTCCTGGTGATGGGCCTATGACTCATAAACTAGTTGGGATGTGGTTTTTTTTTTTAATATCCGTCCCACCGGGCGTGCCAGAAAAAGAACTGTTGACTCTAAATTTTACTTTGGGAACAAATAGCCTTATGGAAAATTCAGTGCTGGGGGACCAAATTGAGCGGGGAACACTAAATGACCTTCGAGATTGAGAAGTCAGCTCTTCCTTGGGTTTTGAGGAAAGGGAAAGGAAACAAATATTTTTTTTAAGTAACACTAAACTACTGGGGCGTTATGGCAAACTATTAAGAGACAATGAACCAACAGAAATTAAGAAACATATAACTTCTAGAAGTCCATTCAAAAATCTACAAGTTCGGATCAAGAACATAATCAAAAGCCACAACCAGATCTACTTGAAAAACATATGGAAATATTCATCATGCATTCATCAGATAACAAGTGTACAAAACATAGTTTAATTATTGAAGTCTTGGATAGAAATATTCCCAAAGTTATCAGAATTTTCAACAATAATAGCATAGAAAACACCATTAATAGTAGGCCAAAAGAGTCATCATAAAGGCCGTAGGCACAATCTAAATAATATTCTTCTAGCAAGACCAAAATAGTTTTTAAAGGCTGGAAACAAAAGAAACTCCTACTTAGCAAACTAGATTGTTCTTTTTCCTTTTTTGTTCTGAAACCCCCATTCCTCTTGGCAAGGGAAAAAAACACTGCATTTAAAGGGGGCACCGCCTCTAAAAATGGCACAACCCCTTCCAAATAGAAAACATGGTGTGTCGCTACAGAGCCCACACCCAGCAAAACAAACCTTGAAATTTGGCTTTTCACCCACAACGGTCTGTAGGTTACCATGAACTGAAAAGATTCTGCCAACTGCGAACGGACTGCAGAAAAGGGCACGCCACAGGAAACTGCTCGCATACTTCGCTAACGAGTGGGCCCACCAAAAAAAAAGTCAGCATGCATTGCCATTTGTCACCCCCATGCTTCTTCAAAAACTAGATGCCAAAGATGAACTAAGGGAGCAACACCGTGCCACCAAGTGTCCTACGTGCTCTGCCCTACTGGCAAAAAGGCGATAACAATGAGGTTCATTGAAAACCTAAACCAAGGGAAAATAAAGTGAAAAGAAACCAAAGGGAAAACAAAGTTAACTCATTCCATTATGATATCCAATATATTTCCAATGAAGACAAATTATTTTTCATAAATAAAAATGTGAATGATCAGACTGCAATACCCAGAAAATAATGTGGAGTGTGTAAAAACTTCAAATGTTATTCATTTCCTTCCTCCAATCATACACACACCCATTGGATTCAACCAAATGATTGATTTTATAACCTCCACACATCCATATGGTAGTTACAACTTCCCAAGACCAATTATATCCTTGGTTTTCAACTTTTAGAACATGGTTTGTTGTTTGACATCACTTTACATCATTGACAACTTTCACATTTTAGAAAAAGTGACCTCTAAACTTCACTTAGACACTTTGAACACCTTATAATGGACTAAATCAAACCTTTTCCATCATTTTTACCCTTTCATGGCTCTTTTACACAAGATTTACCTCCTTGACCATATTAGGACCCAAATACTCAACTTGAGCAACTTGTTACAAATGAGTGACATTGCCTTACAAAATGACTCATCATGCCTTGAATTACATCCAAATGACCTTAAAGACAATCATAGAATCAAAACCTTATGAAATTAATCATGACATAACTAGTGACAAGGTGCTCCTGCACCATATTCCTCTAAAATTGTGGTTTCTCATTTCTTGTGACTTTATAAGTAAGGTCCTTCAAGGCATTTATGACCCTATCCATTTTATCTTCATCCTTGGTCTACTTATTTTGTGCTTTAGGATTGTATAATCTTGCATCATCTCTCCTACTTGTCTCACCAGAATCTTTTCTATTGCTTTCAAAAATAATTGTCTTTAAAGGCCTTCTCAAGATTAGGAGGATTCCTAGTCCTCAATTCATACCCTATCTTGGGATCAAATGCATCAATGTAAAATGCTTGAATAATTAGGTTTCAAATTAGGAGATAATTTATTTAGTAAATTTGTGAATCTATTATTGAAAGTGGATATTGATTCATTGTATCCCTTCTGGATATTTGTAATTTTATGTAAGGAAAAAATTGGATTTTCCTGGCTCCCATATTGTTCAATGAAAAACTTTTAAACTCATCCTAGCTAGGGATAGATGCATTTGGCAGGCCCTTATACCAATCCCTGACATCCTCAATGATGGACTGCATGAATAGTCTCATGAAGACATCTGCATCTCACACATCAAAATCATATAAATTTTTTTGGAAGCTTCTTATATGATCTTCTCCTAAAACCTCTTCATTTTTTGAAAACTTGGGTATTGCCTTTTTGAGTTCATCATTGATAGGGTTTGGGTATCCCAATATCCCTATGAAATCTATTTTCATGTATCTGTCTACATTCATGGGACCCTTGGTAAACACGTTTTGCTGATATTGATATTGAGGTTGGGCTTGATAATTTTGATACTGGTTCATATAATTCTAATAATTTCTAGTATAATTATAAGGATTGTAGAATCTAGTTTCATGAGAGTTATAGCCTATCCCACCTTGGTTCGTGGCTACACTAGTTCCTAAAGGTATTGATGTAGCAGTGGAGTGGATGGGATTACTTATAAAAGAAGATGTCATTGTCATGGTATACTGGGTGTATTGTGAGGTATTTACTGCTTAGGTGGTCATTAATGAATGTGAAAAATTGCTAGCCATGGGCATGGTCTGATGCAATTGGGTGGACACATGGGGTACATGTTGTGCTGATAGTTGAGCGACTTCTTGAGCTATCACATCCCTTCTTTGTTGTAACATCAATCTTCTCTTTTCCTTTTCAAGCATAAGTGTTTAATTATGTAAATCTTGATCCACAAATTCTTATGTTTGATTCTTGATGAAGATGACTTATTACTAGGTGTGGAGAAACATAGGGGAGATTTAAAGAATTTTGGTATGTTCTTGTCCTTCCTTTAATGTTGATGTGCCATATTTACTTGTTACTGATTCAATATCATCTCATTGTATTTGTTCTGAATGTTTCTTTCTGCCTCTATTTGGAAATCATCGTCATTAGCAATGGGATTCCTATATTAAGTAAACTATTTTCCATTATTGCCTTTATGAAGCTCCATCTCTTATTGATTTTCTTCTTGTTTCCTTTGGTCATTGTTCTTTTTTTCTATTTTTTTTCTTTGCTTTCAATTCTTTATGATTTATAGGATGGTACTTATGTAATTATCTTCTACCTCATATTCAAGGTTGTGTATGTTTGAGATTTATATCAAACAAAGTTAGAGTCGCCACCCTTTTCAGGGAATTAGTCATTTTCCACATAAGAGTCACTTGATGATTTCAGTCTATTATAACTTCTCTTAGGATATAATCTTTTTTTGTTTTTTCCCCAACATAGTTGCCAATTGTTGGAGCTCAAAATTGCAAGTTGCCTAACTCTAAGAGGATGCCAAGCCCTATAATCAAGTTAGGTAAACAATATTGGCCAACTAACAAAATGATCAATTTGATCTCCGTTCCCTTCTCTTCCGGTTCTGCCAAACTAAGGCAGCTATACCTTATCACTAGCTTTTCTATATATATATATATATATATATATTACAATCAACTAGTGATATTTAGGCATATTATGTTACAATGTTCCTTCTTTAGATCACTCTTTAATTGATACGAAAGTTAAAATGACCTTGTTTATCTATTCCTGCACTCTAATAATCTTGTCATATTCCTCTTATTTATCTTGGGCTGATATTTTCTCCATATTCCTAATGAGGTCATTCTGTTCAAATGGGATATGCTCAATAGCTCATAACTTTAGTTACTATCATGCTTGGCTAATGTACTCCTGAAGGTCAAAGTTACATCTTGGCTCTCCATGTGGCAAACTATAATGAGCCAATTTTGATTCAATATGAGCATACCCTTTGGTAGAGTGTACGATAAATTATCCAAAGCACAAATTTCCTAGCATTGAATATTGCTTTCCATGTGATCCCAAATGTATAGTATTTGAGGCAATTCTATTTTGCACTGTCCTTGGAAGTAAGAGTGGGGCACCTTCAAATACATAAACATTGACCTTAGTATAATTCTTAAAATAATACTAGTCACCCCAGTTATGGTTGACAACCTGCCTTTCATCATACTCCTTTGGCTGGAGAAACTTCTTGATTTCTAAAGATTGTTTGGTGGGAGGGGTATCCTAAAAGCTTGAGTAGCACTTGGACAAAGAACTCTTCAAAGTATGAGTACTGAGCCCATGGATATAGGTAATACCAGATCGATGTCCACATTTGTATGGGCTTCCTCATTCTATTTCTATCATACTCTTGAAATCTTAAATCATCCGTCCAAAGGCCTATTATTTGACTGACATGTAACAACATATGCATGAGCAGACAGTAGTGTTTGAAGTATATTTCATTGGATTTATTCTTGATAACTCCCAAAGTGTGATTAATCCCATCTACAACCCACGACACAAAGTCAAAAGGGTGAGCATCAAGTATTTGAATGTCTACGGTAAGCACCATTGGTGAAATATCCATGAGAGGCTTAGCCTCCATACTCAAGACCTAACATATTGCATAGTAGGTATTTTTGAAATACTCCTCAAATTTGTCTACATCAAATGGGGGTTTTTCATCAAATATTTGCAGGTTAACTTCTTTCCTGGACCTATGAATTGGTAGTTTCCATCTTCTATACACATCCCCGAGTTTGTTGTATTCAATATTTAGATGAAAAGGATCTATAGAAGTATCATAAGTGAGGTCTAGGTCAAATATTATAGATATATAATCTCTTGTTATTGGTAACAAGGGTTGTCCAAAGGCATCACATATAGTCTTTATTTGAGGTTTGTAGTTCTTTACCACTACTCAGATCAAATCCACATTGATAAAAACATTACGAACCACCAATTTTCCTAGATTATATATCCATGGGTTACAAATTGGCTCTGGTCTATTTCTCCTCCTGAAATGATATAAAAATAACTCATAGCCTCATTGTCGAGTCCATATATCCCCCAAGCCCTCATATCTATCCCCTATTTTTTCTTTATTAGGTTTAAAATGAGTAGCTCTTCTAGATCTTGGTCCATATTTAGGGAATTGATCAATCAAGTCTTGGTTTAAATGTCGACCCTCCCTCTTTTGTTTTTTTGGCTTGGATTCTTATGATATTTCTACCTCTATCTCATTTTCTCTCCATTTATTTTCCCAAGATTTTTCAAATGAACCTTCCATTCTGAGAACAAAAACACCATGCTTGTATAAAATTTAATGGGATATAGTACTTATTTGGACTTTGATGGCCAATTTAGAATCACTGCCTCTCATTGACCTCTTAATATTGTTACCCTCACTCCAATAATTTTCATAGTTGCTTGACATAATTACTTCACTGTATTGCTCTTTAAATTTCTCAATAAGTAGTTTGTTTCATTTTACAGAATGATCATTTATTATCCTGGTTTGAATTCATGTGGACACAACGCTTATTTGGCATGACATAAATGTTTATGCCTTGGGGATACTAAAAGTTTTCTCTTGATGATATCTTAGTTTCGACGTGACATCATTTATCATCAAGACCAATTACTTCTCTCTTAGATCTTTATTGTCACACCGAAAATTATCATTTTGGTGTGACCCCAAAACATCTCCTTGCAACGAGTTGTTGTTCAGTGAGACATTGAATTTTGGTAGATTCTCTCCATCATACTGAAACTGAGACTTCGAGAAGACCGACCACCTGTTCTTTCAACAAAATATGTTTCGCCTTGATATCTGGTTGTCTTGCCGATGACATATGGTTTTCACTGCAACTTTGATTTTTGGCTAAACACCATTCATGCCCAAAGACATTATAGTCTTTTGCCGATATAGTTTTTTCTTGTCGTTGTGACTTGTGGGAGGTCTAGGCAAAATGTTACAAAAACTCTTGTTTAGAAGTAATTCTCATCCCTTTTGATGCTAATTATTGCTCTTCACATGTCAACACTCATTATAACATATATTAGCTCATTTTTTGAGACTATATGTTGGGTTGTACCATTATGGGAGCCACATTTACCCCACATATAGCATTCACCTATGTATGCAAACATGTCTTTCAGTTGATGCAATTTTAAAGCTTTAATCAACAATTGTTTATTTTTAGATAACCTTGGTTTGATTCAACAAAGTACTATCAATGATTCTGACTTCCTTGATATTTATGTCTTTCATTAATGAACTTGTAACAATAATAACCTCATCGGTGACTAAATAAACCATTCTTCTCAAACCAATATCCATAGATTAGAAAAGTTTGGTGTCAACAAAGAAAAATTCGGTAAAGAGATTTTCTCCTTGGGTAATCAAATACAAAAACTTGATGATGACACATGCACAAAGTCTTGGGAAGTGACTATTTGAAGGATTTATATTTTAGGAAACACTAAATTTTTCCAAAAAGTTAGGGTTCCAACAAGTTGACTAAGGATGATGATTCCCCTAAAGCAAATCAGACCAGATACAAATCTATGATTGGTGGATTACTTTATTTGACTCAGACTAGACCAAATATCATGAATATCGTTTGTCTTGTTGCTATATTTCGACTTGATCCTAAGGAATCTCATGTTGTAGCTGTTAAATTTTTTTTTAGATATTTGAAAGGAATCATTGATTTTGGTTTATGGTATCCTAAAGATCATGATTTTACTTTGAATGATTTTATTGATGCTGATTGGGTAGGAGATGTGGATGACCAAAAGAGTACTAGTGGTGGTGCATTTTTCTTGGGAAAAATGTTGGTTTCTTGGTTGTTCAAAAAGAAATTTTTTATTTCTCTATCTACTATAGAGGCAAAATATATTGCTATTGCTAACAATTGTACTTAGGTGGTATGGATGAAGCAAATGTTGAAAGATATCATAGTAGTGTATGATAATCCTATAGCTATCTACTATAAAAATTCAAGTGTAATTAACATTTCTATTAATTCAGTGTTGCATTCCAAGAGTAAGCATATATAAATCAAGTTTCACATTTTGAGAGATAAGGTAAATGAGAAGGAAGTCAGATTCGAGTATGTGCCTACAAAGGAACATATTATAGATATTTTCATGAATATTTTTCTTAAAGATAGTTTTGAGTATCTCAAAGGTAAGTTAGGGGTGATTTCCCCTCCTGATCAGAACTAAGGTGCATTGGTATGCATCAGTCCAATGCATTTTACAATCATATCTTGTGATCCAGATTGATGAGTGGAGGTTGCTACTCAGGGTGAGTAGTCAGTGAATCAGTTTTTGAGTTTTGTGATGCAAATATGTGTCTTTATCATTGATGTCAAGGGGGGAAAGAATTATGTGAAAAATTGTGTAGTGATCTAAGGGGGAGAGAGTTATTTGTATACTGGGAGAGAGTAATATGAGAGAATTGTTGATTTCTTTGTCATTGGTTATTTTTCACATCATATGTTGCCATCAATGTCAAAGGGGGAGATTGTTGAAGATTGTTGTAAGTATGCTACAAATATGTGCTTGAGAGATATATGAGAGATGTGTTGTCATTGATGTCAACATATTTATTTGTTTGTGACAATGTTGCAATGAAGTTCAATTAGTGAGTTTGTTCAACATGTTGATGATCAAAGTTTGCGGATTAAAGGGTTTGTAGAGGATTGTGTTAAGTTGATTCAGTGCAATTTTCAGAGGTCCGCATCAATATTTGAGTGAGGTATGGATATCTATGTTGTGGTTGGTTTTTCAATTGTTCAGTGATGGCACAATGTTAGTATTTTGATCTATATTGCTCCACACTTTAATATCTTGATATTTGGATTTGGAGGAATTTTTGGGATGTTGATGTGTAACTCTAATTCAAGTGGTTCATGGTTTGGAGCTCCGCAAGTGATTTTTCCAGGTTGTCGGTGATTGCAGTTAGTGTTCTTGAAGTTCGATATAATGGGGTAAGTGCACCAAGATGGTGAAAAAAAAGGGGGGTATAAGTGGCCACTTTTTTTCTTCTGAAAATAGATAAACTTGAACTTCAAAGAGATATTTTAAGGTCATGCACTCAAAACTAGGAGTTGTGAAAATAATAAGAATTGTAGTACTCTGAATCTAGTTTCTAAACTAATAAATATTTTTAAAATTGGATAATATTAAGAGGGTCAAACCTCTCACACACAAAAAATTGTTCTTGATTTTTTTCAGAAAAAACATAGCATATCTATTTTCATGCACTACACAAAATATATAGTTAGATTTAGTATTTTGCAAAACCCTTTGGTAGGATGATAGGTAAGAGTGAGATATAGAAGTTGTGTATTTTTTTGTAATTTTCCGTTGAGTATTTTTTTTAATGATTTTTTGAAGTGACCTCATCCTCAAAATTTGGTACCTGTTCGTGTGTTGGGCATAACTTGCATCAAAATAATAAAAAATGCAAACTTATTTTTTTTAAAGTGTATAAAATCTAGTGTAAAACAATAATATGTAATTTATTTTGATTTTGGTCAAGTATATCAAAAGTTATTAAAACAATGGTAGACATATGTCTATGAGGACTGTCAAGGCACTGGTAAAGAAAATTAAAGTTTACTATGCTAATGTTGTCCAAAAATAAAAAAAAATTATATGGTCAGAAAACTAAGAAGACGTGTGAGATTATGGTAGTAATTTTAGAGATACCCACTTGATCATTTGTAAAGTTGATGATGAAAAAGTATAGAAATCATGTTGGAAGATGAAAAAATGTGTAAAGGGACAAAAATGGGGGGAAAATGGGTTTGCAAGCCTTAGGGTCATTTTCCAGCCCTCTTACCAAGCCAAAACTTGCACGGGTTTTGAAAAACAAAAAGTAATATTCACAGTTCTACATAACCCATACGGGTTATGTAGAACTAAAACCATTATTTTGTGTTTCACAAAACCCGTACAGGTTATGAAGACATTATAATGTATGCTTGTAAACTTAGCATTTACTACACATATTTATAGACATACACATATAATATGTGTTTATGTATGTATATATGGATATCTATAGTTACATTTACATATATTTATATAGATATATGTATATATGTTTGTATACATGCATGTCTCTCTTCCTTTCCTCTCTCTCTCTCATCTTCCTTCCCCCATCAACGTCTCTTTCTATTCTGAGCCCTAATTATCCTCCTTGAGTTCTATCTCACATCTCTTCCCCTCACACTTCTCTCTCTGTCAAGTCTCTCATCCTTTTCTCCTTCTCATTCTCTCTCTACCTCATGTCTCTCACCCTCTCCTCTTTCTCCTACTCTCTCTCCCTATCCCATTCTCTCTCTCTCTCTCTCTCTCTCTCTCTCTCTCTTTGTCTCTCTCTGTCTCTATCTCTCTCTGTCTCTTTGTTTCTCTATCTCTTCAATATCACTCTCTCTCCCTCTCCCACTCCCCTTTTCCCAATCTCTCTCTCTCTCTCTCTCTCTCTCTCTCTCTCTCTCTCTCTCTCCTTTTACCAATCTCCCTCTCTCTCCCTCCCTCTCCCTCTCTCCCTCTCCTTTTCCTAATCTCCATCTCTCTCCCTCTCCATCCATCCCCCTCTCCTTATCCTACTCTCTCTCTCTCTCTCTCTCTCTCTCTCTCTCTCTCTCTCTCTCTCTCTTTCCATCTCCCTCTCTCTCCCTCTCATTTTACCAATCTCCCTCTCTCTCCTTCTCCCTCTCCCTCTCCTTTTCCTAATCTCCATCTCTCTCTCTCCTTCTCCATCCATCCCCCTCTCCTTATCTCTCTCTCTCTCTCTCTCTCTCTCTCTCTCTCTCTCTCTCCTCACTTCCTATTTGGTTCCTAGTTCTACATAACCCATACAGGTTATGAGAAATTGTGAACGTCCACATTAGGTTTCCATAACCCGTACGACTTATGGGTAAATCTTAATATAATTTTAGTCCCTAAAAACCAGCATTGCAAGTTGTTTGAAGGCCCCACTTCTTTTGCACATGATTTTTTGGGACAATAACAGTTAGGTTTTCATATTTTTTTGTCACTTTTGCTTTAAAATGATTGATTTGTCTAGTATGTTGGATTGTTTTTGAAGTTATTTTATCATTGTTACTTTAGATTATAAAAAAATTATGATCATTTGTTTCTTTTTTTCTTTGATCGTGATTGATTTGTCTTGTATTTTGGTTTTTTTAAAGTTATTTTATTATTGTTACTTTAGATTATAACAAAATGATGATCATTTGTTGTTTTTTTCTATTTTATTGTGGATTGTCATCATGATGTTATGTGTGGACAATGGGAAAGAACAAGAGAGGAATGAATGAACAAAGAGAGGCAACAAAGGAAAGACAAAGGGAGAGTATGAGGAGATTACATGAAGGTACGCCATCTAATGAACCTAATGAAAGTGATTAACATTCAACAATTGAAATTAATATGATGAATGCACCAAATCAAAATTATCAACATACACCAATTCAAATGCATATGATGAAGCACCTAATGAATGCAATGAACATACACCATTTTAAAATGATTCGGTGAATGCACATGTTAATGAAATTTAAGATGATATACCATTTGAATTTAATGTGATCAATTCACATAATGCAACTAATGAAAATGAAGAGCATGCACCAATCTTAACACCTCTTAGAATAATTCGTAGAAATTCCCTCTCCCTCTCTCCCTCTCCTTTTCCTAATCTCCCTCTCTATCCCTCTCCATCCATCCCCCCTCCTCTCTCTCTCTCTCTCCCCACTTCCTATTTGGTTCCTAGGTCTACATAACCCATACGAGTTATGAGAAATTGTGAATGTTCACATTAGGTTTCCATAACCGGTAAGGGTTATGGGAAAATCTTAATATATTTTAGTCCCAATGGCCTAAAAACTAGCATTGCGAGTTGTTTGAAGGCCCCACTACTTTTGCACATGATTTTATGGGATAGTAACAATCAGGTTTTCATATTTTTTTGTCACTTTTGCTTTAAAATGATTGATTTGTCTCGTATATTGGATTGTTTTGGAAGTTATTTTATCATTGTTACTTTATATTATAACAAAATGATGATCATTTGTTTCTTTTTTTCTTTGATCATGATTGATTTGTCTTGTATTTTGGTTTTGTTTAAGTTATTTTATTATTATTACTTTAGATTATAACAAAATGATGATCATTTGTTTTTTTTTACTATTTGATTGTGGATTGTCATCATGATGTTATGTGTAGGACAATGGGAAAGAACAAGAGAGGAACAAATGAACAAAGGGAGCGTATGAGGAGATTACGTGAAGGTACGTCATCTAATGCACCTAATGAAAGTGATGAACATTCAACAATTGAAATTAATATGATGAATGCATCAAATCAAAATGATCAACATACATCAATTCCATCCATCCATCCCCCTCTCCTTATCCTACTCTCTCTCTCTCTCTCTCTCTCTCTCTCTCTCTACACATGATTTTCTGGGATAGTAACAATCAAGTTTTCATATTTTTTGTCACTTTGGCTTTAAAATGATTGATTTATCTTGTATATTGGATTTTTTTTTGAATTTATTTTATCATTGTTACTTTAGATTATAAAAAAATGATGATCATTTGTTGCTTTTTCACTTTGATCATGATTGATTTGTCTTGTATTTTGGTTTTTTTAAAGTTATTTTATTATTGTTACTTTAGATTATAACAAAATGATGATCATTTTTTGTTTTTTTCTATTTGATTATGGATTCTCATCATGATGTTATGTGTAGGACAATGGGAAAGAAAAAGAGAGGAACAAATGAACAAAGAGAGGTAACAAAGGAAAGACAAAGGGAGCGTATGAGGAGATTACGTGAAGGTACGTCATCTAATGCACCTAATGAAAATGATGAACATTCAACAATTGAAATTAA
The DNA here is from genome assembly GCF_030272615.1 of Cryptomeria japonica. Lineage (NCBI taxonomy): Eukaryota > Viridiplantae > Streptophyta > Pinopsida > Cupressales > Cupressaceae > Cryptomeria > Cryptomeria japonica. The sequence continues at coordinate 482,620,235 of NC_081405.1, read as the reverse complement.
TATGATGAATGCACCAAATTAAAATGATCAACATACACCAATTCAAATGTATATGATGAATGCACCTAATAAATGTTATAAACACACCATTTGAAAATGATTCGGTGAATGCACATGTCAATGAAATTGAAGATGATATACCATTTAAATTTGATGTGATCAATGCACAGAATGCATCTCATGAAAATGAAGAGCATGCACCAATCTTAACACCTCTTATAATAATTCATAGAAAACCAAAGTTCCTAATAGACATTGATAAAAATATTATGAAGCCAATGCATGCTAAAATTTCCAAAAGAACTTGTAGAAGAATTTGGAATAACTATTTTAAAAACTTAAATCAAAGTGGAAGATGCCAATTAGTTCTTGAAATGATTAAAAATTTGAAGTTTAGAGAGACAACAAAAATTTTGGGGTTAAGAACATCCAAAAATAATAATGAAAGAACCATTGTGAGAAATATTTTTAATGCATACCAAGCCATTGGTTCGAAATCACGCACTAAAGATGCTAATGTTACTCATCATGCCCTCACATCAACCATAATGGAAAAGGAAATGAAAAAATCTTGTTTAATAAGCAAAACAAACAATTCATTAAGGATAAGTAGAACCACATTACACTATGCCTTAGAGAGTCGAGAGAAAGTCAAGGATCCTAAAAATATTTCTCTTTGGGTATTCTCGGGTAGACTCCCACATAAGCACAAGGTTGTTGTTGATGCACTAAGAACGTTGATTGAGAAATATTGGCATGACAACACAAGAGTTTCACCCAACCAAAGAGATGTTGTTAGAAGGTGAATTGGAATTAGAAATGGTGAGACACATCCAAAACACTACTTAGATATAACTCAAACGCAATTTTATGAAAGGTTTCTTCAAAGTGTTCCTCAAATTAAAATTAGTCAAAGATTTTTTGAGATGACAAAACCATTTTATGTTAAGATTTATCATGCACATACTACATGTTCTGATTAATTGAGAAAAATAGGTTTTAAGGACCTGAAACCTTTAACAAAAGAGAGTAATATAAAACATTAAGAGTCAAGAGCATAAGAACTACTAATAGAACAACTAGAAAAAAGGCTAGAAAACCAAAATGCTAGCTAAGAAAAACAACAAGGAAACAAAGAAAGCACTACACAACTATAGTCTTCAACAGATCCTTTGCCTTCTTCACCAGTTGGTCATAGGTGGCCCTTGTTAGGTCTCGGGGACAACTGAGAGGGGGGGTGAATCAGTTGTCTAATAAATTCAAACCAAAACAACTTAACCAACTTAATGCTTAATACCGGTAAACCAGTTTAATAAGCCAGTAGACAATTTTAATAGTTAATTTCTATACTGGTAAGGATTAGTGCATGAAACATAAAGACAAAGTCATCCACAACACATAACACCAATATTTGTATGTGGAAACCTTGTAAGGGGAAAAACCATGGTGGGAAACCTTACCCACAATCAGATGATACTACTGCAGATAGTAAGTGTAAATAAATGTGGTCTGCACATGCAAAAAGGCCAAGCACCTAGAGCTCACTGCTCAATCACAAAATGTGAGTCACACTAACTATAGTTGGATGGTTAAATCCAATAAGAATGTACTACACAAAATAGCATCTTCATATGCTAGATTCAGTACTGGTGTAGTTCTGATTATCTTCACAAAAACCCTCCTTCAATCTTCAAATGATGTTTGTGTGTATAGCTCTGCTTATTCTTGGATATACCTTCACACAATCCTTTTTCGCATTCCACACTTGATCTTACAAATAAGATCTTACATTTATACCATAAACTAAGACCAATTTTAGTAGGTCGGCTCTACAAGATATTACAATAAAAACATTTTACAAACAAAACAATATCCTATGCAATAACCGATTCAACATGGCAGCTTAATGAATTTACAACAATAATTAATCATCTCCTTAGTGTGTCATGCTGATCTGGAAAAGATAAATCTGCTAGTGTAACATGGACCTATTTGCCGGTAACAAAAAATATGCAAATGCTAATGTACCAATAAACAAAACTCCAAAACAAAGTGTCCACATGATGTCTTCGACATAACCAAGTGTTTTCCATATTGTTCCAAGTGTCATTGATCATTATATCTTGCCGGTGTACTAGGTACCAGTGACTGTGCATGAGTCACTTGCTTGCCGGTGAATGTTGTTGATTCTCCAAAGTGCCAGAGTTGATAAGTGTTTAGTAGGTGTTGACATCAATGACAAAACCATACCAAAATACCAACAATCTCCCCCTTTGGCATTGATGAAAATAAAAGATAGAAAAACCATCAAAGTGCCAAAACAAAAATGTCAAATACCAAAAACCAACAATCTCCAAAAAGATATCATAACTAGAAATCAAAATACAGATACAAAGAGTAATAATCTCTCCCAAACAACAATCTCTCTCCCTAGGAGCAACATGTTTTTTCCTTGTGTTTTTCCATACCAATCTCTCCCCCTTTGACATCAATTGCCAAAGTTCTTACCAAAAGCATCTTACCAAGCCAAGTTCATATACAAAATACCAATCAATTTAGTATACCAACTACTCCCCTTGAGAAGTAGCTTCCCATCAAAGCCAGAATAAAAGATTTCTCTGTTAATTCTGTCGGTTGATGACAATCATCAACTTCCTAAGTCTCTACCAGTGGGGGTATGACCTCAAGCTGATCTCTGAGATATTCAAAGGTCTCCTTAGGCAGAGATTTAGTAAAGATATATGCAATCTGCTCTTTAGTATTCACATAAACCAGTTTTATTTCCTTTGCTTCAACATTTTCCCTTAGAAAATTCAGTTTGATAGAAACATGTTTGGTTTTAGAATGTAATACCGGATTCTTAGATATATCAATTGCTGCAGTGTTATCACAATAGATAGTAATACGTTCCTTGCATTTTACCTTTATGTCTTTTAACATTTGCTTAAGCCATAGTACCTGTGTATAGTTAGTTGCTGCTACAACATATTCTGCTTCTGTTGTTGATAAAGATGTACAACTTTGTTTCTTACTCAACCAAGAAACTAATCTGTTTCCAAGAAAGAATGCTCTGCCGGTGGTGCTTTTTCTATCATCCACATCTCCTGCCCAATTTGCATCTGTGTATGCACATAAATCAAACTTTTCATCTCTAGGATACCATAATCCAAGATTTATAGTGCCTTGTAAGTACTGAAATATCCTTTTTATTGTTGACTCATGATTTTCTCTAGGATTACTTTGAAATCATGAAACAATACATACTGCATTCATAATATCAGGTCTAGTTTGTGTTAAATATAGTAAACCTCCTATCATAGTGTAGACACCCAAAAATGGTCAATGCTTGCGAGGTCATACTTTAACATTTGCGCATTGCCTCATTTTAGGTTTTTGCATCGCATTAACATTTCTCCTATGTTACGCACTTGGTCTTTATCATTTGTGAACATTGAGTCATTCTTCTACATTCTTCAATCATCTCGTCCTCAAATTTGGTCTTGTCGACAACATTATCCAGTCATGATTTTGATCGATCTTATCTTGTTGCATCAATGTGCATGCTAATTTGTCATCATTTTGGACATCGTCAATCCTAATTAGGGTTTTGTCCTCTTTTCAATCTTGTCGTCTTGCAATCTATTTTATCATCGATCCTCGTCCTCTTGTCAATTTTGTCATTTTGCGATTATTTCGCTATCTATCATTGTCTGTCTCAATTATGTCAATTTGGATCAATTTGTCATTGTTCCTTGTCAATTGGCGCATTCATCAATCAAATCATTTTGTCGCATTGGTCATTTATCAAAATCAAATCATGACATTAATTATCCTCAATCAAGACCTAATTGTCATTTTCGCATTTCTAATTCATCTTCTAGGGTTTTATGATTTAGTCATTGAACCTAATGTGTCATTTCTTCCTCTAGGATTACTAAATTATTTATTAATCCTAAGTCTTCTCATTACAATTAAATCATTATTTAATTGGCTAATTATTCCTCTTTGTGAATTGATTAATAAATGAAAAATTATTAATTAATTCACTAATTCCTAAATCCTATTTTTCATCAATTTTTAATTCCAATTTCCTAATTTGTCATCAATTTCATTTTCCTAATTTTCAAATTTCTAATTCCTTTTCCCTCCTAATTCATCTCCTAATTCTATGGGAGTGGCATTTCAATTTGTCATGAAATTGTCATAATTGATTAATCAATCAATTTTGACATGAAATATGTCATAATCAATCAATCAAATTGTGCATGGAAATGCATAATTTGTCATAATTGACATATTGATTTGCAATTTCCATTTGAATTGCATCATGCCAATTTTGTCATTTATCCAATTTCTCTATAAATTGGATAATTTTCTTCGAGACCCTTCGAAACCTTCATGAATCCCGAATTTTTGTCAAACTACCGAACTTACGTTTCTAGTACTCTTGAGCTTTTTGCTTTCAATTGTGTGAGCACTTGTAGGTGAGATCCACAAACTCATTGAAGAGGAAAGAACAACAATGGAGCCGCATGGAAGAAGCATCCGAATTGTTATATGGTTTGCATGATATTTTCTTTTAGATGCTTTGTTTTCATACCTCTATTGAATGTGCTTTGGAATTAGGTTCATTTCAATGAGTGTTCTTTTGATTGAGCTAGCATGTCTTGTGTTTTGATTGATTGATCTACTTGTTTTGATGATTCCTAATTTCTACGCTACACATAGATTTGTATCTAGTTGGATTAACCGGTGTAGATTCATCCCTTAGTGATAATTTGTCATTTCTTGTCATAGGTGTGCTTACCGGTTTAGAGTTCTCCATCCCAAATTTCTTTAGTAATTGTTTTAAGTGCTTGGATTGACTCAAGAATATACCTTTATCAGTCTGTGAAATCTACAATCCTAAAAAGAATTTTATTTCTCCAATCATAGACATTTGAAATTCTTGCTGCATTTTAATAGAAAATTCTTTACATAATCCATCTTCTCTTCCAAAGATTATATCATCAACAAATACTTCTATAACCAAGATGTCATCATTAGTCACTTTATAGTATAAATTGTTGTTTGCATTTCCTTTAGAAAAACCAATCTTCAAAAGATACTTATCCAATCTTGCATACCAAGCTCTTGGAGCTTGTTTTATTCCATACATAGTTTTTCTTAACCTGCAAACCATATCTTTGTTATCTGTCAAAGAAAATCCATCAGGTTGTTCAATGTAAACTTCTTCTTCAAGATCTCCATTCAAAAATGTACATTTAATATCCATTTGATATACTTTGTAGTTCTTATGTGCTGCAAAAGCCAAGAATAATCTGATTGCCTCAATTCTAGCTACCGGTGCAAAGGTTTCATTATAATCAATTCCTTCTTTCTGAGAATATCCCTTACACACTAGTCTTGCTTTATTCATGATAACCTTACCATCTTCATTAAGTTTGTTTCTAAATACCCATTTGGTTCCAATTACATTTTTATCTTTAGGCCAGGGAACTAAGGTGCAAGTGTTATTTTTCTCAATTTGTTCTAATTCTTCTTCCATAGCTTTAATCCAAAATTTATCTTCACATGCCTCATTAACTGATGATGGTTCAATTTGAGAAATAAGACATACCTCTTCATTAGCCAATCTTCATCTTGTCATAACTTCTTTAAACTTCTTTCCAATTATCTGATCTTCTGAATAATTCAGTCTTACATACCGGGGTGTCTTTGTTTGTTGTTGTTCCTCAGTTACTATGGAATCATCAGATGATACTGGGGTAACTGGATCTTCATTCTATACCAGTGGATTTAGTGTAGGTTCATTTGTCAAAATTTATGTTGCCGGTTCGGAGTCTATATACCTTGAAGTTCTTCTGAATTGTTCATCAATCTTTACATTTGTACTTTCAACAATTTTTTGCAATCTTTTGTTATAACATCTATATGCCTTTCTTTTAGATGAATAACCAAGAAATATTCCTTCATCACTTCTAGGACCGAATTTGCCAATATACTCATCTCTTCTGATATAGCATTTACTTCAAAAAATTCTAAAATATTTAAGAGTAGGAGTAATACCAAACCATAGTTCATGAGGGGTCTTACTGGTGTTTCACCTTTGATGTGAACTGTGTTGAATGTATATACCATGGTACTTACTGCCTCTCTCTAATATACATGTGGTAGGTTTTCTTTTGATAACATACTTCTTGCTGCATCCAAGATAGTTTTGTTTTTACTTTCAACAACTCCATTCTATTGTGGTGTCCGAGGTGCTGATAGTTGTCTTCTAATTCCATTTACTTTACAAAATGTATTAAACTCCTTAGATGTAAATTCTCCTTCTTGATCTAATCTTAGACATTTTATTTTCTTATCGGTTTCATTTTCCACCATTGCTTTGAACAGTTTGAACTTTCCAAGTGCTTCTGATTTTTCTGTAAGAAAAGTAACCCAACACATTCTAGAATAGTCATGAATGATTAGCATGAAATATCTATCACCTTGTAAACTTTTAGTTCTAGCTGGACCACATAAATCAGTGTGAATTAAATCAAGAGCATTATTGGATTTTTTTGGAATACTTTTGAAACTAGCTCTAACTTGTTTTCCAAATTGACATTCCTTACATACTATACTGTGAGGTTTGACAATTTTAGGTAAATCTCTAACTACCTTAATAGTACTAATCTTTACCATGCAATCAAAGTTTACATGATAGAGTCTCTTATGCCATAACCAACTTTCATCAATATGTGCAATTAAGCATGTCTTTTCACTATTATTTAAATAAAAGATATTACCTCTAGTCTGATTACCAGTTGCAATTTCCAAACCAGTTCTATTCATGATTTTGGATTTTCCATTTTTGAATTGTAACTGAAATCCTTTCTCAACTAATTGATGAACACTCAAAAGATTATGCGTTAATCCCTCAACATAGTAAACATTGTCAGTGTTATGTTTACCATCAAGAGATATTGTACCCTTTCCTTTGATTAAACAAGCTTTGTCATCTCCAAATCTCACTAAACCTCCATTGTATTCTTGAAAGTTCAAGAATTTACATTTGTCTCCTGTCATATGATGTGAGCATCCTGAATCAATGATCCATTCATCCTTTACTTCAACTTTAGCTGCCAAGGCCTATACTACTAGTTGAGCAGTAGGTGCTAATTGATCTTCTGTTATAGAACAAAAACCTATCCATTGTCTATCGGATCCTCATCAGAATCATCAGTCACACCTTCATCAACAATGTAACAAGATTTGTCTTTATTCTTCTTAAATCTGTATCTCTGATATTCAGGGTTAGGCTTGTATGTTCTTCTAGCTTCTTCTCTTAGTCTAGCATGTCTACTAGAGCATCTTGAAGCCATATGACTAATCTTACTGCAGTTAAAACATTTAAAGGGTGCTTTACCTTCATACTTACTTCCAACTAGACCTTTAGGCATTTTCCTTGCAAATAGTTCTTCAAGTTCTTCATTTTCTTTCTTGCTTTCTTCAAGTTCTCTTGCATAAAAGGCTTTCCAATCAGATTTTTCAAATGATGGAGTAGATGATGTTGATGCTTTAAATGCCAAATCTATCTTTATAGTAGCAACAGGACCAAATTCTTCAATTTCAAAAGCTGAAAGTTTCCTAATCAATGTATCCCTAGTTATTGTTGTATTAGGCATTGTTCTTAACTCATTTATAGCAGTGACTTTCATTTTATATGTCGATGGCAATCCTCTTAAAACTTTTGAACTAATTTCATCCTCACTTAAGGTTCCTCCACAACATTTAATACCCAAAACAATCTCATTTACTCTTTCCATAAAAGCAGAAATCCTTTCATCTTCTTTCATTTTCAGATGTTCATACCTAACCCGGAAGCTTTCAAGTTTTGCAATTTTGACTATGGAATCTCCTTCATTCAGTGTTTCCAAATGATCCCAAATAGCTTTAGCAGTAGACCTATCTGATAGTCCCATGATTTGTTGATCTAATAATGTGCTCAAAAGTGCTTCTCTTGCTTTACAATCATTTTCCTCATCTTTAGTCAAGTTGGGTGGAGTGGGCTGAATTTGAGTAGGAGCAGTATAGCCATTCTATGTAACATCCTAGATGTCCTTTCCAATGCAATTTAGATGTGTCTCCATTCTTATTTTCCATATGCCATAGTTGGTTCCATCAAGTTTAGGACTGTCCTTCATGAAATAGTTAGTAGACATTGGATCTCCTCAAGCTGTTAAGCTTCTGCAAAAGAGGACTATGCTCCGATACCAATTGTTAGGCCCTAGAGACAACTGAGAGGGGGGGTTAATTAATTGTCTAATAAATTCAAACCAAAACAACTTAACCAACTTAATGCTTAATACCGATAAACCAGTTTAATAAGTCGGTAGACAGTTATAACAGTTAATTGCTATACCGATAAGGATTAGTACATGAAACATAAAGAAAAAGTCATCCACAACACAAAACACCAATATTTGTACGTGGAAACCCTGTAAGGGGAAAAACCACTATGGGAAACCTTACCCACAATTAGATGATACTAATGTAGATAGTAAGTGTACATAAATGGGGTTTGCACATGCAGAAAGGCCAAGTGCCTAGAGCTCACTACTCAATCACAAAATGGGAGTCACACTGACTACAGTTGGATGGTTAAATCCAATAAGAATGTACTCCACAAAATATCATCTTCATATGCTGGATTTAGTACTGGTGTAGTTTTGATTGTCTTCACAAAAACCCTCCTTCAATCTTCAAATGTTGCCTGCATGTATAGCTCTGCTTATTCTCGCATATACCTTCACACAATCCTTTTTTGCATTCCACACTTGATCTTACAAATAAGATCTTACATTTATACCATAACCTAAGACCAATTTTAGTAGGTCGGCTCTATAAGATGTTACAATAAAAACATTTTACAAACAAAACAATATCCTATGCAATAACCGATTCAACATGTTAGCTTAATGCATTTAAAACAATAATTAATCATCTCCTTAGCATGTCGTGCTGATTTGAAAAAGATAAACTTGTCGGTGTAACATGGACCTATTTGTCTACAACAACAAATATACAAATGCTAATGTACCAATAAACAAAACTCCAAAACAAAGTGTCCACATGATGTCTTTGACATAACCAAGTGTTTTCCATATTGTTCCAAGTGTCAGTGATCATTATATCTTATCGGTGTACCAGATATTGGTGACTGTGCATGAGTCACTTGCTTGCCGATGAATGTTGTTGATTCTCCAAAGTGCCAGAGTTGATAAGTGTTTAGTAGGTGTTGACATCAATGACAAAACCATACCAAAATACCAACAGCTCCAATAGCTTTGAGATCTTCCAGGTCCTTGTTGGGTTTCTTTTCTTTCTTTTTTCCTTTGGTCTGGGTTCTAGGACCTTGAGCTTCCCCTGTACCTTCAGTGTCTAGTTCAATATCCAGTATCTCCTTCTCTTCATCTAGTTTACTGAAGAGGGTGTTTGTATTGTTAGCAAAAATCTTCAGGATACTTAAGCTCTATTCAACAATACTCTTTAGGCACTCCTCAATTTTACTGACTTTACTAGTAGTGTTCGAGACAGTTTTCTCATTAGCGTCAGCAAGGTTTTTCCTTTCCAGCATATCTTTCTCTATTTTTTCAAACCTGGGGTTGAAGGAGTCTCTTATATTTTCAGCCTTTGAAATGGTATTTTTAGGTCCTTTATGTAATCTGCCATGGTCTTCCCTTCCCCGGTGTTGATGGTTTCCAGTATCTGAATTCTGTTACTAAGTTTTTTGTTGTCATCCACGGCTTTCTTGTAACCAATTATAAGCCACTCCATAGTGTCCATGAAGCCTTGCATACCCTCTGGAGGAGGGATATGGGGAGGATCAGCCTTACCAGGGGTTTCCTATTCCTTTATAGGGGTGTCCCAAATAGTAGTTGTGTCTTTGACCCTAAGAGCCTCACCCATGGTGACCTTCTTCGGTTTTGTTCAAATTCCAAGGTACTTTCCTGCTTATAAACCTCCATCTCCTTGACATTCTCCTCCTTCCTCTTTTTCTTGTTTCTGGTCTGGGTGTGTACTTTGGATTTCTTTTTCAGCGGCCCTTGAGGATTCTACTTCTCTGAGTCTTCAAAGACCTCCTCCTCTGAGGAAAGGCTAATCTGGATTTTGCCTTTAGGTTTTTTTCCTTTGGAGGAAGAAGGTCTTGTTTTAATATGTTTCCTCTTCTTACAAGTTTCATAATCTGAAACATCCATACTCTCCTCAAAATCGCTCAACGGGTCACTGTCAGTCTCCTCATCCACTAAAAAATCAAACCCATCCTCCTCAGACTCTACAGAGGGTTACATGCGGCCAATTTGATTAGCTTTGAGATGGTCATAAATGAGGACCATCAAGCCTTGGTGCATGGCAATATCCCCCATAGGGTTGTCTTTATAGGCCTTTATGGTTGCATTCATCGAACAAAGCAAAAAATAAGGAGAATTAACCTTCTCGTCATGCCTAAAGTAATTCAGCAAGATGAAATGGTACCCATAAACTTTTGTAAACCTACCATCTAATGTAATGTAGTGCATTAAAAGAAAGAGGACATCTCGCCAAGGTTTAACAAAAGCTCTGGGTGGGTAGTAAGTTTTACTTAACTTAACCAGTCATTTTTTCTCCTTCTCAATTTTTGGGTATCTATCGATGGCCTCCTTATTGACTTTCCTGTCTTTGTAGAAGTTGCACCCTTCCCTTCTGAGGCCCGTGGCTTGGGAAATGAGGTCTTTGTCAATTTCTACAGTCTGGTATCCCATTTTCAGCATACCCTTTCTCCAGTTTTTGCAGAAAAAACTGGTAACCATGCCATCCCATCCGTGGAGTTTTTCCATGAATTTTGAAACGCCACCCTTCTGTAAAATACTCCAGACCTCCTCCTTCTATTTCCATTCTTTGCAACTGCTTGGCTCATATTGTCATTGATGGTCACACACTTGATTTGAGATCACTTTTTGTATGTATAAGTTAAAACTCAACTGGTATTTGTTCCAACCGGTATGATGTATTATAGTCTTCAGACTATCGGTGTTTTGCAAAAAGTGTTTACCAATTTGAAGCGGTATGAAGACCCCAAGTGGTTCAAGGATCTCAAATGATATGAAGGAACGAAGTGGCATAACTCATATTTCCTAGTCTTCATTTTGTCAAACCGGCAACCAGTATTTTGCTTAAATTGATATTTTGTATGAACCAGTAATACTCTGTGATGAGTTACCAACCGACATTTTGTGATGAGTTACCATCCACCGATTGTTTGGTGGTGCTGACACTCTGGCAGTTCTTCTTGTGTTGTGTTACCAAATATGTCTAGATGCATTGAACCTAGGAAATTGTATTGTAATCTTATTGGACCAACATGAAATTAGATTCCTTTATAAGGACATCATGTCTGGGGTTTTAGGTTGTTGCTAGGGTTTAAGGTGGTTGAAGAGTTTTTGTAAGTGTGAACATAGGAGAGAAGTTGAGGTCTGCGAGAAGAGGCAGAGTGTGAATGTGTTGAAGACTAAAGTAATGCTGGAATGCATTAGGAATGAGATATCAAGGATATAACCAAGCAATCTGTGCTATTTGCTAGATCACTCACTTGTTAATTACTCACATCTTCGACAAGTCTGAAGCCCTTAACCGGGTAGGCCCAAAAGCCTTTTGTAAATCCTCTAACAAGATGGTTCACATCTATGGATCTAAAATCCTCTAGCAAGGTAGTCTTTAATCAGACTTATCTCCTAACAGAGATTGAGATTCCTAATAGGATCTATTATGGTAAAGAACATTATATGACCTTAACCAGTGTGGTTCCTATTTTTCAGATAGTTACTTGTGAGTTCCATCTCACCGTGGTTTTTCCAATTTGGGTTTCCACATCAAAATCTATCATGTTATGGTTTTTGTGCTTCTATGGGTGAATGCATTATTTTCTATTTAGTTTGTATGTGTGCTAACCAGTTTATTTGCTAAACTATTTTACCGATTTACCGGTAGTCTAGTAAAGTGTTTAAGTATAGTAATTTTTGTCATACTAATTCACCCCCCCCTCTTAGTATTCATCAATTGGTATCATAGCCAACCTTTCTATAAGTCTAACCACTTGGAAAGAGATATAGGGGAATACACTATGATGGAACTTACTCATCGGCTCACTCAGTCTGAGCAAGCCTATGATGATCTTATGGTCAGATATAAGGCCTCTCAAGAAAAAAGGAGACAACATGCTGAAAAAATGATGGAGCTATCTGAAAATAGTTCTTCTGATGAAGTGGACATGGAAGCCCTAATTCAAGAAGTAGAAAAGTTGAATGAATCCAATTCCAACCTGAGAAAAGAGTTGGAAGGACTAAGTATTTGAATGTGCCAAGAGCTTGAGAACCGGAGGAAAGTTGAAGATCTAGTAAAAGACAAAGATCATGAAATCTCCAAGCTAAAACAAGAGATCAGTGCCCTAACTGCTCAACTCCATGCGAGCAAAGTGGAAAAGAAAGATATACAAGGAGAACTGAACATAGCCATCTCTAAGAATACAAATTTGATGGAAACAAATGCTGCTCTTTCCAAAGAACTCTCTGAGTCAAAGGAAATACTTGCTAAGTTCAACAAGAGTACTGTTAAGCTAGAGAAAAAGATTGAATCTGCCAAACCTATCAAGAATACTGATAGACTTGGTTACTCTGGTCATGAGGAAGGTGAGACCTCTAGTGCAAATGCTGGAGCATTGAAGAAACAACCGACATCAAAGGATAAAGGTAAGCAAAACATACAATAACTTTCCTTACTTTATAAACAATGTACCTAGATCCAATAAGTTTAATGGTAATTGTTATGCATGCAACGAGTTTGGGCACAGAGCATCTGAATGCAGTTCTGTTATGAACAACACTAGAAGATATCCTTAAAGGACTCAAGGAGTTGGTCCAGAACCTTTTGTGAACCAGAATCACAACCTGTTTAATGCCTTTAATCATCAGTCAGGAAGCGGTGGCTATCAAGCAGCAACTGGATGGAGAGAAAACTATTTGATCTATCATTGTCATGGTCACACTACTGCAACATGCAAGAGGAAGTATGGTAACATGAATAATGGACCTTGGAGAGCACCTGGAATGGTTTGCTATCATTGCAACAAACCGGGTCACATTGCCAGATTTTGCAAGAACAAGAAAGAACATATTGGATGACATACCGGTCACTCCGGAAGGAAAGATTGATATTGAAATGGTTCAAGCGGATATGAACAAAACCTGCAAAAAGAAACCAGGAGTGTTGCAAGAAGAACCGGTTTCTGCACCTAGTGTGGAACCCATGGAACTGACGAACTAAGTATCAAAAAAGCTTAGGGGGAGAAAATGGCGAAATACTTCAAACCCCCAGTTTACACTGGTAAAAGACCTTAACTGGTATGAGATACCTGTCAGTCAGCAGAAGACTAAAAATGGTAAAAGGTAAATTAGGGTTTACACCCTAATATTGGAGCATTTATTATGGTAGGTGGAGAACCTATTTAAAAGGAATTTTGAAATCATTTCTCACTTATCATTTTTTGAGCAAAGAAGTTTTTCAAGTGCAGAGTGAAGGAAAGCGATTTACACTGCGAATCAAATAATTTATCAAATTCTTGAAGAAGAATCTGAAGCAAACATCTATTGGAGGAGTGTAGAATGCAAAGCGGTATCTCTGCAATCGAAGAAGTGTCAAGAAAAGTTCAAATTGTGAAGCCCTAAATTTCAATCTGCGAAGGTATTTTTCTTTATTTTTTGTTTATCATGGCTTCCGCATCTCATGATAGTTCTAGTGCAACTGTTGATTCTATGGACTTCATTAAGTGTAAGTCAAAATATAATGCCTTGTCTCAAGTACCAGCTAGTGTTATAGTAGAAGAAGGGATTTTTGATTACATAGACTGCAAAATCGAAGACCTAGGGTCTCTTTTGATCCATTCCTAACTGAGCCTATTCTGTGGAAAGGATAAGAAGATTAAACCAGAATTCAACATTCTGGAAAAGAAGAAACTTCAAAATGTAGTTTCCTTTCTTGAAGAGTTTTCGGATGATCACATTCACATTATTTTGAGTAGGGTACATGGTGACAAGATGTACCTAGAGCAGACACATGATATCACACCAGAAGTGATTCATGTCATCCCCAATTTTTGCAATACAGGGGAAGTGCCAGCCCTAAGGAAGGTCAGGAAGACTGAAATGTCCAAGCTCACCAGTTCAGTGAGTGACTCACGCGGTATGACTATCAAATTAATCAAGGATGATCTGGTCAAGTATGCCTGCATGGTGATAGGCTACTGGATGTTCTTTGCGAGCATAATTAATTATGTCTCTGCTACAACGGTAAATGCCGCTTACAGGATGATCAAGGAAGATGCATCGTTTGATCTGTGCACTTGTATGCAAAGACAACTTATGTTGAATCTTAAGTCGATCAAATAGGACAATGCACTGAGATTCAAGTTTGAACAACTACTGGTTGGGTTGTTCTTTTACTTTCAAGGTTACTTTCCAGGAGTAGGTGACATTTAGTGGTCTGTCGATCAACCGGTGACAAAATAAATCAAGGAAAGTCTACAAGCAGTTGGAACCAGCTATCTAGAAGCACTGAACAAATACTTTGATGATTTCATATGCAAGATGAGCCAAAGGATAAGAATATCTGGTGATTTAGTCAAAAAGTATGAGGAAGACATCTACTTCACCATCAAAGTGGATGAATGCATAATGGAGGCCATTGAGCCTAGGCAGGAAGAAGTAGGGGCTATGGGCTATGAGGTAATGAATGATATGCTGGATAGGTATGCTTCTACCCTAATCGCCTCACCCCTTGATCCGAAGGCAAAGAGAACTAGCACTTATTTGGAAAGGGTTACACCAGTTGCAGAACCCTCATAAAAGAAAGGAAAGGCAATGCCTTCAGCATCGACACCGGTTACTATAGCCAGTCCCAAAATGACCAAGCGGTCACCAGTTAAGAAGAAACCAAAAGCAGCACCTGCAAAAGTCTTTGAGAGGAAGCAAAAGACAAAAAGTAATACACCTGACTCAGAAGAACCACCTAAGAAGAAGACTAGGTAAACAAAGAAAAAGACAAAGAATGAACCAGCATCATCTGCACCAGTAAATATTAACATTTCTTCTTACAAACCTTTGACACATTGTCAAAGAACTATAAAGAATATTAGGAGAAAAGTGTTGAATGATTTAATTGATTGCTTTGATGACTTCAATGATGATGAAAAGGAAGAAGTTCAATAGGAAATCATTAAGTATTTATGTGTCAATGACTAGTCACCTTCAAAAATTAGATCTGAGACACCAGATTCTTTGTATAATTCTTTAGACAATAAATGGCGCATTTCCATAGAAAAGGAACAGGAAATGAGGGAGGAAATATTTTCTCAACATTTTCCTGATGTATCAAAGTCATAACTTTTTGAAGTTATGAATAAATACAAAGGCCTCTTCTTCATGAGACAAAGAAGACTCCTATTACTGGAAGGAAAGGTTAATGAAGTGATCAAAGATACACATACTCATGCTCAAGAAGCTCTTAAGATGCATCAAGTGGCTGAAGCCAATAGAAAAGCTAAGCAAGAATAAAAAATTGGCAAACTGGATGAGGTGTATAACAGTGAAGAAGAACCGGTCACAGAACTAATGGACCCCATTGATGTTGATGCCTTAGATGGTGAAAATGTTGCTCAGGATACACCACCAGAAGGAACAGGACAAGAAAAGAAGGCAGAAGAAGAAAAGAAGCAATAGGAAGCTGAAAAGAAGAAATAGGCAGATGAAGAGGATAAGAGAAAAGAAGAGAAAAGAGGAAAGAGGAAGTGGATAAGAGTAAAGAGGAGAAAAAGAAGAAAGAGGAAGAGGATAAAAGAAAAGAAGAGGAGAAGAAGAGAAAAGAAGAGGAAAATAAGAAACAAGAGGAAGAGAGGAAGAAGAAGGAAGAGGAAAAGAAAGAAGAGGAGAAGCAGAAAGAGGAAGAGAGGAAGAAGAAGGAAGAGGAAAAGAAAGAAGAGGAGAAGTAGAAAGAGGAAGAGAGGAAGAAGAAGGAAGAGGAAAAGAAAGAAGAGGAGAATCAGAAAGAGGAAGAGAAGAAATAGAAAGAGGAAAAGAGGAAGAAGGAAGAGGAGAAGAAGAAGGATGAAGAAGAGAAGAGACAAGAAGAAGAGAAAAGAAAGAAAGAAGAAGAGGAGCAAAGGAAGGCTTAAGAAGACTAGCAAAAATCCAAGGACAAGGAAGCAATGAAAAAGAGCACACAGGTGGAGACTCCAATGGCAAATGGTAGTCAGGCTTAACCAGCTGCAATTACCAGTCCTATTGACCTCTAGTCTGCAAATGAATCAGAGCTGTTGTAGAGCATTAAGCTTGCTCAAGAGAGATTGAATGCTCTAAGGAGGAAAAAGGAGGAAGATGTTATCCAAACTATGGTGGAAACACTTACCAGTTTGATACCTGGTACGAACCTTCCTAGTACCGATTCCTCACTTGCACAATTGAAGCTCCTATGCACAGTTGTAGAAGACCAAGTACAAAGTTTGGAAGAGGTCACATAAGAAAATGCCAAGAAGGCACATCAAAAGGCTTTGGACACTGCCCTGGTGAAAAAGATAACAAAGCTTTGGTCTGATCTCTAGAAGGCACAAAAGGCCATTAGAGATGCAATGAATGAGGGGAATCTTCTACTGAACAAGATTTGCTAACCTCATTTGTTCTATGATGATGTGCTCACTCAGAAGAACAAACTGTAATATGATATGCAGTCATTTATTAGCACCTTCAAGATGCCATATGATTGCTTTTCCACATATGGACAAACTGTTCACCAACTTCAACTATAGTCTATAAGACTAGAGGTAGAGATAAGAAACCAGACATGAAATTTGCAGGAACTTCAACTGGTCCTACTGCCAAGGTTGCAAATTCTCCAAAAATGCTACCTAAATCTTGATGCCCTAACGGTCACTCAAGAGACGACCATGATAGATGCCATGGAAGAACATGTCTCCCAAATGCAGACAAAGAAAGAGGTGGCTACCTCCCTACTTGACTCATGGTCCTTATCCATGAAGCAATTTTTGCAGGACTTTAAATTAGTTTTTGACAAGTTTTACTCTTTACTATCATAAACACTTATTATTTTAATGAAACAGGGGTTAGTTTGCAATACTTTTGTCATTGTTGGCAAAGGGGGAGAAGTATAAATTTTGAATGTTTTGATGTATAATTTCATGTTATTTCTGTTAAGGAGTAGTATACATTGTATTTTCTACAAAAGGGATAGTGTATATGCTTAGGGGGAGTAATTTTGATTATGGCATATTTTTGTTGTAAAACACTTAGATGTCAAAATTTTCCTAAGTGTTGCCATCAATGCCAAAGGGGAAGATTGTTGGCATTTTTGATGATTGATGCTATGATTGTCATTGATGGACACACACTTGATTTGAGATCACTTTTTGTATGTATAAGTTAAAGCTCAACCGGTATTTGTTCCAACCGGTATGATGTATTATAGTATTCAAACTATTGGTGTTTTGTAGAAAGTGTTTACCGATCTGAAGCGGTATGAAGACCCCAAGCAGTTCGAGGATCTCAAGTGGTAGGAAGGAAAGAAGCAACACAACTCATATTTCCTAGTCTTCATTTTGTCAAACCGGCAACTAGTATTTTCCTTAAACCAGTATTCTGTATGAACCGGTAATACTCTGTGATGAGTTACCAACCAACATTTTGTGATGAGTTACCATCCACTGATTGTTTGGCGGTGCCGACACTCTGGTGGTGCTTTTTGTGTCATGTTACCAAATATGTCTAGATGCATTGAACCTAGGAAATTGTATTGTAATCCTATTGGAACGACATGAAATCAAATTCCTTTATAAGGACATCATGTCTAGGGTTTTAGGTTGTTGCTAGGGTTTAAGGTGGTTGAAGAGTTTTTGTAATTGTGAACATAGGAGAGAAGTTGAGGTCTGCGAGAAGAGGCAGAGTGTGAATGTGTTGAAGACTAAAGTAATGCTGGAATGCATTAGGAATGAGCTATCAAGGATCTAACCAAGCAATCTGTGCTATTTGCTAGATCACTCACTTGTTGATTACTCACATCTTTGACAAGTCTGAAGCGCTTAACCGGGTAGGCCCAAAAGCCTTTTGTAAATCCTCTACATCTATGAATCTAAAATCCTCTAGCAAGGTAGTCTTTAATCAGACTTATCTCCTAACAAAGATTGGGATTCCTAATAGGATCTGTTTTGGTAAAGAACATTGTATGACCTTAACCGATCTGGTTCCTATTCTGTAGATAGTTACTTGAGAGTTCCATCTCATCGTGGTTTTTCCCATTTGGGTTTCCATGTCAAAATATATTGTGTTATGGTGTTTGTGCTTCTATGGGTGAATGCATTATTTGCTATTTGGTTTGCATGTGTGCTAACTGGTTTGTTTGCTAAACTGTTTTACCATTTTACTGGTAGTCTAGTAAAGTGTTTAAGTACAGTAATTTTTGGCATACTAATTCACCCCCCCTCTTAGTATTCATCTGTTTTTTATGAAACTTATCCACTAGAGAACTCCAAAAAGATCAAGAGGTGCAATTCCCATGGGGAGGCCAAGATAGGTAGCTGGAAGATCAGCAATCCTACAATCTAGGATTCTACTAATTCTCTATTGTCTTTTCTCAGGAGTATTAATGAAGAAAACTTCAGTTTTGACCCAATTAATAAGCTGACTAGAAGCTGAGGCAAAGTTACAAATAGTACTCTTCAAGATTTTAGCTTTAGAGATGCTTGAATCCCCCATGATGATAGTATCATCGACAAACTATTGGTGGGAGTAAATGAGGTCAGCAGAGGAAGGTTGGAGACCCTTAAAGGAGCCTTGCAGAACCATGTTTTCCATTGCCCTTCCAAAACATTCTACCATGATGATGAAGGGGATAGGGGATATGGGATCCCCTTGCCTTAAAACTCTAGAAGCATGGAAAAAGGGGAAAGGTGAACCATTGACAAGAACATCAAAGGAGGCAGAGGTGATAAGTTCTCTAAGGAGGTCAATAACTCTAGTGGAGAAACCAAAAGCCATAAGAACCTTTACTAAAAAAGGCCAGTCAACCCTATCATAGGCTTTGGAGAGATCAAGCTTGAGGATGAGACCCTGCTTCTTTGTTCTAACCAAAGAGTGGATATTCTCATGGATAGTTATAATAGAGTCAAGAATTTGTCTTCCGAGGACAAAACCATTCTGTTGGTGATTAATCAAAGAAGGAAGGATAGACATAAGCCTGGTAGTAAGAACCTTGGAGATAATCTTATAAAAAGAATTGCATAAACTAATGGGTCTAAATTTGTCCATAGAGTCAACACCTTGGGTTTTGGGGACGAGAGCAATGAAAGTGCCATTGATTTCTTTCAAAAAAAATTTGGCCCCAAAGAATTCCTTGACTCTGTTGGAGACATCTTTCCCAACAATGTCCCAGAAATCTTGAAAGAAGAACATGGGGAAACCATCTGGGCCAGACACTTTATAACCATCAAAAGAGAAAACAACATTTTTTATTTCCAAGGTTGAGGGGATGGAAGAGAGGGAGATATTCAGTTGATCATCAATGAGACAAGGGATGTTATGAAGAAAAGAGGATTGAGCTTCAAAATCCAGACTGTGATCCCTTTTGAGTAGTTCTGAGAAATACTTTTTAGCTTCAATCTTAATTCCTTCCTCCTCAACCAGCTCCTCATTGTTCACCTTAAGTTTGGTTATCCTATTAGCTACTTTGTGCTTGATCATCGACATGTGAAAGAATCTAGTGTTCCTATCTCCTTCCTTAAGCCAAATGCATCTTGATCTCTGCTTCTAGAAAGTTTCCTCTTTAGTGATGATATCATGGTATTTTTTGAGAGTTTCATTTTCATCAGCAATGGATACTGTATTGAAACCATCCTTCTAAATTTGGTCCTGTATTGTCTTAAGGTCTTCTTGGGTTTTTCCTTTTACCTCAAATATATTCCCAAAGCTAGATTTGTTCCTAGGTCTTATATTATCCTTTACACTTTTGATCTTCCTAACAACTTTATACATAGTCTTTCCCTCAACTTGGATACTCCACCATTTCTAAATATTACTTTTGATATCTGGGTGTAGGGTCCACATTTTTTCAAATCTAAAAGGGAAGTGTCTTCTTCTGTTAATTGAATCAGCAATAAAGGTAATTGGAAAGTGATCTGACCCAACCCTAATATGGGCCATTAGAGAATAGAAATAGTGACTGTACCAATCATCAGAGATGAGAGTCCTATCAAGATGAACTTGGATAAGATTGTTACTAGTTCTCCTATTGGTTCAGGTGTAATTGCATCCTTGAATTTCCACATCATTGAGAGCTTGAGAATTAATAAAATTCATAAGGGCCAGCCTGCTTTCTAGCTGGGAGAGGCTTCCTCCAAATTTTTCCTCCTCTCTCAAGGGAGTATTGAAATCTCCCATAACCATCCAACTAAGATTTTTGAAGCTATCCCTAGCTTGAATGAGTTTTTTCCAGAAGGAATTTCTAGCCTTCAAAGTGTTAGGAGCATAAATGTTGGTGAGGACCCAAGAAGTGCCATCTTTTAAATGCTAATATTTTATACAAGATAAATCATTTTCTTGGATAAGAACATGACCTTTGATAGTATTAAGGTTCCAGATGGTAGCTATGCCTCCTGAAGCACCTTTCGAACTACCACCAGTAACATTGCCATTATTGAAGAACTTCAAAGATTCAACTTTTTCTTTACTCATTTTGGTTTCTTGGATTAGGAAAACATCAGGTTTATTGTCCCTTATCATATTCCTAATGATGTCATGTTTGTGGGGATTATTGAGTCCCCTTATATTCCAAGAGATAATCTTCATAGTTACTTACCAATTCCTAACTCCTTAAGAGTCTTCTGGGTCCCATCTGCAATGTTCTTGCTGGCCTCCTTGTCTCTGACTTTGTGGTTAGAGGGTCGCCCTAGAGAAGAGGATATATACCCAACATCAACTTGAGCTATTATGTTGGATTTCCTTGGAAGAGAAGCTGAGGGAGTGGTTCCTTTCTTATTCCTGTGTTTTGGGATTTTCCATTCAGCATCTGTTTTAGGAACAACTTCCGGGTGACTGAGGATTTTGGAAATTTCTTCCTCATTGCCCCAATTAGGGGTTCTGGAAGTATTTAAATCACTATTTACTATTTTTGAATTCTGGTCTGAGTCCAAGAGGTTCATACCAAGTATTGTACATTTTTGGGCTTCTTGAATTTTAGAGCTTGGCATGAGCAGTGAAGAGTCAGTCTTTTCTTCTTGGAGGTCAGGGATCTCCCTCTCCTTAGGTTGGTTATCTTTCTCTTGTAGTTACTCTCCCACATAAGTGTCAACTACCACTATAGCTATGTCATTTGAGGATACAGTCTGATCTTTTAGTTCCTCTGTTTGACTAGAAACCAAGGTGTTGACTTTGGTTGACTTGTTTTTTAATACATCCTGGGTTAAAGGGCTAGAGAGGGAATTTGATGACACTTCCTTAACCTCCCCCAAAGGATTTAAGTGGTTGCATTCTTCTCCCTTATTCTCCAAGTTTTTAGCTTGCTATACCATTTTTTCTATAGCTTTTTGGTTTTCAGTCTAGGATTTAGACTGCTTGGTTTCTACCTTCAGTTTTGTTGGACAGGATTTTGCCTAGTGACCTACTTTTTTGCAATGGAAGTAGGCAAAGGGGATAGATTCATATTCAATGTGTTGTTTCCATGTTCCCAACTTTGATAGCAGATCTATCTGTTCCAGCATATCTACATCATGGGCTATCCCTACGCAGAACCTAACATGAGTGAGTCTTCTTTTTGAAGCTGTGACTGGGTCTATGGAGAGGAGTTCACCAAAAGAGTTTGAAATTCTTGGGAAGATGCTTTCTACCCAATATTCAAGAGGCAAACCTACTAACTTTACCCAAACTGGAACTTGTGCTAAGAGAGATTCATTCATGTTCAAATTCGGATGCCATTTTTGAAGGACCAAAGCTGTCTTTCCTACCATCCAAGGAATCCCACATAGAATCCTAGATTTGTCTTCTTCACATGAGAAAGTAAAAGATAGTAGGCCTTTAGGTAAAGCCAAGACTTCAACATTACCCTTCAGGGCCCATTTTTGTTTAACAAAAGCCCTTACAACTTCAATATTAGGATTTGAACCCATGAATTTACCAACCAAGGAGTTTGACATGCTATTTATATTATGATCCAAAACCAAATTAGGAATAGATATAGAAAAATTTCCAACAGAAGGATCATAAATATTCTTGACAGGAGGTAAAGAGGATTTACCAGATGGCTTAGTTCCAAAGAGGGAAGACCATTTTTTTCCTAGTATCCAAGGAGTCATCACGTGGGATGGGCCCCCCCTTGACCCCTCCCCCAGAACCCCAGAAGAACCATCAATCTTTCCTGGTAGAGTACCTCCAGTCCGCGGGATGACAACAATCTCTAGAATGTCTAGAGGCTTATCCTTCTCTCCTATGGGGCCAGCTACATTGTTCTCGCCTCTCCCACCATTGGAACCAGAGTTCCTGCCTAGCAGAAAATTTGAATTTTGAATCCTCCCATTGCTGCCTGCTACTTCTCCAGGTCCTCCCATAATGCCTCCACCCCCTTTCTTCTTGGTTGTATTTTATGCACATTCTACATGTTGTTGTAGGGTCCTTGTTGAATTTCCATTCATTATGATATTTATCGCTATATATGTTGTACTTTGCACACTAATGATATTTTGAAGGAATGTGATCTACAAGACCTCCTAAGTCACCGAGAGAATTTATTTCAAGTGTACTATGTAGACAAGATGATGGGGGCATTTACTATAAGATGATGTGTTTGAGACATTCTTGTCCTACATGTGGCAGTTTGCAACAACTGCATAGATGCCTACATCTAGATAGAACACATAAAATTGGTAAGGAACTAGTTTCTACTGGAAAACACAAGTCAGTCACATATGGTGTTAAAGATGGAAAAGAATTAAAGAGGTGTGAGTTAGTGAAAAGGGATATATGCGTAGTTGACTTTATAAAGATGTTTCAAGAGAAACTAGTGTATGAGTACATAGGCCACACACATAGAGCTATGTGGTTAGATGAGCAATTCAAGTTGTGTAAGGACACTTTCCCCCTCGGTACTATTGTCTTTGTCATTGGTTTTGCTGAGAATTATACACTATAGCCATAAAATAAAGTACAATCTATGTATTACCACTCTACAAAAGTTATAATTTTTGTACACATAGCATTCATGCATGCACATGATAGCACAGAGGAGGACAAAAAGATTATAAGAGAATATCACTTCAATATCAATGATGATCATACGCATTCCTCAGAGTTTGTGCAAGGATGCTTTACAATCTTCTATGATAGTTTGAGGGAAAGAGATATAAGATACAACCAACACTTAATATGATCGAATAATTGTACTGCACAATTCAAGAGTGCAAGGATGTTCTATTGGTTGACTAGGATGCATGTGACAAGTGGTGTGCAACATTTTTGGAATTTCACTATGATAGGGCATGGAAAGGGAGAGCATGATGGTGTGGGAGCATGTGTGAAAAGAGCTCTTACCAAAGAGTAATTGAAGTACAGAGGTGGTGCAATGTTAATAGATGCAAAAACAATTGTGCAATTGTGTAACTCTATGATGGGACCAGGTAATGCAGACAAGTCTATGGTTTCTAGATATTTTTGGTTAATACGTGAATCTAAGATTGAAAACTATCTAGATTGTTGTACACTTACAGGATCAAGTGACATGCATTCATTTAGAAGTTCAAATGCAACATCACTAGTTATTTATACTAGATAGATTGCATGCTTTTTCTCTTCGTGTGTACATTTTGTGTGGGATGAATGTGAATCAAGAGAGTGGGTTGACCAATGGTCTTGTAGACCTTTGCAAACTCTAGATACATATCAACTTCCTAGAGAACTACAAATGAACCATATTGAAGCATCAATGGATTTTGACCATCAGACATAGTTGAACTAGGTAAAGGGTTGCAATTTGTTACTCGGGTAAAATCAATTTTAAGCCCAATTTATTAGTATTAACTTATGCTGATTTTGGTATTAACTTATATCCTTCTATTGAATGCAGGTCATGTATATGTAGTTATTATGGATGAGAACAATGAAGATGGAACAAATTACTTTTTGTGTTTTTGTATTGAGGCCAAAAAGAATTGACTTCTATAGTGGTTGATGGAGAGGGTATTGAGTACCAAATAGGATCCATTATTGTGACAGGACATGGCTTAGAAGGTACCATTGTTGTGTCGATTTGTATTGAGACCTCTTAAACTCATTTATTTATTAGCCACTGTATTGATTTTGGCATTAACTTATCCTTCTCTAAAATGCAGGCACCCTATCAAAAATTCTAATGCCTGGTTGTTTGAGGACTTTGAGACACATAAACATATTATTCATTACTCAAACCTTCTTGTTGCAACAAATATTCATTTGATTAAATATCGCGGTAGACCTCTTAACAAGGATTTGTGGAAAGTTCATGAATTTGAGCATGAGGCAATACTTGAGACACTAAGGGTTAGAGCTGATCCAAAAGGTTCACTTGATTGATTTTGGGCTATCTAGAAGAATAATACTACAATATGGTAGAATAATTTTGACAATTTTATATATATCTTTTGTGAAACATTGTAACTTTTCTTTTTTATGCACTATTTTGCCACCTTTCACTAACAGTTTTTTATGCGACAAAAATTATCACCACAAGAAAATGGATTTGAGTTGTCCAAAACTAAGAGGCTTTTTTAGGAAGTGAAAACATGACCCCCTAGGTTCAAATGACTCATCCATAAGTGAAACGGTCTCTGAGTTACGCGACATCAAAGTTTGACCATTTTTCTATTTTGAGCACTCAAGGGAAAGTGTCGCTATGAGTTGGCTCAGAATGATTGGACATCTTGGGGAGCAAGACAAGGGAACACCTAGAACAAACCCAACCACCTGGATGCACTCACACTAATGGTTCATTCCCACAACAAGAAGAACAAAAGATGCACTATTTTGCCACCTCTCAATGATGGTTTTTGATCCAACAAGAAAAATCTCACCACAAGAAAATGGAATCAAGTTGTCTGAAACCGAGAGAGGCTTTTTTAGGAAAAGAAAACATGAGCCTGTAGGTTCAAACATCTTGTCCATAAGTTCCACGGTCTCTTAGTTACATAACGTCAAAGTTTGACTGTTTTTTCCACTTTGAGAACTCAAGGGAAAGTGTCTCTATGAGGTGGCTCAGAATGATCAAACATCTTGGGGAGAAAGGAAAGGGCACACCTAGCATAAAACCAGCCACTGAAATGTTCTTGTGCTGATGGTTCGTTCACATGACAAGCATAACAAAAGATGCACTATTTTGCCACCTCTCACTGATGGTTTTTGATAATTTTTGATGTGGTAGAAAAAATCTCACCAAAATAAAATGGAATCGAGTTGTTCAAAATCGAGAGAGGATTTTTTAGGTAGTGACAATGCAAACCTTTAGGTTTGAATGAATCATCCATAAGTGCCATGGTCTCTGAGTTACATGACATCAAAGTTTGATCATTTTTACCACTTTGAGCGATCAAGGGAAAGCTTTGCTATGAGATGGCTTAGAATGATCAGACATCTTAGGGAGTGAGACAAGGGAATACCTAGTATAAAATTGGCCACCTAGAGGAACTTGCACTGATGGTTCATTCCCATGATGACCAGAATGAAAGATGCACTATTTTCCCACCTCTCACTAACGATTTTTTATGCGACCAAAAAATCTCAACACAAGAAAATGGAATCGAGTTGTCTGAAACTGAGAGAGGATTTTTTAGGTAGTGACAACACAACCCTCTAGGTTTAAACAACTTGTCCATAAGTACCATGGTCTTTGAGTTACGTGACATCAAATTTTGACCATTTTTTCCACTTTTAGCGCTCAAGGGAAAGCCTCGCTATGAGGTGTCTCAGAATGATCAGACGTCTTGGGGAGTGAGACAAGGGAAAACTAGCATAAAACCTAACACTTAGATGCACTTGTGCTGACGGTTCATTCCCATGACAATCAAAACAAAAGATGCACTATTTTGCCACCCCTCATTGACGGTTTTTGATGTGACAAAAAAATCTCACCACAAGAAAAGGAAATCGAGTTGTCTGAAACTGAGAGAGGATTTTTTAGAAAGTGACAACATGACCCCATAGGTTCAAATGGCTCATCCATAAGTGCCATGGTCTCCAAGTTATGTGACATCAAAGTTTGAGCAATTTTTGCACTTTGAACGATCAAGGGAAAGAGTCTCTATGAGGTGGCTTTGAATGATCAGGCATATTGGGGAGAAAGAAAAGGGCACACTTTGTGTAAAAAAAGCCACGCAGATGTGCTCGCATTGACGGTTCATTCCCACAGTGAGCAGAATGAAGGATGCACTATTTTGCCACCTCTCATTAACAATTTTTGATGCAACAAAAAAAAATCTCAGCACAAGAAAATAGAATTGATTTTTCTAAAACCAAGAGAGGTTTTTTTAGGAAACAAAAAAAGACCTCATAGGTTTGAACAACTCATCCATAAGCACTATTGTCTCCGAGTTATGTGACGTCAAAGTTTGACCATTTTTTCCACTTTGAGCGATCAAAAGAAAGTTTCGCTATGCGGTAACTCAGAATGATTAGATGTCTTGGGGAGCGAGACAAGGGCACACCTAGTGTAAAACTGGCCACCCATACATGCTCGCATTGACAGTTCATTCCCACAAGGAGTAGAAAGAAAGATGCACTATTTTGTTGACGGTTTTTGATGATTGTTTATGCGACAGAAAAAATATCACCACAAGAAAACGGAATTGACTTGTCTAAAACCGAGAGAGGATTTTTTAGGCAGTGACAACATGACCCCATAGATTTGAATGGCTCATCCATAAGTGCTACAGTCTCTGATGTATGTGATGTCAAAGGTTGACCATTTTTTCCACTTTGAGCTCTCAAGGGAAAGCATCGCTACGAGGTGGCTCAGAATGATCTCACATCTTGGGGAGGAAGACAACGGAACACCTAGCGTAAACCTGACTACCTAGATATGCTCACGCTGATGGTTCATTCCCACGATAAGAAAAATGAAAGATGCGCTATTTTTCCACCTCTCATTAGCGATTTTTTATGAAAGAAGAGATAATTGGTTTGATTTGATGTTAAAATGATAGCTTCTACTCTTCTTTTATAGGCAATTTGGATGATAGGTGGGCCTCTTACCATAAGGCCGACTTGTTATGGAATAAAATTTAAATGAAAACCTTACCTAAGCTGACTCATCCTTACATAAATTTCAAATCTGCTTTGGGTTCTCAAATCTTGTCTTAATTGATTCTTGAAATGATGAACTTCACTCCATAATATCAACTCATGAAGTAATAAAACTTCACTCTCCTTGTTCAATATATGAAAACTTTACTTCAAGGCATGAGTTTATGAAATAATAACTTCATTCCAATCTCTTCATGCATGAAGTTTGCTCCTTATCTCAAATAAATGAAGTAACAATTTCATTCCTCCTTAGAAAACCTTGAAGTAAATTATTTCCCTCCTCTTAGGTCAAATATGAAGTAAAGAATTTCTTTTGAAGCTTATATCTCTTAAAGTTATCAACTTCACTCATAAACACTGATTCATGAAGAAAGAAACTTTGCTCAACTCTTTTGATACCTGAAATATGTATTTCGCTCCTATTTGCTTGAAGCCAAAGTTCACTCCTAAACTCTCACACTTGAAGTTCACTTCAAAGGTGAAGTCATGAAGTAAAAATTTTAAATCCAAGACATACTCAAAGGTGAGGCAAATTATAAAAGAGCTAAATATTACTTCATTGCACATTCAAATGTCCAAACTCATGCAACTTAATTTCATCAATCCTCAAAAGGACTCAATCAAAATACACAATATGAGCATCACTAGTGTTGGTACTTGGGTATGTGGGTATACACAATATGAGCAACCTAGTTTAAAATTATATGCCATATGAGTTACATGTAATGAACAAATTGGATCATATTTCAAGACATATACACAATGAACAAGTTTGATCACATTTCAATAGCAAATAACCAAGTTTCAAGAATATCAAGTTTAATATATATCAATGAACAAATTGGATCAAATGCCAAGTTTCATATATATCAAAATCAACAATAATTGTGTACATATAAAAAATAGGCATAAATGCCAAATCAATAATAGTTACAAAAATGTGGCATGTGCCATGTTTTTCTTGAAGTCGATATATACATATACAAATGTCAAATATATATAAAAAATGGTCCTTCACTGACCACAACTACAAATATATGTCTCTATCAGTATCTATGACTGTGGTCGATCATCAAAATTGAGCCTCTTCAAAGCAGTACGTGGCTCTGTAGGTGGCTGCACAAGGACAATTCAAATGTCGAATCAGATATATTTTCTCAATATAACATCAAAATTACTAAATACTAAACTCTAAATTGTTTGAAGTTGAAATGTTGATTACGTCATCTCTGTCTTCTACAATTGGGTGAGGCTGAGGATCTGTGGGAAGTCCTGAAGGGGGCTATAATTGGTAAAACAACATTAATACAAGTTAAAAACATATATGTCAAATAACACATAATAACTAAAAATGAATAAACTAAAAAAATAAAGCATACTGGAGCCTCAGATGGATATGCTATGGTCATAGGAGGCAAAGTCACAGATGAATCAATTACAATCATTTCCTATGTCCATGGTAAGTGATCCAAAAGGAGTTAACTGGAGGGTTTCAACTCTGTTGTGCACTTAGTGAAAAGGAGTTGATCTAAGATAGACAAACCTTTTCCCTTTGTCGTGTTGGATCCCATATTATACGTGTAGGACTTCTAATGAAATGGAATGGTAGAACATTAGTAGGAAGTTTGGAAGGGGGTTGTAATAGGTTAAAGACAATTATACAAGTTAATAACCCAAAGTTGTTGACAAAGTAGATAGAACAAATATTTTTTTCATATGTAGAACAAATGCACACCGAAGCCTCATATAGTTCTCCTGTAATCTTAGGAGACCTAGTCAAATCTGATACAGCTATTACCATACCCTGTATAAAAAATGATAACATATGATATAGACATAAAAGGATTTAGTTATTTCAAATAAGCAAGAATGCAATCCAAAGTGAATATGAAGATATCACCTTTTCCCTCCGCTCAACCTCATCAACATCAGGTGCATTCATTAATTCCATAAAACTCATATGTTTCTATATATAGAACAAATAAATTAAGTGCATTTATCAATATCTACATATATATGTTTAAACATAATACATTTCAACAAATAAATTTAAATTGTACTGAAATACCTTCTATCATTTGGGTGTCTGGGAGGATATCTTTTTCTGCATTGGAGTGCTAGAGGATGGCTTTCTCACATGAGATGTCCTCGAGGCAAGTGGGGTAAACTAATATAAAAAAATTAACATAAGGGAAAAGAGCATGTATTTAATATCACTTAAGTCAAAAATATACAAATATAAATGGTATCGCATAGGTACCTTGTCCAAAGTCAATGGTTGAAAGCATGATATCATCAAGTTGGGACATCTTAGCCCCTAATAAGCCCTATAAAACACCAAGTAATAATACATATATTAACACAAGATATTTTGAAACCAATGTATTATTATATTTTTAACAAATTTACAAATATTTACCTCCGGTGGCGAAACTACTCATGACTGTGGAGTTGACTGAAAAGTATGTGGTGTACTCCCACCACCTGCTACACCCTACAATGCATTTTATTTATATGTCACTTTAAATTGTTCTAAAAATAAAAAATCAATTTTTTTTATAATATTTAGTCACTTAATTGATAACATGTCATAAACATAATTAAACACAACAGTGTCTGGTAGTGAGGGAACAACATATTGATTAGGTCATCGATGAGGGCCACATCCTTTATAGTGGAAGCATGACATCTACTCCCACAACATGTACACGAATAAGATGTCTAACCATCCTCATCTGCGTCACTGTCTACACCAAGACATACACCCTGGCAGGTGGTGCACATATGTTGAAGGGGCTAGCCCATGCCAACTATGCATGAGGTGACACTGATGAAGGAGGTGGCACTGATGAAGGAGGTTCCACTAATGAAGGAGGTACCACAGGTGCTAGTACATTCTCTGCTCTGACCAACTATGTGCCATGTTGAACAATGACATCAGTCAATGATGTAGTTGCCTGAAGAGTCTGTAATTCCATAGACTCCTTCAAGGATATAGGATAGTGACATGAACCATGGGTTTAGGAGTTGTACACCTCCTATGTTGCATATGTACCACCCTATGGGCCCTAGGTCTATCCTGCATGGAATCTCTCCCTCTACCCTACAATTGTTGGATGTCAAAGTAATTCGGCTTCTCACCGAGGATAAACTCACAATACAACTTTCTCTAAAAACATAGAGGCACGTCCCAATTATTACAAGGTGGTTGTTCAAAGACCATATACCACCTATCCCAAAAATCTTCTTTCAGCCTAGTATGAACACACCAATGTATAGGAAACTGAGTCATATTTTGTTCTAGGTCATTATTGGTAATAGGATCGATGAAAAGAGCACATATGTCATCTTTAAGTATGCCCTTTTTTTTCACTTGATCATATTACAACCCATCTGCATAAAATATTCAACATCTATCCCTCCATGAACCCCATTTTGTAACCTCCCTAGATACCTCATTTTCACTATTTGCCATTATTTCTAGTGTTGTGGCAAGGGTTGAGTGGTGCTCAAGCCTAGAGGACCTCAACCTATTCACCAATATAGAATTTTGGGCACTATTTTGTGTAAGGTGATTGATGAGATCCTCTTGTGTGGCATCTACATGATCTAATGGAGGACATGGAGGGTTTCAGGGTGGTGATGGTTGTTGAGGAGCAACATGTGAGGCCCTACCCTGACTCATCCTAGCATTTTAGTATTTTTCATGTTGAGACTATTATGGATGCTTTATTTTATGCATGTTTAGAACTTATATGATTTCATGATTTGGATAACATTGATATATATATAGATGCTTTATTTATATTCTTTATGATATAGAACTCTATATGATTCTAGAATAGGATAAATTTGAGATGATGTATATCATTATTGGATTTGTAGGACTTTACTATGATGATAGAAATAGGATTGCATGTTTTATGTATGGATCAAAGTTATGTGGATTATGATAAATGCTTATGTGGATTTATTTGGATATAAGATATATTGATTTGTTTAAATGTAAATTTGTATGCAAAGTGTTTGATGTGTATTCTCATTCATGTATTTTATATTATATGAGGTTATTTGGAATTACTAATGTGTAATTGAGATGCGTAGGAAAATTATCCATGTGACCATGGAAACATTATGGAGAACCAAACCTAGACCTATGTACGTTCGTAAAACCAGGGTTTGTCTATTTGGAGAGACAACACCCCATTTGTATCATATTTTATTTGTGAAAGTGAATGTGGCATGTGTGTTAAATTGAATTTACTAAATTGTGTAAATCCAACAAGAGACAAAATTTCATGTGTAATTTTGTAAAAGTATTTTTATTGTGTCACTTGACATATGTATTGATTTATGTCTTGATTTTTGAATTGTCTCTTGGAGGGAGTTGTTTTAACCATAGCTTTTTCAAATAATTTAATGTGGTTCTATATTTTCCTTGGGTAGAGAATCTTTGGGGTGGTCAACTTAGGTTTGACCCGAAAATTAACTTTAGATGGGTTTAAAAAGGGCTAAATGGACTCCTAGGGGTAGTTTACAGGTGTTTCCTAAAGCCCATAAGGTATACCTAAGGGTTAGGAGTAATTTTAGGCATGTGACAACTCCCATGTGGCTGTTTAGTCACCCTAAAAAGTGAGTTTTCTAAGATGTGCGAAAATTGAATTTAGAAGGCATCATCTAGGTTAGTTAACTTTCCTTTTTGGATGAGAGATCCCTTTTGATCTTTTTCTAACTTTTTCCTTTTTCAATTTTAGAAACCTGTGAGAACTCTCATTGAGGTCTTCTTAGGCAAGAATGAGAGATTTTGCGGGTAATCACCGACTCTCCATTTTTGTAGACAATGCAATTTTGAAAAGAAAAAAAATGGATTTGGTATAGGAATTTGGCTAAGGGTAGAGAAGCAAGGAATTTGTGGAATTGGGCTGCTCATCCTCAACTAAACTAGCATACCTTTGGGCAGTTGAAGGTTGGTTTAACTTCCCTTTGTATTGTGTTCATGTTGCATGTTATGTTGAAAAGATTTGCTTGTAAGAAAAAGGCTAGTTCTTGCATTTTCTTTTTTGAAAATTATTACGTGTTATGTCTTTTATTTCTTGTATGCATTCAGTGTTTTGGGAATAACCAAGACCTCCTACTCTTGGGAGAGAGGATGGTCTTGTGGGTGGTAGAAGTTTGACAGCCCTTGAGTGAGAGGCTCTCGTTAAGAGAGTGATCTCAAGGGATATTTATGTGACCCTTGCTGCATGGCTTGTTAATGCATTTGGGAGTCATAAGGAGGGAAATAAGGCATGAATGTCTTGGGGGGCATAAGGATGTGGGGTTGTTATACTTATGATATATCTTTGTTGCCATGAGGTGGTTTTGTGTTTTACCATACTTGCAGTCTCCTCAGGGTATTTGGTCCACTACCACCCGTGTAAAGACATCACATTGCATGGTGAAGTGTAGCCTTGGTTGGGAATATGTTGTTGTGATTGTTTTCCCCTATTTGTTGTGTTTGCATGTGTGTTACCTGTCTAGGGCTTGGTTCTCCAAGCTCGGGGGTGGCTACTAGTTAGCCTAGGTTGGGAGGTGAGCACTCCATGGTCATAGCCTATGATTTATTTGCAGGTTGTTGAAAGAAAAGAAAAGGACAAGTAGAAGTTGTTGGACTTTTGAGTTGCAGAAAAAGAATCAGAAATAGAATAGTTTATATTTTAAGTTGCAGCAACGTGAACGAAAAACTATATGTTGTAGTTACTTGGAAAAGAAAATGTATTTATTTTAATTAAAGGTCCTCCTTTAATAGAAATGAGAGATCCCATTTGTATTGATGGCTATAATGTATTTTAAATGTACTCTAAAGAAATGCATTATTTTGTTAAGTATTACAAAAGAAATATGTTTATTCTTGGATTAAGTTCCCTATAGTTACTGAAATTATATTGTAGTATGCATGTTAGTTTTGAAAATAAAAATTTATTTTGCATGTTAATTCTAAAAATAAATGTTCAGTCTATTTCCTTATTGCATACCTCTAAGGTTAAATTCAATTGAATCTAGATAAATAAAGTTGTTTAGAATTATTAAATTCTCTCATTTGCTTATTTCCAGAAAATAAAATCTAGAGTTAAATAGACTATTTGATTTAAATAATTTCATATTTCTATAGTTGCTGTGTGATTTTATTGGAAACTGTCATTTTATCTATTTGCAGAAATTAAAACCTAAAGTTAAATGGCCTATCTATTTTAAATAATAACCTATTTATATAGTTGCTGGATAAGTTTATTTAAATCTGTGAGTTAAATATTTGTAGAAAATAAATTTAAAGAAAATAGTTTGTCTATGATTTTAACAAGAAGTATTTAAAAAAAATATATATACATTGATCTAAATCTGAACATTTTATTCATCTATAGAAATTTTTTTCCCATATTAATTTCGTGCCCTAAAATATCAAAAGAAAATACATATTTGAAAATATCAGACATATATAAATACATTTCATTATATATATATATATATATATATATATATTTTAAAAATGCCATAAAATAAAAATAAAAAAAGAGAGGGTTTCAGGGCGGCGGGGGGTGGGGGCAAACCCACTTTGTGTACACACAGTGGGCGGCGCCAAGGCCCGCCACTATGTGAACACATAGTGGGCGGCACCCGCGCCACCACTATGTGGACACACAATGGGCGGCGCCCGCGCCTCCACTGTGTGGACACACAATGGCACCGTCGCCGCTGTGTGCGCACACAGTGGTGGTCGGGGAGAACCTGTTGTTGGTATTATAACAGACAAGGAAGATTGTTGGCATTTCAATAAGGATATTGAGAAGGTTGTTGATGATTATGGATATAACTACTAAAGGATGTTTACTGTCTTAATTTACTATTTTGTCATTGATGTCAAGAAAATGATTTTTTAACTCAGTATGATGTTGCGATATATTAAGAAGTATGATTTGATGAGTATAAAGATGTCGGTAAAAGACACAAAAAGAATGTGATGAATAAGGGGAGGAATAAGTTATTCAATGGGCAACTATTACCGACTTAGACAATGATGAGATCATGATATTTAGATTGTTTTGATATCATACATATGTTATTGATTGTAAGGTTAATACTATAATATGTTACTGAGCAAAGAACCTAGTTGGTAAACCCTAAAGTTATCGCTATTGGTTAATGAAGGCAAAATGTCTACCGAGTGAAGTTTAGTATTTACCGAGTTGCAACCAAGTAATAACAAAATGCATTGAATGAATAAAAGCATTATTTAATGAAGGAAGTTGATGAGCTGGCTATGATTAAATGATAGGTATGTCGTGCATGAAGTTTGTTAAGAATCTATGGCAAAGGAAAATCAGTAGGAAGATCTACAGCTAAGATTGAACTGCAATACCCTAGCACAATTTCCAAGAAATGTATGCAAGTTCCAAGGCAAGGTAAAATGTTTTCAGATCGAAGGATACATTGAACCTGGTCAAGTTTGAAGATCTGATGGCTATGATTGATCATGGGATATGTGATTAAAGAGATTAAGTGGTTGGCAAGTTGTTTCTAAATAAGGAACTGTTGATAAACAATGTATGTGGGCAAGTGTATGCACAAAGATGCTACATAGTGATTACCGAGCACAAAAGCTTGAAGACCTATTTGAATAGCAGAGTATAAATCCCAGCAGATGGACAAGATAAGTCCTATTGTATTGAGCAAATAAGAATCTGCTTTAGCATTTTTAGATGTGAAGTTGCAGATAGATTTTTATTACTGTTATTTTGTAAAGTGACAGAAAATATCTTAATCGAGTGGACTTAACCGTCTAATTTGTAAAACCCTCTAGCAAGGTGACATTCTGATTGAGTGTTTGAAATCCTTTAACAAGGTCACTTCTAACAAGGTGAAGATCCTAATAGATCTTAGGGAAATCCTTGAACCAGGTCACATCTAGCAATGTGTTTGTAATCTTTAACAGGATTTTCTTTTAACCGAGGATACTCTAGAAGAGTATATTTCTTAGTGGGTCTGAAATCCCACAGTGGGTTTTCCCTATTTGGGTTTCCATGTTAAATCTGGTGTTATGAGTGTTATGATGTTTATATACTTATGAGTTTGCATGTTTAGCAGTTTTGGTTATATTACTGAAGTATATGTTACCGAGGTTGAATCTATTGTTTTTATGGAAGATTAGGTTTGTATGATTCACCCCCCCCCTCTCATCTTATTATCTTGGCATCTGTACTTAACATTAAGTATCAGAACTATCAATTAGTATCAGAGTATTGGACTTTAGAAGAAAAAGTTTAAAGGTACTTGAGGAAAAGATCCAAAGATGTATAAGAGGGATGGACCAAAGCTGAACAAGTAAAGTTTCTCTACATGGCAGAAAAGGATGAAGCTACACCTATCATGAGTTGGAGAATATGTTGTATATTATCTAGAGAATGATTTCATCACATCGAGCACCTATCCATTGAAAATGGAAGAGATAAAGGCAAAGCAAGAACATATCCAAGCAATGATTGAAATAACATCTGCATTGACTAACTCAGAGTTTAATGATCTAGAAGGCTACAATGAAGGAAAGGCAATGTGGGACAAGCTCATATCTATGTATGGTGGAGATGAACATGTTCAAAGAGAAAAAGTTGATAGTCTAAGAGGACAACTTTAATCTATGAGGATGAATGAAGGTGAGAACATAACCTAGCATAATACAAGACTAAAGGAGATTGCCAATCAAACCAAAGGAGCAGGTGGAACTATTGAAGAAAAGGATATATAACAAGTAAGTTGTTAAGAACCCTTCTACCAGCTTATGCAATCTGAGTCTCTGCAATCAATGAATTGAGGTCTATACCCAATATGCTAGTTTCTTTAGATGCTACTATTGGTAAGCTACATGCATTTGAGTTAAGTAATTTTGATAACAGTGGGTCATCGGTAAATAAAGTTGAGTCTGCATTTAGTTCTTTTCATATTGGTGAATCTGATGATGAAAATGATAGAATGAGTAAGTACACTAAAGGGGATCACAGTGGAGCAAGTGAAATATTTCACAAGAACATGGAAGAAGTACACAAACTATATGAGGAAGTCAGAAAGCAAGAAGAGTTTGAAGCACTATTAGCTAGAAGGTTACTGAGAGGAAAAGGTAAGTATAAAGGAAAACTACCTTTGAAATGTTTCAATTGTGATAAGATAGGACATATGGCTTCTAAATGTCCTGAAAAAGATTCTACTGAAAAGAGAGATTACCGAGATGATAGATAGAAAGATAATCATTACAGAGGATACCGAGACTGCAGAAGAAGAGATAGAAAGTCATGCCTAATAGCTGATGAGGATTCAAATGATGATAAATTAGATGAAACTGATACAGAGGAAGTAGTTTATGTGGCTATCAAAGATGGATCAGATGAAGAAAGGTATGAAGAAAAAGCCCTAATATCTCACATATATACTAATGATTCTTGGATCATAGATTGTGGATGCTCACATCACATGACAGGTGATAAACACAAATTTGTTACATTAGAAGATTATGATGGAGGCTATGTAAGATTTGGTAATGATGCACCATGTCTGGTAAGAGGTAAAGGATCTATAACACTTCTTGACAATGCAAGATGCAATGATGTTTATTGGGTTAAAGGTTTGAAATACAATTTGTTGAGTGTAGCACAGCTAAACAATACAAGATACCGAATATAATTTCAAAAAGGAATTGTCAAAGTTCATGACAAGCATGGAAAGTTAGTTGCTACCGGGACACAAAGAAAAGGTAACACATTTCACCTTGAATCAACTTAGAATGAGTGTCTATATGCAAAGATAGATGATACCTGGTTATGGCATAAAATGTTTTGTCATGTAAATTTTGAGAATCTGATCAAAATAAGCAAGAAGCACCGAGTAAGAGGTCTACTAAGTCTTGAAAAACCTGAGAATGCTATTTGTCAAGGATGCCAGATGGGTAAGATGAAAAGATCAAGCTTTAAAAGTAAGTCCTACACTTATAAGGGAATTTTAGATCTTGTGCACACTGATCTTTGTGGTCCTATGAAAGTTCAAAGTTATTATGGTGATAAATATTTCATATTATTTGTGGATGATTACTCAAGGATGATGTCAGTAATGTTTTTAAAAGAGAAATCAGAAGTTTTTCAAATGTTTAAATGGTACAAGACAAGAGTTGAAAATGAAACAGGAATACAACTGAAATGTCTTAGATCAGATAGAGGAGGAGAGTTCACATCTGATGAGTTCAACTTATTCTGCAATGATCATGGTATAAAAACACAAGTCTCTACACTGAGAACTCCACAGAAAAATGGGATAGCTGAGAGAAGAAATAGATCTATTGTGGATTGTGCTAGAACCCTGATGATTGAAAAGAAAGTGCCACAAACATTTTGGAGAGAAGCAATAAGCACAACAGTTTACACCCTGAACTAAGTACAACTAAAGAAAGGAACTTTGAAGACACCATATGAGATTTGGTATGATAAGAAACCTAATGTAAGTTATTTTAAAATCTTTGGAAGTAGATGCTATGTACACAAAGATTATAGAAATGGCAAGTTTGATCAGAAAAGTGAAGAAGGAACATTTCTTGGTTATTCTTCTAGAAGTAAAGCATTTAAATGTTTGATCAAATCATCTAGCAAAATAATAGAAAGTGCAAATGTGAAAATTGATGAATTTGTAGAAAGAAATGATGAAGGAAACTCCAAAGAACCAGAAGATTATGAAGAATTTGTCTATGTTCAACCGACAAGTCCTACCGAGAAAACTGAAGAAGGAAATGAAGAGAATATTCAGTTACCGAGTGATGAAGAAGATCATACAGAGCTTACCGAGCCTGTATTAGCTAAGTATGTCAGAAGACATCATGCATCAAGTCATATTATAGGAGATAAAGATGATCCAGTGATGACAAGGAACAAACTAAGACAGAACACATGTCTGATATTTGAATTTGAAGCGAGAATAGTGAAAGAGGCATTTAATAGTGAAGATTGGATAAATGCTATGACAAAAGAGACTGATCAAATCAAGAAGAATGACACATGGACACTAGTCCCAATACCGAAGGACAAGAATATAATTGGTACAAAGTGGATTTTCAGAAACAAGTTGAATGAAAAAGGTGAGGTCATTCGAAATAAAGCAAGATTAGTTTGCAAAGGTTATGCCCAAGAAGAAGGAATTGATTATGGTGAGACTTTTGCACCTATGGCAAGACTTGAAGGAGTAAGAACATTGTTGGAGTATGCTGCTTACAAGAATTTCAAGGTATATCAAATGGATGTCAAATCTCCATTTCTGAATGGTATATTAGAAGAAGAAGTTTTTATTGAACAACCTGAAGGATTTGTTGAAGACAAGAATAAAGATTAGGTATGTAAATTGAACAAAGCCTTATATGGTTTGAAACAAGCGCCTAGAGCATGGTATGAAAGATTGCACTCTTATTTAATCAAGATTTCTTTTATAAGAACAAGTGAAAATAGTAACATGTACATGAAAAATGATGAAAATGGAATATTGATCTCAGCCATATTTGTTGATGATATTATATTTTGTGGAAATGACTCTCTATGCAAGAACTTTGGAAATGAAATGAGCAAAGAATTTGAGATGTCATTAATCGGTGAGATAAAGTATTTTATAGGTTTATAAATACTACAAATGAAAGATGAGATTTTCATTACTCAATCCAAGTAAATAAAGGAAATCTTGAAGAAATTTGGAATGGAGGATTCAAAACCAGTAAGTACTCCTATGACTACCAACTATAAATTATCAAAGAATGATGAATCTGCATCTATTGGTGAGACACTTTGTCGATCTATGATTAGAAAGCTACAATATGTTGTTCACAGTAGGCCAGATATAGCACATGCAGTAGGTATAGTTGCAAGATTCTCTGCAGATCCCAAGGAAACACACATGACAACAATCAAGAGAATTTTCAGATACTTGAAAGGTACTGAAGAGTATGGATTAGTATATAAGAAAGGAAATGACTTTGATTTAAAAGTTTATACTGATGCTGATTGGGCAGGCAAAATTGATGACAAAAAAAGCACAAGTGGAGGAGCTTTCTTTTTAGGAGAAAGACTAGTGAGTTGGCTTAGCAAGAAACAAGGATGTGTTCCATAGTCAACAACAGAAGCTGAATACGTTGCTGCAGCATTGAATTGTACCAACATAGCATGGATCAAACAACTGTTGGAAGGTATAAATGAGAAAGTTACCGAGCCAGTAACTATATTCTGTGACAATACTAGTGCCATTAACATTTCAAAGAATCCTATTATGCACTCTAAGACAGAACACATCTCTATCAAATATCATTATCTTAGAGAAGAATCTCAAGAGAAGAAAGTGGTGTTGGAGTATGTTAGTACAAAGGAACAAATAGTAGATATCTTCACCAATCCACTACCAAGGGACACTTTTGAGTATCTCAGAAGTAAATTAGGGGTCCTACCCCTATCTTCTACTCACTGACTGAGTTTGGTGAAAGCATCAATTTGATGAATCTACAAAATATTATGTGTGGATTGATGCTGATTTACACACTTTAGGATGTTTTCTAAAGGTGTGCAGGAAACAAATATAGGGAACAGGAATTGAAGACAAAATGCTCTGACCGAGACTAAGTTGACACATAACAGCAGTAAATCACTTCATACAGGAAGAAATTATGTTTTAGTTCTTTACTTTTTGGCATTGTTGTCAAAGGGGGAGAAGACTGAAGAAAAGGGGAGAAGACTGATGATAGGAGGAGAGCATTTTAGCACTTCAGAATCTCACAGCAGTCCAAATCAATTAGGTCAAATCAATTGGTTTTGCCATCAATACCAAAGGGGGAGATTGTTGGCATTATAATAGACAAGGAAGATTGTTGGAATTTCAATAAGGATATTGAGAAGGTTGTTGATGATTATGGATATAACTGCTAAATGATGTTTACTATCTTAATATTATTATTTTGTCATTGATGTCAAGAAATTAATTTTCTAATTCAGTATGATGTTGCCATATCTTAAGAAGTATGATTTGATGAGTATAAAGATGTCGGTAAAAGACACAAAAAGAATGTGATGAATAAGGGGAGGAATAAGTTATTCAATGGGCAACTATTACTGAGTTAGAAAATGATGAGATCATGATGTTTAGATTATTTCGATATCATACATATTTTATTGATTGTAAGGTTAATACTATACAATGTTACCGAGCAAAGAACCTAGTCGGTAAACCCTAAGGTTATCACTATCGGTTAATGAAGGTAGAATGTCCATCGAGTGAAGTTTAGTATTTACCGAGTTGCAACCGAGTAATAATAGAATGCATTGAATGAATAAAATCATTATTTAATGAAGGAAGGAAGCTGATGAGTTAGCTATGATTAAATGATTGGTATGTCATGTGCATGAAGTTTGTTAAGAATCTATGACAAAGGAAAATCGGCAGGAAGATCTACAGCTCAGATTGAACCGCACTACCCTAGCACATGTTCCAAGAAATGTATGCAAGTTCCAAGGCAGGGTAAAAAAATTTCAGATCGAAGGATACATTAAAGTT
This sequence comes from Cryptomeria japonica, assembly GCF_030272615.1. Lineage (NCBI taxonomy): Eukaryota > Viridiplantae > Streptophyta > Pinopsida > Cupressales > Cupressaceae > Cryptomeria > Cryptomeria japonica. Next base: position 482,579,244 of record NC_081405.1, on the reverse strand, counting down.
GGTCAAGTTTGAAGACCTGATGGCTATGATTGATCATGGGATATGTGATCAAGGAGATTAAGCGGTTGGCAAGTTGTTTATAACTAAGGAACTGTTGATAAACAACGTATGCGGGCAAGTGTATGCACAGAGATGCTACATAGTGATTACCGAGCATAAAATCTTGAAGACCTATTTGAATAGTAGAGTATAAAGCCCAAAATATGGACAAGATAAGTCCTATTGTATTGAGCAAATAAGAATCTGCTTTAGCATTTATAGATGTGAAGTTGCAGATAGATTTTTATTACTGTTATTTTGTAAAGTGACAGAAAATCTCTTAACCGAGTGAACTTAACAGTCTTATTTATAAAACCCTCTAGCAAGGTGACATTCTGATTGAGTGTTTGAAATCCTTTAACAAGGTCACTTCTAACAAGGTGAAGATCCTAACAGATCTTAGGGAAATCCTTGAACTAGGTCACATCTAGCAATGTGTTTGTAATCTTTAACAGGATTTTCTTTTAACCGAGCATACTCTAGAAGAGTATATTTCTTAGTGGGTCTGAAATCCCACAGTGGTTTTTCCCTATTTGGGTTTCCACGTTAAATCTGGTGTTATGATGTTTATATGCTTATTAGTTTGCATGTTTAGCAGTTTTGGTTATATTACTGAAGTATATGTTACCATGGTTGAATCTATTGTTTTTATGGAAGATTAGGTTTGTATGATTCACCCCCCCCTCTCATCTTATTAGCTTGGCATCTATACTTAACATTAAGTATTAGAACTGTCACCCGCCATTGCCTCCTCTTCAATCCACCGATCCTCTTTCATGGCTGCCATACCTTTCGTTCGGCCCTACAACAAAAAGATTCGAAACCCTAACCCAGTTCGGGTTAGGGTATTCGAAAGATAATATAAAAAAAAGAAGGAATGAAAATAAGGTAAAGGGGCATTTTTATAATAAAAAAATTAGGGTTTTCATGATTATTTATTAATAATGTGTAAACCTATATATATATATATATACATAGAGTTTAAAATATAAAAGATTAGGGCAAATTGGAGATAAAATATTTTCTTAAGTGATTATAATTAATATATTTTATTAAACATATGAGTATAATTAAAAAAGATGTTTTAAATTAAATATACTTATGAAGTTTAATCTTTTAGGAAATTTAATTCTGTTGTAAATTATTTGACTATAGGGAAAGATTTTAGCCCACCTACATATAGAGTTATGAGATTAAACTTTATAGGACATATGTCATTATGAATTTAATCGACCCTTTAGTCGATTTAATTTAAGCACATTTTAATTATTGTTTAAAATGAATTTTAGATATTATAAACTAAGTGCTAGGACTAATTTAACCAGTTCCTAAAAGCAAATAATGATTATTGGAGATTAATAATATCTTCGTCAATTATATTAGAGAGTTTTGATTAATTTAAGTTATTTATTAAAATTGAGGAAATAATAAAATAATTCTTTCAGTGTTCCACATTTGATTTAAAGTATTATCACTTACTTGAGTTAGTGGTTTGAATTAACTCGAAACATAGTTATGACAAAACTTGCTAGTGCATTTCATATTTGCAAATTTGATGTTATTAAGATGTGATTTAAAAAAAAAAAATTGTCCTGTTCTTGCCCGAAATTTTGGGCATGACACAACATTTTGAGGATTTTGTGGTTGTGGAGCAATGTCTTGAGGGTTTTCTTGTTGCTCATGTGCAATATTTACAGGATTTTCTTGTGTTACTTGTGCAGGATGAGGTCTTTGTTGTCTATTTCATTTTTGGGGATTGCTTGAAGAATATGACATCAAATTAATAAAAACAAAACTTAAATCAATTAAAAAACCCTACTTCAATTAAAATGCAAAAAAAAATAATCAAACCAATCAAAGCTTACCTGTTCGACAAGGTGCAATTATTGAAAATTGCTCTTAATGCTACAAAAATCTAAAATGATTCCAAACCCATGCAAGTTTTGTGGTTTTTTGGCTTCCTTTTGCTATGGTTCTACGGGTTTTGGCGTTGAAAATGGCCAAAACTAGTGGGCTACAATTAAATATAATGTTTCTCAAAACCTGTATGGGTTTTGAGGAACTTTTGATTTTTTATTATAAAACATAATGTTCCTCAAAACTAACGAACTTTTTGTTTTTTAATTGTTTTTTGCTAGGATTGGTGTTACCAAGCCTAGCACGTTTTTGAATTTTCAGGGCTAAGACCTGGGTGCCCCCAACACCCTAGTTCTATTAATCAGGACTTAAATTTGTACATGGTCAAAAATGGACTTGAAAATGCAAATTTTTAGAAGGTGTGAGTAGAATCAAAGTAGACACTAAGCACTAAAAAAAAAAATGCCAAGGTGAGATATAGGTGAGGATGAAATTGTATGTGGACACAATTTACGATATTACATTTAGCCCCCACTTTAGCAGGAGTATGAGACTACACCCATATGATAAAGTATGAAGTCGCATTGAAATAATTTCACCAAGATACCAAAGAGTCAATACATACCAATCCCCCTAGGAATTAGGATCTTACTACTCTAATATCAAGGTAAAAAGGACAACACATGAAAGGTAATTTGTGCTTCCTATGAGTCATGAAAAAGAAATTTTGAAATAACAAATTACAAAGCAAAAAGGGTTAGTTTGAAAAGTAACTTGAACATTGAATTAAATTGAATATGTCATTGGTGTGTGCATAAAGAGTAACATTGAGAGGAGTGTATGGCCCCATGTTAAATTGAACATATGTATGCCTTATTGGGAGAAATAGCTTTAAGGTAGGATGCATCCAAAAGACAAGCATGTAACCAAAATGAGATGACCCCAAGAAAGGAAAACCAAAGGATGATAGTCACAAAACATAAAGAAAAAAACACATAAGGGATCTAATAACTCTGCAATCAGTAATGCACTTGTCTTAAATAATGTATATCAAGAATATTTGTATTGAGTTGACCTCATCCCCTAAAGGTAGTGGTACTATGAACACAATGGAAGAAGAGCACACAGGATAACAAACAAATATATTTTTGAGTCAACATCACAACGTTCCTCATAGACCATATCAACATGTTATGTACATTGCCAAAGATGGACCTAAAATATTATCCACACAATATACAATTTCCATAGCACAACCTCAACTTTCAGATTAATTTGGACCCAAAAATAGCATTGCATAGTATCAATAACATAGCTTCTGAAAAATCAAGAAATTAGAGAAATATCCAAATTCCTAACACCATCTTATACAAACACTGTTGCTCAACATACCACATCCAGACCTAATCTAGACCATAGGATTTGACATCAATGACAACATATAGCATAATGCTAACAAGAAAAACCCAGAATCAAAGATCTATTACAGGAAGACTACTAGTTCATCAATTGAATGCACAAAGGTACCCATCATTTAATGGTTATTTTTTTCAATGCAATAAATTTTGTCATAAGGTTGTAGACTGTAGAAGCATTCAATGTTATAATTGCAAGGCAAATTACTGTAGAACTCATGCTATGCGTGAGAATCATAATCTAGTTGGAATGAATAAGGTAAATAGTAACTTTCATGGATATTTCCATCTATGCAATGGTTATGGTCACAAAGCTAATAAGTTCAAATCTAGAACACATTTAGAAAATTTAGTGTAGAGGAAAATCAATTGTTACAAGTCCAAGCAATCTGGAAATTATGCTAATTAGTGTAGAAATGAAGTTGGTATGGAGAATTCAATTGAGAAGAATGTGGTGAAGTCTAGTGAATCAAAGGAAAAAGAAGTCATGGTTTGGAGAAAGAAGGAGGTAAATAACAAGAGGAAGCTTGGTGTACTAGAATCTAGTGTGGGAACCTCTCCCTCTGGTAACCGAGCTCAATGCTTTGGCTTAGGGGGAGATTTTCAAGAAAAATCTATTAATCCCCCCTTTCGAGGTAGTTCATGTCGTCGGTCTAGCATGACTGTGTTTGAGATGCAATCTGGTAATCAAATATTTGCGCTGATGTCATCAACAAGACACTTTTTGGTGGCAAAAATGTAGGAGAAATTGTTACAATAAATTTGGGAACTTGAGATCATTTTGATCATTATGCGAAAAAAAATGTTTGAAGAACATAGCAACAATTAAAGAATGAAGAGAAGAGAAGTAGAGCAAGCATGGAATTGAAAATGATTATTGAAGAATTAAGTAGCAGAAGTTTTTTAGGCTTTGGGAAAGGTACAATTAGATGAGTTTGACATAAAGAAGATCAGAAAAATGGAAAGGAGTTTAAGTGAAGTAGATTTATAGAAGGTCAAAGAATTAATTCATAAAGGAATGGAGTTGTGGAGTGAGTTCTTATGGTTTGAGAATGAGGATGTGATCAGGTTAATCCCGAGTCATGTGCATAATGAATATATCATGTTGGATAAACCCTATCCGATCACAATGGACATTATTTCAGCTATTACTAGACTATGAGATAGTGGGAATGTACTAGCTAAGAAGACAATAAAAACTAAGGAGGTTGAAACCCTAATTGGTGTGATGGGAGATCAAAAAGCATTATTGATCAATAAAATCATTAATCTCGTTGTGAAGTATGTTGCAAATGGTATGTCCTATATATTTTAGAAATAGGGAAGGCTCTACTTTGGCCATTACTGTGTATGTTGAGCACATAATTGCTATGGAAGATGCTATGTTTGATTTGTGTGAATTGTTAAAGAATTAATTGTAAGAGAATATTAAAATGACAAAAGATCAAGGTTACCTCTTATGGTTTGGATAATTTCTTGTATGTTTGGCTATGCATCATTTGGGATCTTGTTGGCAAAGGAGGATGTGTTGTGGGGATCTCATGTCCCATTTACTGGACAAATCTTTCAATATCTTAATAGTTTGGATAATAGAGAAGATGAATGTGATTCTTATTTCAAATCATTTATGGATATGCAGAGTATCAGTCTGGTATCCCCTGCTACCAATTTAGTTAAGGAGAGTTCGATCTCTAGAAAGAGAAAGCTAAAAGCGATTGAGTCTTTAAGTTCTTCGAAACCTAATAAGAAGATGAAAGAGTAGAAATAGAAGAATTAATTGAGTTGGATGATTTGGAATCCCCTATGGTTAGAGAAGAATTAGAAATTGTAGAGAAAGAGAAAGAAGAATCAGAAGATGAAGTAGATAAGATGCAGAATATGTTAGAGGAATGTGATGATGCCAAAAAGACTTTATCAAAATGCATAAATAAAATGAGAGATTGTATCAGTAGTGCCAACAAAGTTTACAAGTATTGTCTTTCATGGCCGCTGCTATGGTGAAACACAGAGAAAAAATTGAAACTATTGAAGAAGAATTGAGTTCTATCAATAAATTTTTTATTTTTTTTTAAGCAACAAAGATGGAGAGCAAAGGAAAAATGTAAATTCCCTCTAGGATGAGTTGTTATTCTTGCAAAGGAAGAGGGAAGATTATGTGAGTATCTTCTATAAAGTTAAGGAGATTGTTGAAGCTAAACTAGAATACTTTTCAGTATTGATTGGTGATACAGTTAAGTATGAGCAGAATCTGACTGTTTCAGATATTGTCTCGCATGCTATTGATTTGTTGGAGGAATGTTGAAGCTTATCTTATAGCATTAAATTGGTTGTTCATTCATGGAAGGTTCTTCTAGAGCTTAAGGAAAAATACAAGCAGAAATTTCAGAAGAAAAGCAATTGACAATCTTTTTTGGGTTGGCATGCAATTTTGACATTCTTTTTGTTGTTGAACGCATTTATTTTTATTTCTTTTCTTTTTCATCAAATGTATCCCTTATCGTTGATGTCAAATGAGAAGAAAGGTAAATAGAGAAAGATAGACTAATGGAGATATATGAGTAAGGGGGAGTTATATGTAGATATGTTTTTGAGTTTATTCTTTTTGAGATGTTTTGCCATCAATGACAAATGGGGAGATTATTAAATTTGTGTGAATGTTGTCATTGATATCAAACCCATTAATCTAGCTAAGACTGAATGTGACATATGGTAGGTTGAGCATTAGTGGAAGATATGTATGTATGTGATATAAAATGGGAAGGCATATATGATCTACTAGAGTCATTTTAGAATCTTGTGTTTTTCTTATCATGGTTTGCATCCAGTTTCGATATATCCGTTATACCAGTCATATCAATAGTATCAATCATATTGTTTGTATTAGCTTGTATTGATTATATTGCATCATGTTATGTTTTGTATTTTGTGGTATTTGTATCTTGAAGCTAGGAGTTTTTGTGCTTAGAGTTTATGCTGATGGGTTCTTATCCTTGGGTCCGATAGACCGATATTTTGTTCTGATAATTGGGGTACACATTTTGTAACTGAAGTATGTGAAGGAAACATGTAGAATATTGGTGAAGGATGACTTCATTATCATATTTTTGGTCGAGGCATGTTTTGGTTAGTGTGTTGATCCGAGTAATGCATTATTGTATAAATCACTTATGCCTGGCCAACATAGTAACTTGGTGTATGTTCTTACCAGTATCTATATATAGAAGATGTGAAGATGTAAAAAGTAGCATTATGTGGCAATTGAAGAAGAGTAGAGTTTGTTTGTGAGTAATGTGTATGTGAAAAAGTGGAATAAGTCTACAAGTTGTAAGACACAACACTTCAATTAAGTCATTACATGTATGGTTAGACAAATATAAGCATGAATAATAAAACCATAACAAATCGACTAATTTCCTTCTAAAAGATGTGAGTATAAGATTGCTCTCAGATTTGTAAGCAATACCAGTGACTAGACTACACTAAGATGAAGGATTTAATCTATATGAGCATGATATTAAGCTAAATGGATGCAAGATTATGCTAGATGGATGAATAGTAATCTATATGAATTCAAGAAATCAAGAAATCAGCAAAAAGAAATTAAACTAAGATGCAGTAATCTCAGAAAGCAAGCACAATATCTTTAATGACTCCAAAGCAAAAACTGTATAATAAAAATAAATCTCTAGGATGTTTTGAATGAGAGATGAAGGTTGAATTTATAGGGAATCACAAGACAGATAAAGAAAAAGCACAATTTAGGATAATTGAAATAATTGAGAAATCAGATTCAATTAACCTTGAGATAGATTCCAATTATAGTTTACTTGAAATGCATTCAGAAAATAAGTTTGAGTTTGCATTAGAGATATAATTCAATTAATTCCATGAACTTGAGATGAAAATAGGTAATTCTATGCAATTCTTTGATTTATTCAAGAAAAGAGTCTTTTTAATGCAACTGAACTTCTTTTCTCAAAAGCTTTGAGTTCTAATTTTAAAGAATGATTAATAATTCATTTAATTACTTTTATGATTTCATGTTATCTCCATTTAGAAGAAATAAATAATATCTCAAGTTTGATTTCTCTTTCAATTCAATTCTTTTATTTTATTTTCAATTTAACTCTTGCTTTGTGATTAATTCCTCTTTTATGATAAATTAATTCCTTTTTTTATGATTAAATGACAAATTAATTAATTAATTAATTAAATATGCAAGGATATTTAATAAATTAAAATAGGATAATTGATCAAAATTATTTTCTTGGAATGATTTAATTAATTAAATCAATATTTAATTAATATAGAATAATTCACTTGCCATGTGACATTTGATGATTGAAGAATTAATTAATTGTGTGCTCAAAGTTGATTTAATTGCCTTTGGTTCGGACCTTGGTGATGTTGTCGAAATTAGGGGCCCATGGTTTAGGTGGCCAACTTTAGGGTATTACATTTGCCCCTCTTTGAATTAATGTGTGAGAAATGCATTGGTTCAAAGAATAGTTGATGTGTCTAGGAGATACTAGTTTTGAACTTGATTGATCATGAACCAGATGGAGAGCAAGGTGTTTAGCTTGATTTGAGGCAATGAAGCTGAACAGAGTTGATTAAAGAGAAATCGATCTCGAACTTGATTGAACTAGGACCGATGAAGAGAAAAGATATTGAACTTGAACTTGATTGATCAAGAAGCGGATCTTACTGATCTAGAACTTGATTGAACTAGACACAGTGAGCGAAGATAAAATCGATCTTGAACTTGATGGATCAAGACACGATGAGTGAAGATAAACTGTCCAGCTTGATTTGAAGTGATGAAACTGAACACCTACTTAGATTGAGCATGTGATCAAAGATACTCTTTAAACTTTTGATTGAGTTTAAAAGAATAATCAGCTTGATGAAAAGCGATAAAAATGATTAACGTTAAGAGAATGATTTAGATGAAGACAAATATAAACTTGATTTGAAGCGATGAAACTGATATGCCCCTATCGATAAGAATTTGTTGGATTTTCTTTAGTTGAAAAGATTTTTACTCGAATTTTGATGAAGATTGAAAAATTTCTTGACTTTGAAGATGTGAGGTCATGAGTTCATGAGTATGCCCCCTCGAGAGTGAAATCGAAAGATAGCAAGGGTACATGATGATTATAGGAAATTGTTGGCGATGATAAAGAATTGAGCACAAAAATTGAGTCAGAGGAATATTTGAAGATTTAGCATTGATTAATGAGAAATTGAGTGCAAATCGGAGAAATAATGAGCATTTGATGAAAGCACTGAGTGGTCCAAATTGTATTAAAATTGACTAGGAGAATGATCTCGGATTTTGATTTTGATCCTGAAAATGGAATCAAAGCGTGCAAATTAGCTAAGGGTACAATTTTCATGTCCATTGGAGCAAGTTGAAAAATTAGGGTTTTGGCTATATAAGGGGTCAAAGTGTCATTTTTAATTCATTTTAACCTCTCCAAGTTTGAAATTTGAAGAAGCCTTCTGTGAAGAAAAATGGTCATTCCAATCTAGGAGCACCGACTTGAGCACTAGAGATGTCATAATCAACCTCAGAACTATGAGCCAGCAGTAAGTCTAATTGTTAACCCTTTCATTTCATCAATTTTGAATTTTTTTGTTGATTTTTTGCTTTTTATGGCGTTTAAAAGCTGGTCGTTTGTGATTTGTCATGCGAGATGACATTGTTAGGTCCCAGAGGCAACTGAGAGGGGGGTGGTGAGTCAACTATCCAATAAATACAAACCAAAACTAACTTAACCAAACTTTAATGCTTGTAGACAGTTTAACAGTTAATTGCAGTACCGGTAAAGTTTAGTGCATGAAACAGAAAGACAAATAACATACACAACACATAACACAATTATTTGTACATGGAAACCCTGTAAGGGAAAAAACCATGGTGGGAAACCTCACCCACAATCAGATGATACTACTGCAGATAGAATGTGTGTACAATATAGAGCTTGCACATGTAGAAAGGCCAACTGCCTAGAGCTCACTACTCAATCACAAAATGGGAGTCACTAACCACAATTGGATGGTTAAATACAATGATAATGTACTGCTTAAAATAGCATCTTCATATGTTGGATTCAGTACCGGTTAAGCTTTGATTTGCCTTCTTCAAACCTTCCTTTAATCTTAAATGATGTCTGTGTATATAGCTATGCTTATATTTGCATATACCTTATTACAATCCTTTTCCACACTCTTCCACACAATCTCATAAATGAGATCTTACATATGTACCATAACCTAAGACCAAATGAGTAGGTCGGCTCACTAAGATATTACAATAAAATCAATTACAAATGAATCAATATCTGATGCATGATGTTAGCTTAATGCATTTACAATAACACTAAATCATCTTCATGATGTGTCATGCTGATCTGGAATAGATATACTTGTCAATCCATAACCTAGACCTATTTGCCAGTAACAACAAATATGCAAACTCGATTAGACCAATGAACAAATCACCAAAACCAAGTGTCCAAACAATGTCTTTGACATAACCAAGTAGTCTCCAAGTCATTCCAAGTGTCGGTGAACAATATAACCTGTTGGTGAACTAGATACCGGTGACTGTGCATAAGTCACTGATCATGCCAGTGAACATAAACAACAATCTCCAAGTGATGATAAGTGTTGATAAGTGTTGACATCAATGACAAAACCATATCAACATATCCAAAATACCAACAATCTCCCCCTTTTACATTGATGGCAACACAAGATGTAAAAACCATCAAGGTGTCAAAACAAAAATGCTAAAAACCAAAAATCAACAATCTCCAAAGAGATCATAAAAATACAGATACAAAGAGTAACAATCTCTCCCCCAATGAATAATCTCTACCCAAAAAGATAAAGTGTTTTTCCATAGATATCTCTCCCCCTTTGACATCAAATGCCAAAGCAATACAAAACCAAATTTAATCAGTTCAAATAACTTATCACAAAATACCAACTTATCAATTTATCCAACTACTCCCCTTGAGAAGTAGCTCTCCTCATCAAAGCTAGAAAAATGATTTCTTTGTTAATTCTGCCAGTTGATGACAATCATCAACTATCTAAGTCTCTATCGGTGAGGGTATAACTCCAAGATGCTCTCTAAGATATTCAAAAGTTTCCTTAGACAAAGGCTTAGTAAAAATATTTGCAATCTATTCTTTAGTATTCACATGAACCAACTTCACTTCTTTTTCTTCAACATTCTCTTTTAGAAAATTGAATTTGATAGAAACATGTTTAGTCTTTGAGTGAAATATTGAATTCTTAGATATATCAATTGCTTCCATATTATCATAGTAAATTGTTATAGGTTCCTTGATTTTTACCTTTATATCCTTCAACATTTTCTTAATCCATAATACCTGTGTACAGTTAGTTGCTGCTGCAACATATTCTTATTCTGCTATTGATAAAGATGTACAACTTTTTTTCTTACTCAACCAAGAGATTAATCTGCTGCCAAGAAAAAATGCTCCCCCGGTGGTGCTTTTTCTGTCATCTACATCTCCTGCCCAATTTGCATCTATGTGTGCACATAAATCAAAGTTTTCATCTCTAGGATACCATAATCCAAGATTTGTAGTGTATTGTAGATATCGGAAAATCCTTTTCACTGTTGATTCATGATTTTCTTCAAGATTACTCTGAAATCTTGAAACAATACATATTGCATTCATAATATAAGGTCTTGTTTGTGTCAAATATAGTAAACCTCCTATCATAGACTTGTACCTAGTTGGATTAACAGGTGTTGATTCATCCTTCAAAGATAATTTATTAGTTGTAGTCATAGGTGTGCTTACCGATTGAGAGTTTTCCAGGCCAAATTTCTTTAGTAATTCCTTCAATTACTTTGATTGATTTATGAATATACTTTTATTTGAGAACACACTTGGAGATTATTATCATGCTAATTTCACTCTGGAGTCATTGAAGATTATTATGTTTTTTAGATTATTTGCATCCATTATTACTTGCATCCGTTGTTGCTTGAATTTATTATTACTGCTTGAATTATTCATCCATCTTGCATCCATATAGCTTAATATCATATAGATTAAATCTTTTGTCTTGGTGTAGTCTAGTCACTGGTATTGCTTATAAAAATCTCAGAGCAATCTTATACTCGCATCTTTTAGAAGGCAATTGGTCTCTTTGCTATGGTTTATTTCTTATTGATTATTGATTACTAACCATGCATATAATGACTTAATTGAAGTGTTGTGCTTGTAGCTACAGGTTCACTTTTTCACACACACATCTCTGGCACCCACCGTGGGGCTCGAAAGAATACATTTTTTCAGCCTCCAAGACTGACTACTTTATTTTTTGTTATTTTCCAGGTTTCAGATTTTTTGGTTTTTCATCGGTACATCTCGTACGACAATTTTTACTGGCTGAAATGACAAACTGCAGGTTTCACATGAATTACAAATATCCTATCGTATGAGAAGATCCTCTATCATACAAGCAGAAATCATCAGCAATCTTATTTCGTACAATACTCCATCTTGTCTCGTACGAGTCAGGTGTCTGTCGTATGATTCTTTATTTTGTTGTAAAAAAGGTAAATTTCATAATTTTCTCATTTCTGATTAATTATTCTGATGACTGGCCCTAACTATTTGTCTGCCTATCTCTGAATTTTTCATAGCCTAACTAATTTTTGCAGAATGCTTGTCGAAGAATATGCTTGTCGCACAAAGACAATATGACTACTGATTCATTGTCTTTGTAGGTTGTCTAAGGAGAATCGACTAAACATCGTGTATTCTTTAAATTCATTTTTAGGAACCTAACTTGCTATCTAGTTAAAGAAAAAATTTGTCTTTCGTGCTTTTAGAAGATTCTAAGAGGTAGGAGAGTATGCTCTTGTCTTTTTCTAGACAATCAGAAATCTAGACCCTTGAAGCTTTTTCTTTGTTTGAGATTTGTACATCTTTAGTAGGTCTACCCTCCTGAGGGGTTGAAAAACTCTTAAAGCCGTTATGGCCGATGTGAGGGGAACGACCTAGGTGGGAACGGCTAGATGCCAAGTACTCCAACCCACTATAAAATAAACGTGATTTGATAAAAATCAAGTCAACGATAGTGCTCAGAAATAGCTCTCCTCCATACCTTTGGGTATATTAAACCTTGGTTTTCAAGGCTGGGAGACCTCTTAATTGAGTTTATACCTCGACGTGCTAAATGGATCCTTGACTAAATCCAATTTAAAATTAGAAGCTACTTGGTTCATCTCCGAAAGGGGGATAATCTTTGTGCAAGAGAGATAGTAACTCTCCCAAGATACTTGTCATTTCGTGCCACCATTAGCATTTGGAGTCGAATAATATGGTGTTGAGAATCCATTGCGTGAGACTCATCAGTCGTATTCTGATTAGCTATTGGGTGTGTACCTGAGTCTACAAGCAAAGGTTTTCTCTCCTCACCAAATTCCTTAGGGTTTGCATGCTATGATTGGAGTCACTATACATACTACTTATTTTCTGTGTTTTCATCCCTGAAACAAAAACTAAAATACCAAACATTGGTGAAGACTAGAGATGACTTAGTGAATCAAAACTCTGTCCATGTTAGAAATTAGTCAACCCTAAATCAAAACTCTGTCCATGTCAGAAACTAGTCCATCCTAAGTTGAAACTCTGTCCATGTCAGAAACTAGTCAATCCTAAGTTGAAACTTTGTCCGTGTTAGAAACTAGTCCATCCTAAGTCGAAACTCCATCCATGTCAGAAACTAGTCAAAACTCTATCCATGTCAAAAACTAGTCCATCCTAAGTTGAAACTCTGTCCGTGTTAGAAACTAGTCAATCCTGAGTTGAAAATCCATCCGTGTCAGAAACTAGTCTATCATAGTAAAAAATCAGTCAATCTCCAAATTGGTCATACTCAGTTATCATACTTAGCAATCAAAAAAACTCAAAATTCCTAAGCTCTATCCTGTGAGCAGTCGTATGAGTCTGATAATTCATCATCCTATAACACATCCTATGTCATACAAGTTTTCTAGTTTGTCATCCTAGATATAATCCTATGTCGTACGAGTTATTTTATTCTATCGTCTAGCTCTGTATCTTGTCTCGTACGAGATAGAATTTCCCTTAGTCTTTTTTCATCCTACACATACCCATTTGTCATATGGTATGAGGCAGCAACTCATACGAAACATAACTATTGTCATCCTGTAGCTGCTAAATTGTCACCCGGTCTAGAAAATATTATCGTACGAGTCTCTGGTTTTGTCAAAATAGAACAGTCAAACTTTCCTAAAAATAGCTTACAACAAACATAATACTGGTTATCATTTTCCTGAGCATAAATAGATCAAGACAGTGTACCTCTGCCATTTGCGTTGCACGATTTGGTCGATCACCTTTTAGCTAGTCCAATCAAACTACCTATCAAATTTTAGTCACTTAGATAACATCTTATATAGGATAGATCATTCCTAAAGCCAGATCGAATCTTACACTACACTTAGAATCAACTTAGATAATGTCTTAGATAGGATAGATCATTCCTGAAATCAGACTAAATCTCGGTTGTTTCTCTTAAACAATACTCTAAACTAAACAACTAGCTCTAAAATTCATCTTGACCTCTGCATCACAAAATGACTTTAGGTCACACTAATCCATAAAAATGCCTATTCAAACTAGGAGTTCTCATAAGAAACAAGCTAAAGGCAAAGAACAAACCTTCACCTATCAAGATAATCCATTCTACATGAAGGATCCACTCACCGACATGCCATCGTCATTGAGCGGACCAATTTTTGATGAACCAAAATCTCCCACTATACATGAGATAGAATACAATGATGGAAACAAAAATGACCGTAATATTCCCAAAAATCATAATGACTCCTCATCATCAAGTGAGATTGACAAAGACGCTGAACCTCCAGAAAAAGAAATCCTTGACTGTCAAAAAGACAAAGACTTAAGAAAAATGATGAAAATAATCATGACCCGAGAGAAGGAAGACTATTTCTTATAACTAGCAAAACAAGGTGCCAAACTTCCTATTGGATATGATGTTCAAACACTTGTTACTAAAAGGGAAGATTTGCCTATAATCATGGTACACAAATAGTTACTAGCTTTGCGGATGGAGGTCACAGAACTGAAGAATAAGGACAAGTCCCTGAAACAATATTCTCTAGAAACAATATGTCCCTTTCCATTTGACAAGAATCTACACATGCCTCCATTTCCTTCACGAGTGGAAATCCCAAAATTTGACAAATATGATGATACTTCAGATCCTCAAGATCATGTTAGGGAATTTAGTGTTGCTTGTATGAAATTCATGCATGATCAAACGTACCTCATGTGTCTCTTCCCAAGGAGTTTAGGGGGTCAAGCAATGGAATGGTTCTCAAGTCTACCCAAAGGAATAAAAACATTCGAAGAACTAAACCAACTATTTTTACAACAATACTCATACAACATTCAACATCTTGTAACTATGATCAATCTTTGTAATACTCAATAGAAAATAGGGGAACCTCTTCTTACTTTTCTCCAACGTTGGAGAAAGATGTTCTCTTGGTACCCACGACCTATTCCAGACTCTAAGAAAATGGATATATTTGTCAATAACTTAGTCCCCAAACTGAAATATAGCACACAAATGCAAGTACACCCATCATTTAACAAAATGGTAGATAATGCCATTCGAATGGAGGATGTGCTCATAAAGAAGGGAGATATCACACCTTGAAAAGAAACACAAACAGGATCTAGGTCTAAAGAGAAGAACAAGTATTAGAAATTTGCCAAAGATAACAATAAGAATGTTGTTAATGATGGAGTAGTAGACACTTTTCAAAACCAACTCAAAATCCACAATATGCAACTTGTCTAGTGGTACACAAGCACTTAAAGCTGCTGAGATTGCAGCAGAAAATCTGCCAAAGAAAACAAAGGAATGGTTCAAAGAAAAGCCTTGGATTTCCAAACCTAAGCATGATTTTACTCCTCTTGAAGAATCATATGAATTCGCTTTCAAAACTCTATTGGCAAACAACTTGATAACACTACCAGATAACTCTAGACCATATGATCCAGATCTCAAACTAAGATGGTGGAGAGAAAATGAATACTATGACTTCCATTGGAATAAGGCTTATAACATAAACAATTGCATGAAGCTAAAACATTAGATTCAGGATCTCATAGATGCTGGTAAAGTTGTTGTTGGGAATTATCCAGCCAATGCTGATCATAAAGAATTTAAAGACCCTTTACCTGCTTACGAACAAGGTGATTCCTCAAAGACCAAAGGAGGTGCCAAGGTAAATTATACTTATGCCAGCCAGGACAACGTTATCAACATGATTGAACCTTCACACTCAGAATATTGCAATGTGATTATAGTTCAAGATAAACCAAATGAATCACGATATGCAAGAGCTTTGACCCGATCTCAAAAGAAAGTTACCCTCCAAGGAGCTAGTTCTTCCAACCCGGCTCAAGAAACGTCAAATCCAATAGCCTTGCCAAACAAACAAAAGGAATCAACCTTGGACAAATTTAAAAGATTAACCTCATCATCATCCTCTGGATACAGCGTGGTTGAATAGTTAAAAAGGACAAATGCTAAAATTTCAATTTTTGAATTGCTACAGCTCTCATCTGCTCACAAGGAAATCCTAGACAAAGAATTGCTCACTACCAACATTCCAAAAGATTTAGACATTGATCGGTTTCAGTCTATGGTGGGTCATTTGACTTCACCTCACTATTTGACCTTCTCTAAAGAAGATGACAATTCATTAAATCATCCACATAACCAGCCATTGCATATTGAAGCCATGATCCACAAATACAGAGTTAAACATGTTTTTATAGATGGAGGCGCGAGGTTGAATATTTGTACTTATCATCTGCTTACACAACCAGGATTCTCTGAAAATTTCATTGATCCAGGCAATAAAATAACAATTAAAGCCTATAATGAAGAAGAGAGGACCTCCAAAGGTCTGGTATCATTACCAATCAGAGTGGGACCGGTAGAGAGAGATGTCCTTTTCTAGGTTCTTGATATTCCATTGTCATACAATATATTACTGAGCAGGGCGTGGATTCATGAAATGAAGGCAGTACCGTCAACATATCACCAATGCTTAAAGTTTCCTTATAATGGAGCTGAAGTTAGTATTCCTGCTGATCCAAATGTCATCTATAATGCATTGACAAAAGGTGCAGATAATTTTGTGCCTCATAATAGGGCAGCCTCTCCAAATGAAGAACCAGAAACCTTGATGAAAGACTTCGAAAAGAGATTGAAGATTACAGATACTGGCGTGAATGGCTACAAGATAGAACTGGTACTATCATTAGTTTCTCTCACTCCATCACCAAAATAGTTGGGCAAGCCATCAGATGCTATGAGAACACAAACTTTAGCTCCAAATACTATATATGATGGTCTCTTTATATAGTCTTCTATCTCCTTGGCGGATGAAATAGAAGAGGATGTTGTGCTTAACTGGATTTTTAGGGAAAATAGTCCAAATGAGGAGGTACGACATTGTGAGGTTTCCTCAAACCAATATGGTCATGGTTACAAAATGATTCAGCACATGGGGTACTCAGGTACTAGTCCTTTGGGCAAACAAAAAGAAGGTATTACCGAACCAATTTAGCTACAAACCAAATCCACACATGATAAGGCTGGACTGGGATATAATCCGAAAAAGACATCAGACAAAAACCAAGTTTCTAAGTATAAGTGCTCGAAAAAGATATCGCCTTTAACATTACATGAAGCAGACACTAAACAAACAAAAGTAGAGTGTAGACATGAGAAAGAGAAATCAACAGTCAAGAAAGAATAAATAGTCAGTGCTCAAGCTTTGACGGTATCAACTACGATAATACAAGAAGTTGAGGTTCCTGAGGATATAAGAGATGAAGTTGTAAGAATCAGAGAATTGTTTGCACCATTAAAAGTTCCAGTCACATATACTGGCAGGCAACAAGTAGATGATTCGGGGACTGATTCAAATGAGTATGAATGGGGTCCTAACTATCTTTCAGACACATCCACTACAGAAACTCTAGAAGAATCTAGTGGTGTCATAGATGATACTCAAGAGCTTATGCGCATAAAACTAGAGAGGGAAATACAATAAATTAGACAAAAAAGGCAAGCAAATTATGAACAAGGATTGAAAGAAGGAACAATACTAGAAAGCTTCTCATCTATGTGTCCTTATCCTAAAATAGAACAAATCAGTTATGGAACTACACAGGAAGAGTTAGAAGCTATAGAACAAGAAATAGTCATCAGTCCAGAAGAAGCAGAATGGAGTAGACAACAAAAAATCATAGAAACAATGAGATCATGTCAACCACAACATGAATGAACTTGTAGCATTAAAGATGTTAGTATTGATACCATACATATGCTTACTAAATCACCTGAAAGAGACTTGGAAACTTCATCCGATGACTCTAATGACTCTGATGACTCTGATGACAGTCTTGTTCATGATGATACCCACTCAACCTCAAATTCTGAATCATCTGATACAAACAATGAAAAGTTGTCTACTAGTCTTATTGCTGTTAAACCATGATATGATGTCCAGTCCGGTGTAGTAAACGATGTTACAAGTATGTCTATTGGATTAGATTGATTAAATATTAACGTGAACTTTAATAATCATGATATGACTCTTCCTGGTCTCGAGACACTTACGCAAGGTATTATTCTAGAGCTTGACTTTTTGATTTACAGCTGTGATAACAATACCGTAAATGCTCTTGAACCTATCCAAAATTTGTCCTTAGTACATCCCGAATTGATTGACTGTACTTTACAAAATCAACCCATGGATATACCTACTTTTGCCAATGACTATACATTTTCCTATTATCTGAATGCAATCGAACCTATAAACTCTTCCACCAGTGAATAGAGTGAAAATATGACTGAAGTGGATATCAAGTATCTTAGTCATAAAAACAAGAAAAATAAAAATAAAAGATCTGATGGCAAAAACCATATTGTGGCAGTGTCAGAATCTAAAAAAGAGAAAATAAAGGATGTACCTAAAGGTGAAAACCTCTTTCAGGCACCTGAAGGTGAGATACTTGGTATACTGCCCAGTCATTTTCAAGAGTGGTCTTCCATATTGAGTGAGCCAACTCAACTAGTGAATATCGAGAATCAAGAGACACCACAAATCATTCACATAGCTCAATCACTATCAGTAGAAGAATTGAAGGAGTTTACTTAGCTATTCCTAGAAAAGAAAATAAACTTTGCATGGACGTACTCTGATATGCCAGGCTTGGATCCTAATCTCATTATGCACCATCTCTCAATCACACCAGGAGTAAAACTAGTTAAACAAAAGCTCTGTAAGATGCACCCGCATGTCACACTATTGGTCAAAGCTGAACTAGAGAAACTGCTCAAAGCTAGATTTATCAGAGCAATAGATTATGCTAAATGGATTTCCAACATATTGCCTATGTTGAAGGCAGATAAATCTATCAGAGTTTGTACATATTTTAGAGATCTCAACAAAGCATGTCTAAAAGATGACTTTCCATTGCCAAATATTGATATGATAGTCGACATGATGACTGGGTATGAGATGTACTCACTAATGGATGGATTTTCTAGTTATAATCAGATTAAAATCGCTCCTGGAGATCAAGAAAAGACAACTTTCACCTATGCATGGGGAACCTTTTGCTGGAACGTTATGCCATTTGGGTTAAAGGACACATGGGCAACCTATTAAAGAGCAGTTACAACTATCTTTCATGACATGATTCATAAGAATATGGAAGATTATGTTGATGACACCTTAGTGAAGACTATGAAAAGATCAACACATATTCAAGAGTTAGGTCCTATACTTGACAGAATGGAAAAGTTTAAGATCCAATTAAATCCAAAGAAGTGTGCATTCAAAGTGACATCTGGTAAACTACTTGGCTACATCATTTCAAAGAAGAGAATCGAGGTTGATCTTGAGAAGGTCCAATCTATAATGGAAATGTCGCCTCCAAAGAACATCAGTCAAATGAGAAGTCTATAGGGACATCTCCAATCCATTAGAAGATTCATTTCTCAACTAACAGACAAAGCTCAACCTTTTACAGAAGTATTGAGAAAAGGAATAATATACAACTAGGATCAGCAGTGTGAATAACATCTTCAATAGATAAAAGAGTACCTGTCTAATCCACCGATATTGATGCCACCTATTCAGGGTGAGTCACTAATCTTATATATATCAGCAACTGATTCATCACTAGGGGTACTTTTGGCACAACAGGATGACAACAAAAAGGAAAGATATATTTATTACATCAGTAGGACATTAGTGTCTTATGAAATGAGCTATAGTATAATAGAAAAAGCATGCTTGGCATTAGTCTTTGCATCACAGAAATTGAGGCACTATATGTTAGCGCATTTAGGCAAGTTGGTGGCCAAAATCGATCCACTCGAATATCTTCTTAATAAAGAAACACTCACCAGAAGATTGGCGAAGTGGGTAATGATCCTTATAGAGTTTGACATTGAATATTTGGAATGCAAAGCCATAAAAGGACAGGTAATTGCTAATCAACTTGTTGAAGCTCCACTTGAGGATACTCAACCACTACACATCGAGTTCGAATCAATAATGCATCTTACTCAACAACCCTGGAAGATGTTCTTCGATGGTTCCTTTACTCAAAATGGTTCAGGTGTTGGCATACTATTCATTACTCCTAAAAAGTATTCAATTCCAAAGTCTTATAAGATTATGTTTCCCTACACAAACAACATTACAGAATATGAAGCTTCAATGAATGGAATAAAACTAGTCATTGAATGGAAGGTTGCTGAATTACATGTCTATGGAGATTCTCAGCTGGTCATCAATCAGATCAACGATACATATCAGACTCGAGATGAGAAATTAATGCCTTACAAGAGGATGGTGGATGATATCAAGAAGTACTTTGCTTTTGTATCATTCCAATAGATGTTATGGCTACCTTGGCATCTATACCTGAGGTACAGGAGTCCAATTTTTGCTTTGATTTCCTGGTGGAAGAGTTATATTACCCTGATTATGATTCTCCCGAGACCCAAATAGTTTGTTCTATTATTTGACATGACTCATCCTGATACAACCAAATCTATTCCTATCTATGCGATCAAATTATCCTTGAAAACCTTAATTGTAATGAGAAAAGAAACCTAACTCAAAATGCTTCGCGGTATGTTATCATAGCTAATGATTTATTTAGATGAGGTTTGGATGGTACATTGCTTAGATGACTAGAAACTGAAGAATTTAAACGTGCATTATTGGAAGTCCATGAAGGTATTTGTGGATCTCATTTGAATGGTTTTACTTTAGCTCGGAAACTATTATGGGCTGGCTACTATTGACCAGACATGGAAAAAGATGCCATAAAATTTGCTAAGACTTGTGAGAAATGTCAGCTTCATGGAAACCTCATACATGCCTCGGCAAGGGACCTCATACCATTTATAACACACTGGTCTTTTCAGCAATGGGCCTTTGATCTCATTGGTCAGATATATCCAGCTTCATCCAATGGACATAAATTCATTATAACTACCACTGAGTATTTCACCAAGTGGGTAGAGGCAGTTCTGCTCATCAAAGCAACTGGTAAACAAGTCGCCTTGTTCATCCTAAATTATATAATTTGTAGGTATGGGATACCTTCGTCCATGGTGACTAATAATGGAGGACAATTCAAGAATAAAGATTTGGATGAGCTTTGTGAGAAATTCAAAATAAAGCAACACTGGTCATCAGTATATTACCCTCAAGGTAATGGACAAATTGAGGCATCTAAAAAAAACCTACTGACTATCTTACACAGAACAGTGAACAAGTCTGGGAAGGATTGGTATCTGTAGCTCAATCCTACACTATGGGCTTACAGAACTAGTATCAGAACACCTACTGGGGCTACACCTTTTCCTTTGGTCTACTGGTCTGAAGCAGTATTACCTATTGAAGTAGAAATACCATCTCTAAGAGTTTCGTTTCGAGGTCTTGTTATTGATGAAGATCATAGAATATCTAGATTGCAAGAACTTGAATTGCTGGATGAGCTTCGGCAAGTGGCGTTTGATCATCTCAGAGTGTATCAGAAGAGAATGTCTAGAGGGTATAACAAGAAAGTTTGACAAAGAGATTTTCAAGTTGGTGATCTAGTTCTGAGAGAGAATCCAAAAAATCAACAATTTTGCAACAATAAAGGGAAGTTTGAACCCTACTGGCTAGGTCCCTACATTGTTACTGCAGTATTTGGCTTTGGTGCCTATCAACTCTCAAACTCGGAAGGAGAATAGCTCCATGAACCGATTAACACCATCCACTTGAAGAAATTCTTCGCTTAGCACTCTCTGCTCCAGTAAGCTTGTACAGTTGGAAAAAGTTCTTAAAAAAATCACAAAAATGGAAAAAGTCCTAAAAAAAATCCTAAAAATCAAAAAAAGTCCTGAAGAAATCCAAAAAAAAAAAAAAAGAGAAAAGAAAGAAAAAAATATAAAAAAGAGAGAAATTGCCCTGGTGAAAACTTGGTAAATAGGCACCTTGGTAAAAAAAAAAAATGAATCTCTGCCAAGCAGGTGAAAACCTGGCAAAGAGGCACCTCTTGTACTCAAGCGCTCCATCTATCAATGCAACATTGGCATTTTCCACTCAAGCATCTTTTGCTTTCGCTTGTACATATTTTCAGTCACTTTTGTGACATCCTGGTTCATTGGAACCCTCATGACTTGAAACTGATCAATGTCCTAGTCTTAGGTTACTTGACAGAGCACATTACATATCCTAAGCAGTGTCAACTAAGTCATTCTTCTGTTAGTGAAACTTGGTCATCCAATCTAAGTCAGTTACCTGTCTCCTAACTACCAAAGAGTTTATCACCGAGTTCACAAGCAAAACAACATAATGGAAAACAATCACTAAACAGTTTGAGCTATGAATGAAAATTTTCTTTGTATGTTGTCTTTTATATTGATTTTCGATTATTGTCCCTTTGAGTAACTCGAGGAAGTCTATTGTGACTAAGAGAAGCAAGGATTGGGGGCATAATATTTTCTTTGTTTTCAGCTTGTAGGAATGATCCTGATGATCTGGAAACATATAAATTAGCTAGGTGTATGTGATAAGAGCCTTCACATTAAGGTGAAATCGCCTCACATACCTTGACTCCACTTATTTGTATGCTACAAGGAGGTCCATATCATTTCTTTGTTTGTTTTGAGGGAATTTCTTTATGATGCAATTCGGGTCCCTGCAAAATCTGTCTAAGGATATGAACAAAAAAAGGGTCATTGTGGACAAGATAATTAAAATTGCACATTGAAAAAGAAAGGAACTCTAACCTGCCTGTTGTGTTCATTATGCTCAGTGATGAATCTTAAGTATTTTAAATCTAGTGACTAGGTTTAGGTTTCATTTTGCATATCATTTTGCATTTCATTTTGCATTTTTGTGAATCTAGAGTGATTTCGGTGTGGTAATAACTCTTTATCTTTTGAATGAGAGATGAAAGCATCATCATTTCTTACGCTAAGTGGTCTATTTATCATTATTTCGTCGATCGAGTACTTGTGTTTTGAGATGTTTAGTTGCATACATAACATTTCATATAGATTCATTCATTTCATTATTATTCATTTACATTGATCTTATTGCATAGAAAAACGAAAAAATTGCATTACTCATTACTCATTTTCATTCATTTATTTGCATATAAAAAGAAACCAAAAAATATACATTCATAATCATTTGCATTACATACATTTATGCTGAAATAAATGCATACATATAGAATAAAGCATATAGAAACATCTCATAGTCGATTGACACAAGTACAATGAAGTCAAAATAGATCTTGTATATATATCATATCAAGTATAAGGGTACAAAATGATGTCTAATGACATGTACAAACTACCATCAGAGCAAGAATCATATCAGCTATAAAAAATGGGTGTGTCTACAAAAAATATCCCAGCTACAAAAAGAATCATCTAGCTAGCGCCCTCTCCCTCATCGCCTGGTGGAGGAGGAGGAGCCTGATGCCCTGGATCCTATCGGGGTGCTCGTGCTCCCTCTGATCTAGCCATATATTGTGAATAGGGTTGCACCTGCTGTGCAATAGGAACTGTGACACTATATATCGCCACATAATATGTAGCCCTACTACTCTGGAGAAGCACCTCTTGTTGTAGAGACTCTATCTCTACTCTTGACTCGGCTCTCAATGCTGTGATCTGGCGATCACGCTCGGCCCTAACCTCAACTAGCTGTCAGTCTCGCTCTACTAGCTGAGTCTGAGCCACTATCAACTGTGACTGCAACTCTGCAAGGCATGCTCTCATTGACCATCCTGTGTCAGCCCCCTACTCTCTCGCAGGATCTCTGCCACCATCTCCACCACCATCTCCACCTGTGGCTCCACCCTACTCATCCTGCCGCTGCCGGACCTGCCTTAGAGCTATTCGCTCCTCCTTTCCACCACCCAACCTCACGCCTACTCTCCCAAGGGATCCACCCTCACCCCTCTGCTATCCAACATTAGCTCGCACTCCGTTGCTGCTAGCACCAAGATCACCACCAGTCTGTCATGGAGCATTTGGTCTCTGACCCTATCCCTTCCTATGGTCCTATCTCTATGCATGTCCCTATGCTAGTATGGGAGCATCATCCTCCACATCCTCAATATGAGGAGCATGCTCTCCTAGATCTGTAAACTGAGGGAATGGATGCTACTGAAAGTAATCCCTATATCATCTAGGTAATTCCACCTCAGATGGTGTAAACCTATCAGCTCTTGCATCACTAAAGCATAGGATAGCCTAAGTGACCATCCCTGTCTCTCCTCATCGACGTATTGAGCATATGATGTATACTCCTGAGAGATCCTCTGAGGTTGGTTGTACTGCCTCATCACTCGTGAAACGATGAATCGCTCCACAATAGTCTATGATCTCCCAATCAATGGGTGTGTAACAAACAGGTCTCTCTGAACCGCTCACCAGTCATCCCATGACTCCAACCCTCTATACGGTCTCCATATGACAGCTATCAGATCATTGAGCTACCGTTGCTAGAAGTCTGTCTTGCCTAGATGGGGCTGTGTAATATATCTGGCATACCTGCAAATAATCGGCTGCCCTGGCTCTCTACTATCATCAACTATCAGTCGACAAACAGGAAGGTGCTCCCAAGCCCACACCTATAAAATGTACACCCCTGCAGCCATGCTCCACCCATCTCTGTAGACAATCTCATGCATCTCCTGATACATGTGGGCCAACAAATAAGAGCCCTAGCCAAGTCTCTAAGGGGTCTCTATCAACCTCTCCAACATCCATCCCCATCTACTCTAGAAACCCTGTTGCCCTCTATCTGACATCAAAAAGCAACCAATGAAACCTGCTAGGACACATGCTAGCAGATACTCCTCACTGTACCTACCCATCAATATATCCCAACTCATGGAATGAGTCAAGATATTAGGATCTTTGAATATGTTCCTAAGAGCCTGTAGTCCAGGTAACAATTTAGTATCATAATCCACCTTATCCCCAACAAAAGGGATACGAAGGATCCTGTACACATCCTCGGGAGTGATAGTCAACTCCCCAACTGGAAAATGAAAGGTATTATGCTCTGAATATAGCCACTCTACCAATGTTGTTAGCATCCCATGGTTCACACAGATATTAGGTAACCTCATTAGATGAGTCAAGCCACACATATCAACATGAGTCTGCTCAACCTCAGACAAATCACGAACTAAAGCCATAGTGGGAGGATATACACATTTGAAGAGCATGGGAGGTAAGCAAACCTGCAAAAACCCAACAACAAGCATCAGAAAACATTCCACATGAGTCTACAAGAGAAGTTAAACATCACACAAATCCAAATAAGTCAAATGCAAAAGCAAAATTTCATGTTTACACTTTCAAAAATGATCACTATTTTTCGAGCGACAAAACATAGTCAAATAGCATCTCGTACGAATCAAGAATGGCTTTCGTATGAGAAAAAAGCCTCAAACGACAAAATTTTACACATCACACGACAAAATGGTCTTCTAACCAACCTATCATATGACACAAGGGTGAATCCTGTACAACAAATCTAATGGCTTCAAATGACAAAAGAAAATTTGTCAGTTTCTCATACGAGACAGGATCCTATCTCGCACGATAAACCGTGACACCCGACCCAAAACCCATGGAAAACGTGAAAAATAAACAAAAAATTCAAAATTGGAAACATAAAGAGGCTAAAGATTGATCACTTACCACTGGCTCATAGTTTCAGGGTCGATTATGACATCTTTGGCGCTCAAATCAATGCTGACGAGTAGGGACCACCATTTTTCTTCGCATAAGGCTTTTTGAATTTTCAAACTTGGAGGGTTAAAATGATTTGAAAATGACACTTTCGTCCTATATATAGCCTAAAACCTAATTTTTCAACTTGCTCTGATGGTTATGAAAATTGTACCCTTAGCTAATGTGCCTTCTCTGATTCCATTTCGGGATCAAAATCGAAATTCGAGATCATCTTGCTAGTCAATTTCAGAATTTGGACCACTTAGTGCTCTTTTCATCAAATGCTCATTTTTCTTCGATTTGCACTCAATTTCTCAATTTCAACATTGAATCTCAATTTCAAATTTATGAGTCAATGTTGCAATCAATTCAATCTTCAAAATTCTTCAAAATCAATTTGTGCTCACATTAGTTATCATTGCTCAAAATTGCCTAAAATCAAGTACCCTCATTATCTTTTGATTTCGCTCCCGAGGGGGCATACAAGTGACCTTATGACCTTACATCTTTAAATGTCGAGATAATTTTTCAAATCTTCATCAAAAGCCGAGCAAAATTTTTTCAATTAAAGAAAATCAATTCTTATTGCTAATGGGCATCTCAGCTTCATCGCTTCACATCAAGTTGAGATCTCTCGATCATCTTAATCGAATCAATCACTAGGGGCATATCAGTTTCATCGCTTCAAATCAAGCTGATATTTGTCTTTCATTTGAATTAATCTCTTAACATTAATCAGTTTCATCACTTCAAATCAAACTGATTATTCATTGAAACTCAATCAAAAGTTTAAAGAGTTTCTTTGATCACACTAAATCTAAGCAGGTGTTCAGTATTCGTTTCTTGATCAAGATGAATGGTTCATTTTAGTCAATCATTGTGTCTTGATCAATCAAGTTCAAGATCGATTTTTATCATCACTCACTGCATCTAAGATCAATCAAGTTCTAGATTAGTTAGATTCGCTTCTTGATCAATCAAGTTCAAGTTCAGTATCTTTGTTTTCTATTGTTTCTCAATTCAATCAAGTTCGGGATCGGTATCACTTTAATCAAATTTCATTTAGCTTTGTCGCTTTGAGTTAAGCTAAACACCTTTCTTTTCATCTAATTCATGATCAATCAAGTTCACAACTGGCATCTCCTAGACATCACACATTCTTTGAATCAACGCACTATTCGCACATTAATTCAAAGAGGGGAAAATGTAATACCCTAAAATTGGTCATCTAAAGCACGGGCCCCTAATCTCGACAACATCACCAAGGTCCTAACCAAAGGCAATTAAATTAATCTTGAGCACATTATTAATTCTTTAATTATCAAAAATCACATGGCAAATCAACTACTCAATATTAATTAAATATTTATTTAATTAATTGAATCATTTCCAATAATATCATTTTGATCAATTATCCCATTTTAATTTATTAAATATCCTTGCATATTTAATTAATTAATAAATTTTCCATTCAATCATGCAAAAAGGATTAATTTATTACAAAAGATGAATTAATTTATTACAAAGAGTTGAATTGAAAATAAAACAAAAAAAATAATTGAATTGAGAGAGAAATCAAACTTGAGATATTATTTCTTTTTCTAAATTTAGAACTTGAAATCAAAAAAGCAATTTAATTGAATTATTCTCTAAAATTGGAACTCAAAGCTTTTCAGAAAAAGAAGTTCAGTTGCATTGAAATGACCCTTTTCTTGAATAAATTAAAGAATTGTCTATTTTTATCCTATATGCATGGAATTAATTTATTATTATTTTCCAATGCAACTTGGAATTCTAATTTAAATGCATTTCAATTAAACTATAATTGGAATCTATCTCAAGGTTAACTGAATCTGATTTTTCAATTATTTTCAATTAATCCTAAATTAAGCTTTTTCTCTTGTGATTCTCTATAAATTCAGTCTTCAGCTCTCATTCCAATTCACCCTAGAGATTTTTGAGAACACGCTTGGAGATTATTATCACACTAATTTCACTCTGGAGTCATTGAAGATTATTGTGTTTTTTAGATTATTTGAATCCATTATTACTTTCATCCATTATTGCTTGAATTGATTATTATTGCTTGAATTATTCATCCATATAGATTAAATCCTTTGTCTTGGTGTAGTCTAGTCACTGGTATTTCTTATTAAAATATGAGAGCAATCTTATACTTGCATCTTTTAGAAGGCAATTGGTCGCTTTGCTATGGTTTATTTCTTATTGATTATTGATTACAAACCATGCATATAATGACATAATTGAAGTGTTGTGCTTGCAGCTACAAGTTCACTTTTTCACACACACAACCTTTAGTAAAACCAACCTTCAAAAGATATTTGTCCAATCTAGCATACCAAGCTCTAGGAGCTTGCTTCAATCCATATAAAACTTTCCTTAACTTGCAAACCATATCCTTGTCATCTGTCAAAGAAAATTCATCAGGTTGTTCAATGTAAACTTCTTCTTCTAGATCACCATTCACAAATGCACATTTAACATCCATTTGATATACTTTATAGTTCTTGTGCGCTGCAAAAGCTAAGAATAATTTGACTGCCTCAATTCTAGCTATCAGTGCAAAGGTTTCATTATAATCAATTCCTTCTTTATGTGAATATCCCTTACACACTAATCTTGCTTTATTTCTGATTACCTTACCATCTTCATTAAGTTTATTTCTGAATACCCATTTAGTTTCAATTACATTTTTATCTTTAGGTCAGGGAACTAATGTCCATGTGTTATTCTTTTCAATTTGATCCAATTCATCTTCCATAGCTTTAATTCAGTGTTTATCTTCACATGCCTCTGTTGGCTTTACAGTAAGAAAGATTGTTGGCATTTCAATATCAAGAGATTGTTGATATTCAATAAGGATATTAAGAAGGTTGTTGAAGATTATTGATATAACTGAAGAAGGATGATAACTATCTTTATAACATTATTTTGTCATTGATGTCAAGAAATTGATTATTTGATTCAATATGATGTTGTCATATCTTGAGAAGATTGATTTGAAGAGAATTAAGATGTCGGTAAAAGACGCAGAAAGAATGTGATGAATAAGAGGAGGAATAAGCTATTCAATGGGCAACTATTATCGAGTTAGACAATGATGAGATCATGATGTTTAGATTGTTTTGATATCCTACAAATATTGTTGATTGTAAGGTTAATACTATACTATGTCACCGAGCAAAGAACCTAGTCGGTAAACCCTAAGGTTATCGATATCGGTTAATGAAGGCGAAATGTCTACCAAGTAAAGTTTAGTATTTACCGAGTTGCAACCAAATTATGATAGTGTGCATTGGATGAATAAAAGCATCATTTAATGATAGACAATGATTAGCTGGAGATGTGTAAATGATTGGTATGTCATGCATGAAGTTTGTTAAGGATCTATGGCAAAGGAAAATCGGTAGGAAGATCTACAATGCAGATTGAACCGCAATATCCTTGTGCAAATTCCAAGATAGGAATGCAAGTCCCGAGACAAGTTAAAACATTTTCAGATCGGAAGGATACATTGAACCTGGTCAAGTTTGAAGATCTGATGGCTAAGATTGATCATGAGAAATGTGATCAAGGAGATTTAGCGATTAGCAATTGTTTATAAATAGGGAATTGTTAATAAACAATGTATGCGGGCAAGTGTAAGCACAAGAATGCTACATAGTGATTACTGAGCACAAAAGCTTGAAGACCTGTTTGAATAACAGAGTAGAGAGCCCAGCAGAGGGACAAGATAAGTCCTATGACTAGATTGTTTTGAGAAAATAAGAATCTGCTTTAGCATTTTAGATGTGAAGTTGCAGATAGATTTTTATTACTGTTATTTTGTAAGTGACAGAAAATCTATTAACTGAGTGGACTTAACAATCTTATTTGTAAACCCTCTAGCAAAGTAACATTCTAAATGAGTGTTTGAAATCCTTTGACAAGGTCACTTCTAACAAAGCGAAGATCCTAATAGATCTGAGGGAAATCCCTTAACCGGGTCACATCTAGCAATGTGTTTGTAATCTTTAATAGGATTTTCTTTTAACCAAGCATACTCTAGAAGAGTATATTTCTTAGTGGGTTCAAAATCCCACAATGGTTTCTCCCTATTTGGGTTTCCACATTAAATTTGGTGTTATGAGTATTATGATGATTATGTGTTTATGAATTTGCATGTTTAGCAGTTTTTGGTTAAGTTGCTGAAGTATAAGTTACCGAGGTTGAACCTGTTGATTTTATGGAAGTTTAAGTTTGTATGATTCACCCCCCCTGTCATCTTGTTAGCTATTGGCATCTATACTTTATATTAAGTATCAAAACTATCAATTGGTATCAGAGGTTTGGACTCCAGAAGAAAAAGTTTAAAGGTAATTGAGGCAAAGATCCGAAGATGTATAAAAGGGATGCACCGAAGCTGAACAAGTCAAGTTTCTCCACATGGGAGAAAAGGATGAAGCTGCATTTATTAGGAATTGGAGAATATGCAACATATTATCTAGAGAATGATTACATTGCACTAAGCACCAACCCTATGACCTTGGAAGAGATAAAGGCAAAGCAAGAACATATTCAAGCTATGATTGAAATAACATCAGCATTGACCAACTCAGAGTTTAATGATCTAGAAGACTGTAATGATGCAAAAGCAATGTGGACTAAGCTCATATCTGAGTATGGAGGTGATGAACATGTTCAAAGAGCTAAAGTAGATAGTCTAAGAGGACAACTTGAATCCATGATAATGAATGAAGGTGAGAACATAACCCAATACATTACAAGACTAAAGGAGATTGTCAATCAAATTAAAGGAGCAGGTGGAACTATTGAAGAAAAGGATATAACAAGTAAGTTGTTGAGAACCCTTCTACTAGCTTATGCTATTCGAGTCTCTGCAATCAATGAATTGAGGTCTGTACCTAACATGCCAGTTTCTTTGGATGCTACTATTGATAAGCTACATGCATTTGAGTTAAGTAATTTTGATAACAGTGGGTCTTCGGTAAATAAAGTAGAATCTGCATTCAGTTCTTTTCATATTGGAGAATCTGATAATTATAATGATAGAATGAGTAAGTACTCTGAAGGGGATCATAGTGGAGCAAGTGAAAGATTTCAAAAGAACATGGAAAAAGTGCACAAACTGT
This sequence comes from Cryptomeria japonica, assembly GCF_030272615.1. Lineage (NCBI taxonomy): Eukaryota > Viridiplantae > Streptophyta > Pinopsida > Cupressales > Cupressaceae > Cryptomeria > Cryptomeria japonica. Next base: position 482,548,364 of record NC_081405.1, on the reverse strand, counting down.
ATGAGGAAATCAAGAAGCAAGAAGAATTTGAAGCATTATTAGCCAGAAGGTTACCGAGAGAAAGAGGTAAGTATAAAGGAAAGCTACCTTTAAAATGATTCAATTGTGATAAAAGAAGACATATGGCTTCTAACTACCCTGACAAAGAATCTAGTGAAAGAGAGAATACTGAGATAACCAATACAGAGGACTCCGAGACTTCAGAAGGAGAGATAGAAAGACATGTCTAGTAGCAGATGAGGAATCCAACGATGACAAATCCAATGAAATTGATATAGAGGAAGTTTTTTATGTGGCTATTAAGGATGGATCTGATGAAGAAAGGTATGAAGAAAAATCCCTAATATCTCACATAAATAATAATGATTCTTGGATCATAGACAGTGGATGCTCACATCATATGACAAGTGATAAACACAAGTTTGTTAAATTAGAAAACTATGATGGAGGATATGTAAGATTTGATAATGATACACCATGTCCGGTAAAAGGTAAAGGATCTATAACACTTCTTGACAATGCTAAATGTGATGATGTATACTGGGTTGAAGGATTAAAATACAATTTGTTGAGTGTAGCACATCTAAACAATACATGATACCAAATAGAATTTCATAAAGGAATTGTCAAATTTCATGACAAGCATGGAAAGTTAGCTGCTATCAGGACACAAACAAAAGGTAATACATTTCATCTTGACTCAGCTCGGAACAAATGTCTTTATGCAGAGATAGATGATACTTGGTTATGGCATAAAAGGTTTTGTCATGTAAATTTTGATAATCTGATCAAAATAAGTAAGAAGCATCGAGTAAGAGGTCTACCGAGTTTGGAAAAACCTGAGAATGCTATGTGTCAAGGGTGCCAGATGGGTAAGATGACAAGATCAAGCTTTACAAGTAAGTCATACACTTCTAAAGGAATTTTAGATGTAGTACACACTGATCTTTGTGGTCCTATGAAAGTTCAAAGTTATTATGGTGATAAATATTTCATATTATTTGTGGATGATTACTCAAGGATGATGTCAGTCATATTTTTAAAAGAAAAAATAGAAGCCTTTCAAATGTTTAAATGGTACAAGGCAAGAGTTGAAAATGAAATAGGAAGACAACTCAAATATCTTAGATCTGATAGAGGAGGAGAATTCACTTCTGATGAATTTAACCTATTCTGCAATGATCATGGTATAAAGAGGCAAGTATCTGCATCGAGAACACCTCAACAAAATGGGATAGATGAGAGAAGAAATAGATCATTGGTGGATTGTGCAAGAACCCTAATGATAGAAAAGAGGGTACCTCAAATGTTTTGGAGAGAAGCAATCAACACTATAGTTTACACCCTAAACCGAGTTCAATTGAAGAAAGGAACTATGAAGACACCATATGAGATTTGGTATGACAAGAAACCTAATGTAAGTTACTTTAAAAGCTTTGGAAGTAGATGCTATGTTCACAAAGATGACAGAAATGGAAAATTTGATCAGAAAAGTGAAGAAGGAACATTTCTTGGTTATTCTTCTAGAAGTAAAGCATTTAAATGTCTAATCAAATCATCTAACAAAATAGTGGAAAGTACAAATGTGAAAATTGATGAATTTGCATAAAGAAATGATGAAGTAAATTCCAAAGAGACAGAAGATTATGAAGAATTTGTTTATGTTCAACCGAGAAGTCCTACCGAGAAAGCTACTGAAGAAAATGAAGATAATGTCCAATTACCAAGTGATGAAGAAGATCATACACAACCTATCGAGCCTATATTAGCCAAGTATGTCAGAAGACATCTTGCATCAAGTCAAATTATAGGAGATAAGGATGATCTAGTGATGACAAGAAATAAACTGAGATAGAACACATGTCTGATTTCTGAATTTGAACCAAGAATAGTAAAAGAGGCATTTAATAGTGAAGACTGGGTAAATGCTATGACAAAAGAGATTGATCAAATCAAGAAGAATGACACATGGACACTGATCCCAAGACCAAAGGAAAAGAATGTAATCGGTACTAAGTGGATTTTCATAAACATGCTAAATGAAAAAGGTGAGGTCATTCACAACAAAGAAAGACTAGTTTGCAAAGGTTATGCTCAAGAAGAAGGAATAGATTATGGTGAGACTTTTGCACCTGTGGCTAGACTTGAGGGAGTAAGAACATTGTTGGCATATGCTGCTTTCAAAAATTTCAAGGTATATCAAATGGATGTTAAATCTGCATTTTTGAATGGTATACTAGAAGAAGAAGTTTACATTGAACAACCTAAAGGATTTGTTGAAGATAGGAGTAAAGATCAAGTATGCAAACTAAACAAAACCTTATATGGTCTAAAACAAGCACCTAGAGCATGGTATGAAAGATTGCACTCTTATTTAATCAAGATTGGTTTTATAAGGACAACTAAAAACAACAATATGTACATGAAGAAAGATGAGGACAATGGAATACTGATGTCAGCCATATTTGTTGATGACATTATATTTTGTGGAAATGACTCCTTATGCAAAATTTTTGGAAATGAAATGAGCAAAGAATTGGGGATGTCACTAATCGGTGAGATAAAGTATTTTATAGGTTTACAAATACTACAAATGAAAGATGAGATTTTCATTACTCAATCCAAGTACATAAAGGAAATCTTGAAGAAATTTGGAATGGAGGATTCTAAACTAGTAAGTACTCCTATGACTACTAATTGTTAACTATCAAAGAATTATGAATCTGCATCTATTGATGAGACACTTTACTGATCTATGATTGGAAAGTTGCAATATGTCGTGCATAGTAGACCGGATATAGCACATGTAGTAGGTATTGTAGCAAGATTCTTTGCAGATCCCAAGGAAACCCATATGACAACAATCAAGAGAATTTTCAGATACCTGAGAGGCACTGAAGATTATGACTTAGTATATGAAAAGAGGAATAATTTTGATTTAAAAGTTTATACTGATGCTGATTGGGCAGGCAACATAGATGAAAGGAAAAGCACAAGTGGTGGAGCTTTCTTTTTAGGAGAAATACTAGTAAGTTGGCTTAGCAAGAAACAAGGATGTATTTCTTAGTCTACAATAGAAGCTGAATATGTTGCTGCAGCATTGAATTGTATCAATATACCATGGATCAAACAACTGTTGGAAGGTATAAATGAGAAAGTTACCGAGCCAGTAACTATATTCTGTGATAATACTAGTGCCATTAACATTTCAAAGAATCTAGTAATGCACTCTAAGACAAAGCATATATCTATAAAGTATCACTATCTTAGAGAAGAAGTTCAAGAGAAGAAAGTTGTGCTAGAATATATCAGTTCAAAGGAGCAATTAGTAGACATCTTCACAAAGCCATTGCCAAGAGACACTTTTGAGTATCTTAGAAGCAAGTTAGGGGTCCTACCCCGATCTTCTACTGACTGACCGCATTCGGTGAAAGCATCAATTCAATGAATCTACAGAATATTATGTGTGGATTGATGCTGATTTATGCACTTTAGATGGTTTTCTAAAGGTGGGCAGGAAATAGTGAATAGAGACAAGTTGATCTGACCGAGACTGAGATGTTACATAGCACAGCAAATCAATTCACAGAGGAAGAAATCATGATTTAGTTCTTTTACTTTTTGGCATTGTTGTCAAAGGTGGAGAAGACTATAAATGGTTGGAAGACTAAATGGTTGACTGAATGGTAAAGCCCTAAATGATGAAAATAACAGAAGACTCTTGATAGGGGGAGTAGATTGCAAAAACGGAGAAGACTAAATGCAAGTCAACAGCTCAAAAGCCTAATGAAAAAGGGAGAAGACTTCAGAAGACAATAGATCAAGGATAAAAGGAGAAGTCTAACAGAAATCTGAATCTAAATCAATTTGAATATCTTGTTGGTATTACCTTTTAATTGTTGGTTTTGCCATCAATGCCAAAGGGGGAGATTATTGGCATTACAGTAAGAAAGATTGCTGGCATTTCAATATTAGGAGATTATTGATATTCAATAAGGATATTGAGAATGTTGTTGAAGATTATTGATATAACTGAAGAAGGATGATAACTATCTTTATAACATTATTTTGTCATTGATGTCAAGAAATTGATTATTTGATTTAGTATGATGTTGCCATATCTTGATAAGATTGATTTGAAGACAATTAAGATGTCGGTAAAAGACACTCAAAGAATGTGATGAATAAGAGGAGGAATAAGCTATTCAATGGGCAACTATTACCAAGTTAGACAATGATGAGATCATGATGTTTAGATTGTTTTGATATCCTACAAATGTTGTTGATTGTAAGGTTAATACTATACTATGTCACCGAGCAAAGAACCTAGTTGGTAAACCCTAAGGTTATCGATATCGGTTAATGAGGGCAGAATATCTACCAAGTTAAGTTTAGTATTTACCGAGTTGCAACCGAGTTATGACAGTGCGCATTGGATGAATAAAAGCATTATTTTATGAAGGACAATGATTAGCTAGAGATGTGTAAATGATTGGTATGTCATGCATGAAGTTTGTTAAGGATCTATGGCAAAGGAAAATCGACAGGAAGATCTACAACACAGATTGAACCACAATATCCTTGTGCAGATTTCAAGATAGGAATGTAAGTCCCGAGATAGGGTAAAACATTTTCAGATCGGAAGGATACATTGAACCTGGTCAAGTTTGAAGATTTGTTGGCTAAGATTGATCATGAGAAATGTGATTGAAGGAGATCTAGAGGTTAGCAATTATTTATAAATAAGGAATTGTTAATAAACAATGTATGCGGGCAAGTGTAAGCACAGGAATGCTACATAGTGATTACCAAGCACAAAATCTTGAAGACCTGTTTGAATAATAGAGTAGAGAGCCCAACAGAGGGACAAGATAAGTCCCATGACTAGATTGTTTTGAGAAAATAAGAATCTACTTTAGCATTTTAGATATGAAGTTGTAGATAGATTTTTATTACTGTTATTTTGTAAGTGACAGAAAATCTCTTAACCGAGTGGATTTAACAGTCTTATTTGTAAACCCTCTAGCAAAGAAATATTCTAAATGAGTGTTTGAAATCCTTTGACAAGGTCACTTCTAACAAAGTGAAGATCCTAATAGATCTAAGGGAAATCCCTTAACTGGGTCACATCTAGCAATGTGTTTGTAATCTTTAATAGGATTTTCTTTTAACCGAGCATACTCTAGAAGAGTATATTTCTTAGTGGGTCCGAAATCCCACAGTGGTTTTTCCCTATTTGGGTTTCCACATTAAATCTGGTGTTATGAGTGTTATGATGATTATGTGTTTATGAGCTTGCATGTTTTGCAGTTTTTGGTTAAGTTGCTGAAGTATAAGTTACCGAGGTTGAATCTGTTGATTTTATGGAAGTTTAAGTTTGTATGATTCACCCCCCTCTCTAATCTTGTTATCTATTGGCATCTGTACTTTACATTAAGTATCAAAACTATCAGCCTCATTAATTGATGTTGGTTCAATTTGAGATATAAGGCATACCTCTTCATTTGCTAGTCTTCCTCTCGTCATTACTTCTTGATACTTGTTCCCAATTATCCAATTTTTAGAGTGATTCAATCTTACATACTGGGGTGTTTTCACTTGCTGCTAATCTTCAGTCACTGTGGAATTTTCAGATGATGCCGGTGTGACTGGATCAACATTCTATACCGGTGTGCTTATAGTAGGCTTATTTATGATTATCTCAACTATTGGTTCAGAGTATATAGACCTTTAAAATTGTTCATCAATCTTCACATTTGCACTCTCAATGATTTTCTGCAATCTCTTATTAAAACATCTATATGCCTTGCTCTTAGATGAATAACCAATAAATATTCCTTCATCACTTCTGTTATCACTGTTTTTTAAATTTGGGTTCTTTCCCCATAATTCGCTATGGTTCTTTGAAAATATTCGTAGGGTGTAGCCCCAAATGCTTCAGCTTTATTCTAAACCTAGAGGGTTTAAGGTTGTTCTAAGTTTTAGGCTTTATCTTTTGTATTAGGTCCCCTGGTTTCTATTCTGTCGTTACTTTATTTCACTTAAGTCATGGGTCGCGGGGTCGTAAGAAGTGTCCCCCCTTGCTATTTACCTAGGCAGTTATGTTGGTTATTTGAAAAATTTTCGCCTTTTATTATTTCCTTCTAAAGTGTCGGGCCCAGTAAACACCGATCGACTTGGGGAAAGATCCGACGGTCGGCGCTATTTCGCAGGGGTAAGCTGCTCACTTTTTAAGGCCGCGAAATAGCGAGGATGAATATCAGCCGTCCATGTGTCATGCGGAGGAAGTAAAGGTTGCGGCCGTCAAAGAAGGTAGGGCCCCCCTACGTGGTCTTCTCTGGCGTATTAGAGGGCAGCACATGGCACGGGTCGCCACAGTCAGCATGTTAAGATTAAGGTTCAAAAGTGGGCCCCAGAGATGAGTCAGCTCACAGGTGGAGGTGACTTGGCAGGGACAGCTCTTACAATTCATTGAGACCCCGTGGCTCCTTCTAGCAAATGAAAAATCGACAGGTCAGTTTCGAGAATGACAAGGCGGCAGGTGTCCATGGTGTGTCCGTGGGCCCACCTCTTCTGAAAGCTTCTAACAGGGTTTAAATGTTGCGCAAGTTGAGGTAGGATCTAACGGCTCGCGCTATTTCGCAGGGGTAAGATGCCCACTTTTTAAGGCTACAAAATAGCGAAAGTTAACCTGGACCGTCCACGTGTCTTGATGACACGCGGTCTAAAAGGAAGCTGTGGGTCCCTATAGTGTATTCTTGACAAATGAAAATGTGACAGGTCGGCTCCGAAGATGACGAGGAACCAGGTGTCCATGGCGTGTCCGTGGGCCCACCATTTCTGAGATAGACCTATCCAGACTGAAGTGGGCCCCCATGGTTCTTCTTCTGGCAAGTGACAGAGCGACAAATCAGCATAGTGGATGACTAGATGCCAGATGTCACTGACGACACAGCGGGCCCACCATTCCTGAGGACTTTTTCGAAGGATTAAAAGGTGATCAACTTGAAAGATGATCCAATGGTCCGCGCTATTTCGCAGGGGTAAGCTGCTCACTTTTTAAGGCCGCGAAATAGCGAGAGTTAATGAGAGCCGTCCACGTGTCACGATGATGACATGGCAAAAAGGGTAAAACATGGGCCCACCATAGTATAAAGAGCGACATTCAGCCAGTATCAAAATAGAATGTGAGAAGATTTTCTAAGCCAATGGTCGGATGCCGCGTGGTATTATGAAGCCAATAAAAAGACAGGACTTAAACTAAGGACAAAGCCATCAAAATGAAATTCACAGAGAGACACTTGCAGAAAGACTGCGACCCGTTGGAGCTAAAATATGAATTCTTGTATGAATTCGATTTTGAAGGGACGGCCGAAGCATGCGGAATCAATGTTATAGTTAAGGCCCAGAGTACAAGCATTTGATTTCCTAACAACTAAGTAAGGATACCTCTTAAAAGGATTTTTGCAGAGGAAGCAAACGCAGAGTTATCTTTTACAAATACAGAGAAGGCGAACTGGTTGCAGAGCGAATTTCTTCAAGCAAGCATCAGGTTTTTTCTTATTTTGCAGCCATTTTTGTGTTGTAATAAGTGAAATTGTTCTCGTATAACAAAAGTGTTTTCAGAAGTGATATTCATCTGGTTGTATTGCAAATGGCTCCTAAAAGGGAATTTTCTGGTAAAGTTGATTATCTGGATAGAAGTGTATGTGATGACTTTTTAGAACAGTTGACGCTCTCAACTAACCAGGCGTCCAAGGCCAAAGAGTTAGTATCCAGGGCTCCCCGACTGAAAATTGGAGAAGGATTATATGACAAGGGTAATTGGTTAAGAGACCCGCAGGTGGGATTGTCTGGGTTGGGGTTATTTAAAGTCGGTTTTGGAATGAGGAATTATCCTACTCCTCAAAATAGCATTTGGGAATTAGATGTTGGGAGATTGGTAGTCCCAGGGGTGTTATGGATACAGATTTGTTAACCCAAATGGCATTGAATTATGATTCAGTTACCAGGTGTATCCGGGATGTGAATGGAAAAACCCTCGTGGGGATAAATGCAGAAGAGTTGAGAACAGCGTTCGGGCTTAGTGAGTTTACCAACTTCTTGGAACCTATAAACTTCACACAATTAGCTCAGGTATACAGGGCACAGAGAACTCATCTCAGGAATGGGCCTCTCAAAGAACTTTTTCTGAAAGTGGGAGGGTTAGTAGTTGTAGGGCCCAATACACAAGAGCCTTTTTCACTAAGTATGTTTACCTTGAGGGCAAAAGGGATGTACTGGGCACTTTGCCAAGTTCTAGGAGAGGATGCTAAATCTAATATGCCAAATCATTATCTGTTAATGATTGTTCAAATTCTGAATCCTTCTCTTGCTATTACATTTGATTATGCTTCCTATATTGCTGATGCTATCCATGGAGGATTGATAGGGATAAAGAATGGAAAGGTGGATAGGCCATTTGGGTGGTATTCACTATTGATGCACCTCTTCCTCTTCAAAGGTGGAGATTATTTCGCCAGTGGAATGGACCTGGTAAAAGAAAAGGAGGGAGAAAAGATGCCGGTGCAATTATGGAGTACTGTATTGTCATGGGATAGAGAGGATGCAAGTTTTCTAAAGTTTGATAAATATTTTTCATCCAAGATAAGGACTCTCCTTTGCTCTGACAATCCAAGAGTCCCCAAGGTTCTTCTGGAATTCTTAAGACCAAAAGAATTCGCAGAGAGTATCAAGATAGTTCATAATTGGGGTGATATGTACTTGTATCCAGTTTCCACAGTTTTTAGAGTCTTTGGTTTCAGAGGCACCCCATTTTTGTTACCATACCAGGTCCCCCTCAAAGTGGGAATAGCTGAGATTCTCAGACAAATTGGTGACTTGCAAGAGGCAGAGTTAACCGGTAGAGGTAAAGGGACTATTTTCCCTACAGCTACAGTAGCCCACCAATTTGTAATCACTAAGGGAGGCTGGAAATGTTTTGAAGATTTCCTCAAACCCTACCATTTGTCCACTGTAGTGTCTAGATGTGCTGATCTGGAGGACTTCTACAATGGTGTATTCCGGAAGAAAGTAGCATGCAGAGGTAGGCCCCATCAATTCCACTTTCCTGAAGACCTCATCAGGAATGAATTTGATTTAGATGAACAAGAGTTGAGGAAGGAAAAATGGGTGGCTTACAGGAAGGCCCTGGATTTTGTGCATCAATTTGATGCTAGCTATGACCCATTGTCTAGCTTCTTCCCATTGGAAGAAAACATAAAATTTTTGATTATTTGTTTTGAGGATGTGATGCAGACAATAAAGGAGAAAAGGGAAGTTGTAATTAAAAACAACCCTGAGAAAGCAAGAATGATTTTGGGGAAATCAGATCCTACTAAAGCTATCCCTCCTGGTGATTACACCCTGCATAAGAAAGCAGGTTACAGTGTGTTGGTGTCTGCAAGAGGGGAACCCTCTTCATCCAAAGGGAAGAGGAAAGCACATGAAGTCATTGACATACAAGACAGCCCAAAGAAGCAGAGGGTGGGGAAGGAGGTGCAATCAGATACACCCTTATATTCCCCATCCCAATCCCCTCTCCACATTGGAGATGAACAAGCAGCAACTGAATACCTCTCTCAGTTGGGCAGCTTGGGGGAGATTGCGTATACATATGATGAGGTGGAAGAAGGGATGCCAGAAGAGCCCATTGAAGCACAAATGGACATCACTTCAACTGAACTCAAAGGCCAGGAGTGGGATCCTGAGATAAAGAAGGCCACTAGTGCCTTTCTAGCGGATGATAGTTTTGTCACATCTGAAGCATTCGTGCAATTTATCTGGAAACAACATATAGATAAGTATAATGCTAGATGTGAAACAAAAAAGGCAGAACAACCTGATAAAGATCTAGTCTCAGTAGAGGAAGAAATAAAATAGGAGATGATGGAAGAATTCAAAACCATCACTCCTGAACAGGGAAGAGATTTAGTAGCACAAGCTAGAGTGCTCATTCTACCAGAATGGAATATTGCTGATGCTCTGGTGCTGGATGCAGTGAGAAAAGAAACCAAACCCATGGAAGGGGTTACATTCAGTAAAGACAATGCTGCTCTAGTCATGTGGTCCCTTAAGAGAAATGAGGACAAGAAGGGTAAAGACACCATAGGGACAAGTCACATTGGTGGATTAATGGTCAAGAGAGTAGAGAGTACAGGGGTAGTAGAGGTTGCTAGCACAGTGTTGGAGACTGCCAAATTTAGTGTTGCAGTAGCTGAGAAGGATGCTAAAGAAAAGGAGGCCCTCCAGCTCAAATTGGAAACAGTCTTGAAGGCTTATGACAGTGCCAAGGAGGAAATAAGAGGCAAGGAGAGTATTATTGCCAGATTGCAGAGCCAATTAGCAAGACAACATCAACAGGGTGAGTCTTCAACATTAATGATCACCTCTTCTCCTGCAAGACCTCCACCTACTAGCCCCATTATTGAGCTCCCACCATCTCCTGCACCTTCCAGCTCTCAGATGATAGAGATAACTCCCCAAGAATTGGAGAGTCTTAAGCAAACTCAGGCCTATTATGCAGGGAAGTATGAAGAAAAGATCAAGGCCACAGTCTCCAGTTTTGCAGACACTATAAATGCTTCACTCCTTCACAATAGTGTAGGAAAGGTCATGGAGATATGGACTGAGTTGAGAAGAGATAAGGCCATCTTGACACCCATTTTTGACAGATGGAGGCCTAGGGAGCAGGATTTGGAGTTCATGTGTGTTTCCTGTGATGAAGCAAGGGCCAATCCCATTATAAAGGCTACTTCTGATGTTGTTAAAGTTTTAATGCAATTAGCTGCAGGTGTAGACAATATGGACAGGAAGGTCAATTTGTGCAAAAAGGAATATACTGATCAAGTTTTTGAGTTGCTTCCAAGAATTTTTGCCAATCCAGACCAGCTGAAAGACAAGCAGGTATGGCTCAATGAGATAGATGCTAAGTTGTCAGCAAGGGTCAAAGGAATCATTGATCTTGATGACACCTCATTCTTTGTTCTAACCATACAGGAAATAGAAAGAATTAAGTCACACTACAGTTTTCTTAACTCAGAAGTCAACAAACTGAGGAATTCTTGGAAAGGGTTGACTAAGGTTAAAAGTGATGTGATTAATTTTGTATGGCCGACCGAGGAGACATATAGTGAGTGGGGAGTTAAATATTCCACTCGAGATCCGGAGCAGTTAAAGAGCGTCCCTGAAGAGCCAGAAGAGGTTACAACTGAACAACCCGTCCAACAGACTGCTGAAGAAGCTGAAAAGAGCGCATAACTGAAATTGTAACTTCTTCATTTTTTGAAGTAATTGTAACAAACTTTCCTCGAGAAGTCCGAAGCTTAGTGCATCCATATTGTTATAAATGGATACCAGGACTAGAGAGAAAGGGGGATCACAAAAATTTTGTAAGAAAACGCTGCAGAAATATTATCTGAGCTTTTCCAAAAGATTAATGGAGAATCAGACTTTTTGTAAGATCTTTTCAAATGAATATCAATATACAGGCCATCAGTTTTGAGTAAAGCTCTGTGTCGTCTTCAAATTTGTCCTTAATTGTATTTACTCTTTCATTCAGAATAGTCTATGATTTTTCTGTTTGAATGGAATTGTAAGGCAATCTCAGTATGGATGGTTCTAGCTTTTCTCTTTAGGAGGGAAATTAAACATGCATGATCACTCTATCAGTAAATACTTTAGGAGAAACTTTGAATGTTGAGGACCATAGCTTATTTTGAAGTGATTAGATTCTTGTTGATGTTAGGCATCTGCAAGGATAAATGGAAACCAAGTTGATGGGAAGTATAGAGATATTTTGTTTCAGGAGTTTTATTTGAGTTTGAGTGACTGTGTAGCCTTGGATAAAGCACTGGTATTAATCGAAGGCTGTTTATTGCATACTTTGTTGATCAAATATGTTGAAGTTGAGTATTGTTTCATCCTTTGTTTTCAATTGTTTTTCAAGGTGAATGAATCCACTGGTTTCTGGACTGGTTTGCTGTGGATTTGTTGCTTAAGAGTGTGGAGTTAATTCACAGAAGGTATACCCACCTGGGCTCAAAGAAAGGTCCGAAGTGTAGAAGGTCTAACCAAACCTTGTCATATGTTGTCTCTAGAATCCCTTTATCCTTAATGTCTCCTCGGCACTCATTTTAGATTGTATTATTTTAAGGGCATTGAAGGGAAATCAGATTTTGAGCACAACAAAAGTGGCGACTCCGCTGGGGAGAGATATCACAAAAGATATAGACACAGAATCTGTGCCAAGACTTGTGGAAAGTATCGTTGTGTTGTGAGTAAGACTGCTTGCATTTATATTTCCCATAGTTTTGTGGGTGGCGACTCTGTTGTTTTTGAACCAGTCCTTGTGAGATATAAGCTTTCTAAAATAAAGACAAACAAGATGCAAGGAAATAAGCATACAAGATCATTCATGAAGAAACATCCTCGTGAATCCCTGCAAGAAGGTCTGCCAGAGCAATCACGAAGAGGCCAGAAGAGATCTGCGATGCATGAGCCATCAAATGCTGCATGGGTGCAGAAAAACAACAATACTGGTAAGATGCTTGACCGACCTGTTTATGCAAAGTCAAATTCATCTTCAAGAGATTCGGATCAGGATATTTTAGGTTTTCATTCAGGATTGTTTGGAAATATTGATGATATGCCTATTTTAAGTCGAGATTTATCACATGTTAGTGTCTCTGCAAAAGATAGAACTAGCTCAAATGCAATTAAGCACTCCGTTCCTAGGACAATAGATGGGAACATTAGTTTGATTGATATAAATCAAATTAATGCATCGGATTCTGAAGAAAATTATCTTGATGAAGATAAGATGTCTCAAGAAATTGAAGAATTAAATAGAAGAGTTCATCATTTAATATCCTTGAGGGCCCAAAAGGAGGCAAATAAGGAAAAGGAAGTTAAAGCCAAAATGATGGAGAGAGATAGGCTTCTTAGATAGATAGCTGATCTTGAAGTGCTTGCCAAGGACAAAGAAAAGAGTGATCAAGAAGGCCCGGTGATCAGGGAGATCTTAATCCCTAAGATTCGACCAGTTCCTAAGTCAGTAGCCCAGCCAAGTAAAGAAATTCCTAATGATTCCCAGCTCCCTAAAGTTAATTTAGACAAAGGGAAATAGATATGGGTAGATGATGGAGTAGAGTCTAAAACTGCAGAAGAGATTTCTCATAGGATCCTAGCACATGAGAGAGAGATGGAAAGGATGAGGAAGGAAAAGGAAGACCTCCAAATGGAGTTGGAAAAGACTGAGTTAGAAGCTGCAAATCAGGAAGTTAAGAGAAAGATTAACTACCTAAAAGCTCCCCCTATTACATTCCCATCAGAAGATCTTAGTAAGCCTAATCCCCAACAAATTTCTCTCCCTCAGGTCAATACCCAACCAGCAGTGCACACTAACATTGCTTCAGCAAGCCACATACCTTCAAATAAGCAGTACACCCAAACATCTCAATCCCCAATCCCAAAAGCTAAGATGATTATGGGGAATAATAATACTGTTTCCCCTTTTCAAAGAAGGCCGATTAATCTAGAACAATATAAGCAATTGTTTTTTGATGGGATCCCAGGATATCCAAATCATGTTCCCACTGAGTTAAGAGACAAACTCCATAAATTTGCCGGGAACAATGCAGTCAGTGCTGAGGAACATCTCAAATCTTTTGGGGATTTGATAAATGATTATGAGATAGTTGATGAAGATGTGATTATGAAACTGTTTGTTCAATCCCTGGTTGATGATGCAAGAGATTGGTACAGAGGTCTTCCAGTAGCTAGTATAGGTTCATGGGAGGAGTTCAAAAATTGCTTTCAAGAACAGTATGGTGATAAGACTAATGTGAGTTTCATGCTTAATGAGTTCAATAATATTAGAAAATCTGAAAATGAAATAGTCACTGATTTTAATGCTAGGCTCCAAAAGACTATGCATAGATTATATCAGGTAATGAGGCTAGATGACAATATGTGTCTTAATACATATTATAATGCATTTGATTCCAAGATGGCTTACATTCTCAGAGATAAAAATCCTCATAACCTGAGGGATGCCTTTAGAATTGCCATAAATGTTGAAAGTAATAGAAAGGCATCTGGAAAATTAGGAAGGAGGACAGATGGAAGATTATGGCATGAAACCAAACAGCAACCTAACAAAGTTGCTAAAGAAGAGGATAAAATAGAAAAACTGGTTACTGCTATGAAAGATTTGACTGCTAAGGTTAAAAAAAATGATAAACCTCATTACAACTGGCAAGATAGACCTCCTAGATTACATGATATGCCATACAATACAAATTGGAAGGATGGTAAACCCCAAGTTGAGAAGCCTAAAATTGCTCAAAGCCAAGACACACCAGATCCTTTGAAAGGCAAGACTGTTAACAATATAGAAAATACTCCCTGGTGTGTTGCTTGTGATGGACCACATTCTCCTCATCAGTGTGCAGTAGCTCAAGCTCTGGAAGAATCCATAAGACCAGAAGAAGAGCTTGATATTAATATGTTCGAAACTATCATAGAAAGTGATGAGGAATCTATGCAAAGTGAATGTAGTGATGTGTTAGATAATGAAAGATTAGTACAAGGGCAGTTAGCCTTAGGCTGGCACCCTACATTGAATGTGGTAACAATTGAAGATGATGAAGTTCATCTTAGGAGGCCCAGTGAAGAAGAGGTTAGAAATCTCACTAAGGCTGCAATCGCCAAAGCTAAACATAACTACAATCTGAGAAGCACCAAGAGAGATATTGATCAAGGTGAGCCAAGTTCCATGTTTGTAAAAGAGGTCACAAAGAAAGGGGCATCAAGCAGTGTTACTGCTACTGTTAAAGCTAGTCAAGAAAAAGAGGAACAAGTTAAAGACTTCCCTAGAACCGCAGATGCCAAAAATGCTGGTGATGTACAAAAGGTGGAAATAGTAAAAAAGGCCAATCAATTCAAAGTAGGAAAGGTCAAGGCTAATACTGAAAAGTGTAATTATTCCACATTTAATATGATCCAATCTTTAACTCAAATGAAGGTCACTGTCCCATTAGTGGAGTTATTAAAGATTAAGGAACATAAGGATGCAGCTTTGTCTCTATTCTCTAGTATATCTGATGGTGACTCAGTATTACCCATCGGTTCAGATAAAATTGGGAGGGATCAAGAGTTTCAAACTCCAGAGGTATATGTTGGAACCACTATCACTTAGGAGCCTTCTCAAGTGGACCCCTTTTATGTTACCCTGTTAGTCAATAACCGGTTAATTAAAAACTGCATGATAGATTCAGGAGCAGCTGCTAATGTGATGCCCTATGGTGTCATGAAAGAATTAGGATTGTCAGTGACTACTGTGTATGGGAAATGTTATGCCATGGATAACAGAGAAGTACCTGTGATAGGTATAATGAAAGATGTAGAAGTTAAAATAGCTGCATTTCCTGAAGCTACTTACAAAATGGATGTTATTGTCACAGATACTAAACCCCACTATGGCATGTTACTTTCTAGACAGTGGGCTGCAGCAGTGGGGGGAAATGTTCAATTGGATCTGTCTTATGCTACTATTCCTGTTGGTGGCAATAAGGTCAAACTATACAGGGAGCCACGAGCTCCTAAGGTAGTTGAAAATGTGGACCCTAGTATGCTTAACTGTATGATTGATGTGGATTTAGATAATTTCAGAATTCAGCCAGTATTACCTCAACTGAGAACACTGACCCAATTGTAGTTGAGCTACAAGCACAACAGTATGGATTGTGGCAAATGTATTTTGATGGAGCTTGTTCCAAAGAAGGGTCAGGAGCAGGGGTTCTTTTTGTATCCCCATCAGGTATAACCTTTAAATATTCATTCTTATTGGCATTCCAATGCACAAATAATACTGCAGAGTATGAAGCTCTGTTATTAGGACTTGAGGTTGCAAAAAGGCATGGAATCCGATTATTGAAAGTGATGGGTGATTCAGAGCTGGTTGTCTCTCAGGTAAGATCTAAGTATGCATCCAAGAATGATAAATTAAAGCAATATAAGCATGCTGTTTGGGATGTTATTGAATATTTTGATGCCTTTTCTATCAACTGGATAGAGCGAACAAGAAATATTATGGCAGATTTCTTAGCTAATGTTGCTTTAAAAAATGATGATGCAACACTAACTGGTATTTCTACTGTTGAAATAAAAGCTAGGCCTGCTATTCCTGATAATGTATATAATTGACAAGTTTTTGCTGATGATGAAGATATTCTTAGGTTCATCCAATATGTTGATGATTATGATGGACAAAAAATTGATTGTAATGCATTGGTGGAAGTAGTGGATGGCAGAGAGACAGTGTTTGGAAATGATATTGTCCAATTGGAAACCAATGAGATACCTAAAGGGTTGGTGGAGTTAGAAAGCATGTTTAGTTATAATGACAGTCATCTACACCAGCAATTTACCACCAAGTTAGAAGAATTAGAGGAGGTCAACTTGGGGACAGAATCATCCCCCAAGTTGGTATATATTGGAAAGAAGCTACCTCCTCATGTTAGGACTAACCTAATCAGTTTACTAAAAAGGTATAAGCATGTTTTTGTTTGGTCTTATGAAGATCTAAAGGCGTATAGACAAGATCTTTTTCAGCATGAAATTCCCTTACTTCCAGATGCTAAGCCTTTTAGACAGAAACAGAGACCTATTAACCCCTTGTTAGAAACAAAAATGCAACAAGAGTTGACTAAATTGAGAGAAGGGGGGATTATCAAACCAATCAGACATTCTTCATGGGTTTCTAATTTGGTCCCAGTGAGAAAAAAGAATGGAGACATCAGATTGTGTGTTGATTTTAGGAACCTTAATGTTGCCTCTTTAAAAGATAATTATTCATCCCCAAATATGGAAGCAATGCTACAAAGAGTGACAGGATGTGATCTTTTATCCATGATGGATGGTTTCTCAGGATACAATCAAGTGTTAGTAAAGGAGTCAGAACAGTTCAAAACAGCTTTTACTACCCCATGGGGAACTTATGTGTATGTGAGAATGTCGTTTGGATTGAAAAATGCAGGGGCTACATTTCAAAGAGCTATGGATGTGGCTTTTAAGGAATTCATTAACATTATTATGGTGGTTTACCAAGATGATTTAACTTGTTTCTCAAAGAGAGCTGATGATCACTGTGGACATTTAGAGAAAGTGTTTGATAAGGCTTTAGAATTTGGTGTATCACTGAATCCCAAGAAATGTCACTTTGGGGTCACTGAAGGAAAATTATTGGGACACATAGTCTCCAAGGAAGGAATAAGAATAGACCCTGAGAGAATTGAAGCAATCAACAAGGTGTCTGAACCAAAGAATGTGAAAGGAATCCAGTCCTTTTTAGGCAAAGTGAATTTTGTCAAGAGATTTGTTGCGAACTTTGCTGAGATAGTAAAGCCTATTGTCAAGTTGCTCAAGAAAGACGCAAAATTTCATTGGGATCAGGAAGCCTCAAAAGCTTTTAATGAGATTAAAAAAGCAATCCAGGAAGCACCAGTGTTGAAGTCCCCGGATTATGGTAAGCCTTTTTCTCTATTTTCTTTTGCTTCATATCACACAGTGGCTGCAGTATTATTGCAAAAGGATAATGAGGGATATGAACATCCCATAGCTTTCTATAGCAAATCTTTGCAAGCGGCAGAATTAAAATATGAAACCATGGAGAAACAAGCTTACGCCTTGGTTAAAGCTGTTAAAGCCTTTAGGTCATATTTGGTGAATGCAAATGTCACTGCCTATGTTCCACATGCTGCAGTTAAAGATATTTTGTCTCAATCTGAGGTCACTGGGAAGAGATGTAGGTGGATCAATAGAATTCAAGAATTTAATCTGGAGATAAAGATTACTAAACTGGTGAGAGGGTTAGGTCTGGCTAAGCTCATGACTGAGTCAAATCTTATGAATGTTGAAGTACACAATGTTGAGGTTAAGGATACTCTGGTTACTAGTATTGAGAGACAACCGTGGTACACAGAGATAGTCCAAGTATTGAAAGGTAATACGCTATCAGAGGGAATGACACACAACCAGAAGAGAACTTTGAAGCTTAAGTCCCAAAAATATGTCCTCATTCAGGGTGATCTTTATTGGAGACAAAGAGATGGGGAGTTGCTACTGTGTTTGGATGAATTTCAAGCTAGACGGGTGTTGAATGAAATGCATGACGGAGTATGTGGAGGTCACTACTCAGCTAAGACTACTGCTGGCAAAATAATACGGGCTGGGTACTATTGGCCTACCTTGTTTAAAGATACTCATGTATATGTTTGAAGATGTGATTCATGTCAGAGATTTTCTTCTAAGCTCAAGTATGGAGGAGCCCTACCACTAAATCCAGTCTCTGTAGAAGCTCCTTTTGTCCAATGGGGTATTGATTTTATTGGAGAAATTGCTGAGAAGTCAGGAAGAGGTCATGGATGGATTATAGTGGCCACAGATTATTTTACTAAATGGATAGAAGCTATTCCCACAAGAAGAGCTACTAGTAAAATTGTTATTGATTTCTTGATGGATAATATTGTGACTAGATTTGGAACACCTACAAAATTGGTAATGGATAATGCTATGTGTTTTAGATCAGAAGAATTTGTAGGCTTTTGCAATAGTCATGGTATACTTATGTCATACTCATCACCTTATCACCCTCAGGGGAATGGACAAGCAGAATCAAGCAACAAAAGCTTGCTAACTATCATCAAGAAGATCCTAGAAGAGAACAAAAGGTCTTGGGATCAAAAGTTGAAATTAGCTCTGTGGGCGGATAGAATAACAGTCAAAAAATCCATTGGAATGTCACCTTTTGAGTTGGTTTATGGTACCCAAGCTAGATTACCGGTAAATAACCTTCTTCTAGTATATAAGTTTTTGCAGGAAGAGAGCATGGAACTATCTGAACCAATGGAGAACAGGATGATCCAACTTGTAGAGGTGGAAGAGCTTAGAACCTCTGCTCATCAGAAAAATCAGAAGCTCCAGCTACAGTCAAAGTATCTTTTTGATAAAAGAACATCGTTAAGGAAGTTTCAAATTGATGACATGGTTCTTCAGTGGAATGCAAAAGGGCAGGATAAAGGAAAGCATAAGAAATTTGAATCACTCTGGATTGGCCCTTTTGTAATTTGTGACTTGAATGGTAAGGATTCATATTTTTTGAAGACTATGAATGATGAGATGCAGGAATTTCCAGTGCATGGACAATTCCTGAAGCACTATTTCTCTTAATGTCCATGCACAGTAGGTCCTTTGTTTGTATATATTTTGTTTTCTTTCCTGTTTTCCTGGTTTTGGTCTGTGTTTCGATCTATTTCTCCAGAATTTCTGAGTTTTCTTGTGTTGATCTCGCAATCAACCATCCCCAGTCAGAGCCGCTGTTATCACTATTTTTTAAATTTGGGTTCTTTCCCCATAATTGGCTATGGTTCTTTGAAAATATTTGTAGGGTGTAGCCCCAAATGCTTCAGCTTTATTCTAAACCTAGAGGGTTTAAGGTTGTTCTAAGTTTTAGGCTTTATCTTTTGTATTAGGTCCCCTGGTTTCTATTCCGTCGTTACTTTATTTCACTTAAGTCATGGGTCGCGGGGTCGTAAGAAGTGTCCCCCCTTGCTATTTACCTAGGCGGTTATGTTGGTTATTTGAAAAATTTTCGCCTTTTATTATTTCCTTCTAAAGTGTCGGGCCCAGTAAACACCGATCGACTTGGGGAAAGATCCAACGGTTGGCGCTATTTCGCAGGGGTAAGCTACTCACTTTTTAAGGCCGCGAAATAGCGAGGACGAATATCAGCCATCCATGTGTCATGCGGAGGAAGTAAAGGTTGCGGCCGTCAAAGAAGGTAGGGCCCCCCTACGTGGTCTTCTCTGGTGTATTAGAGGGCAGCACGTGGCACGGGTCGCCATAGTCAGCATGTTAAGATTAAGGTTCAAAAGTGGGCCCCAGAAATGAGTCAGCTCACAGGTGGAAGTGACTTGGCAGGGACAACTCTTACAATTCATTGAGACCCCGTGGCTCCTTCTAGCAAATGAAAAATCGACAGGTCAGCTTCGAGAATGACAAGGCGCCAGGTGTCCATGGCGTGTCCGTGGGCCCACCTCTTCTGAAAGCTTCTAACAGGGTTTAAATGCTGCGCAAGTTGAGGTAGGATCTAATGGCTCGCGCTATTTCGCAGGGGTAAGATGCCCACTTTTTAAGGCTGCGAAATAGCGAAAGTTAACCTGGACCGTCCACGTGTCTTGATGACACGCAGTCTAAAAGGAAGCTGTGGGTCCCTATAGTGTATGCTTGACAAATGAAAATGTGACAGGTCGGCTCCGAAGATGACGAGGAACCAGGTGTCCATGGCGTGTCCATGGGCCCACCATTTCTGAGATAGACCTGTCCAGACTGAACTGGGGCCCCCATGGTTCTTCTTCCGGCAAGTGACAGAGCGACAAATCAGCACAGTGGATGACAAGATGCCAGATGTCACTGACGACACAGCGGGCCCACCATTCCTGAGGACTTTTTCGAAGGATTAAAAGGTGATCAACTTGAAAGATGATCCAACGGTCCGCGCTATTTCGGAGGGGTAAGCTGCTCACTTTTTAAGGCCGCGAAATAGCGAGAGTTAATGAGAGCCGTCCACGTGTCATGATGATGACATGGCAAAAAGGGTAAAACATGGGCCCACCACAGTATAAAGAGCGACATTCAGCCAGTATCAAAACAGAATGTGACAGGATTTTCTAAGCCAATGGTCAGATGCCGCGTGGTATTATGCAGCCAATAAAAAGACAGGACTTAGACTAAGGACAAAGCCGTCAAAATGAAATTCACAGAGAAACACTTGCAGAAAGACTGCGACCCGTTGGAGCTAAAATATGAATTCTTGTATGAATTCGATTTTGAAGGGACGGCCGAAGCATGCGGAATCAATGTTATAGTTAAGGCCCAGAGTACAAGCATTTGATTTCCTAACAACTAAGTAAGGATACCTCTTAAAAGGATTTTTGCAGAGGAAGCAAACACAGAGTTATCTTTTACAAATACAGGGAAGGCGAACTGGTTGCAGAGCGAATTTCTTCAAGCAAGCATCAGGTTTTTTCTTATTTTGCAGCCATTTTTGTGTTGTAATAAGTGAAATTGTTCTCGTATAACAGAAGTGTTTTCAGAAGTGATATTCATCTGGTTGTATTGCAAATGGCTCCTAAAAAGGAATTTTCTGGTAAAGTTGATTATCTGGATAGAAGTGTATGTGATGACTTTTTAGAACAGTTGACGTTGTCAACTAACCAGGTGTCCAAGGCCAAAGAGTTAGTACCCAGGGCTCCCCGACTGAAAATTGGAGAAGGATTATATGACAAGGGTAATTGGTTAAGAGACTCGCAAGTGGGATTGTCTGGGTTGGGGTTATTTAAAGTCGGTTTTGGAATGAGGAATTCTCCTGCTCCTCAAAATAGCATTTGGGAATTAGATGTTGGGAGATTGGTAGTCCCAGGGGTGTTCATGGATACAGATTTGTTAACCCAAATGGCATTGAATTATGATTCAGTTACCAGGTGTATCCGGGATGTGAATGGAAAAACCCTCGTGGGGATAAATGCAGAAGAGTTGAGAACAGCGTTCGAGCTTAGTGAGTTTACCAACTTCTTGGAACCTATAAACTTCACACAATTAGCTCAGGTATACAGGGCAGAGAGAACTCATCTCAGGAATGGGCCTCTCAAAGAACTTTTTCTGAAAGTGGGAGGGTTAGCAGTTGTAGGGCCCAATACACAAGAGCCTTTTTCACTAAGTATGTTTACCTTGAGGGCAAAAGGGATGTACTGGGCACTTTGCCAAGTTCTAGGAGAGGATGCTGAATCTAATATGCCAAATCATTATCTGTTAATGATTGTTCAAATTCTGAATCCTTCTCTTGCTATTACATTTGATTATGCTTCCTATATTGCTGATGCTATCCATGGAGGATTGATAGGGATAAAGAATGGAAAGGTGGATAGGCCATTTGGGTGGTATTCACTATTGATGCACCTCTTCCTCTTCAAAGGTGGAGATTATTTCGCCAGTGGAATGGATCTGGTAAAAGAAAAGGAGGGAGAAAAGATGCCGGTGCAATTATGGAGTACTGTATTGTCAAGGGATAGAGAGGATGCAAGTTTTCTAAAGTTTGATAAATATTTTGCATCCAAGATAAGGACTCTTCTTTGCTCTGACAATCCAAGAGTCCCCAAGGTTCTTCTGGAATTCTTAAGACCAAAAGAATTCGCAGAGAGTATCAAGATAGTTCATAATTGGGGTGATATGTACTTGTATCCAGTTTCCACAGTTTTTAGAGTCTTTGGTTTCAGAGGCACCCCATTTTTGTTACCATACCAGGTCCCCCTCAAAGTGGGAATAGCTGAGATTCTCAGACAAATTGGTGACTTGCAAGAGGCAGAGTTAACCGGCAGAGGTAAAGGGACTATTTTCCCTACAGCTACAGTAGCCCACCAATTTGTAATCACTAAGGGAGGCTGGAAATGTTTTGAAGATTTCCTCAAACCCTACCATTTGTCCACTGCAGTGTCTAGATGTGCTGATCCGGAGGACTTCTACAATGGTGTATTCTGGAAGAAAGTAGCATGCAGAGGTAGGCCCCATCAATTCCACTTTCCTGCAGACCTCATCAGGAATGAATTTGATTTAGATGAACAAGAGTTGAGGAAGGAAAAATGGGTGGCTTACAGGAAGGCCCTGGATTTTGTGCATCAATTTGATGCTAGCTATGACCCATTGTCTAGCTTTTTCCCATTGGAAGAAAAGATAAAAATTTTGATTATTTGTTTTGAGGATGTGATGCAGACAATAAAGGAGAAAAGGGAAGTTGTAATTAAGAACAACCCTGAGAAAGCAAGAATGATTTTGGGGAAATCAACTCCTACTAAAGCCATCCCTCCTGGTGATTACACCCTGCATAAGAAAGCAGGTTACAGTGTGTTGGTGTCTGCAAGAGGGGAACCCTCTTCATCCAAAGGGAAGAGGAAAGCACATGAAGTCATTGACATACAATACAGCCCAAAGAAGCAGAGGGTGGGGAAGGAGGTGCAATCAGATACACCCTTATATTCCCCATCCCAATCCCCTCTCCACATTGGAGATGAACAAGCAGCAACTGAATACCTCTCTCAGTTGGGCAGCTTGGGGGAGATTGCGTATACATATGATGAGGTGGAAGAAGGGATGCCAGAAGAGCCCATTGAAGCACAAATGGATATCACTTCAACTGAACTCAAAGGCCAGGAGTGGGATCCTGAGATAAAGAAGGCCACTAGTGCCTTTCTAGCGGATGATAGTTTTGTCACATCTTAAGCATTCGTGCAATTTATCTGGAAACAACATATAGATAAGTATAATGCTAGATGTGAAACAAGAAAGGCAGAACAACCTGATAAAGATCCAGTCTCAGTAGAGGAAGAAATAAAACAGGAGATGATGGAAGAATTCAAAACCATCACTCCTGAACAGGGAAGAGATTTAGTAGCACAAGCTGGAGTGCTCATTCTACCAGAATGGAATATTGCTGATGCTCTGGTGCTGGATGCATTGAGAAAAGAAACCAAACCCATGGAAGGGGTTACATTTAGTAAAGACAATGCTGCTCTAGTCATGTGGTCCCTTAAGAGAAATGAGGACAAGAAGGGTAAAGACACCACAGGGACAAGTCACATTGGTGGATTAATGGTCAAGAGAGTAGAGAGTATAGGGGTAGTAGAGGCTGCTAGCACAGTGTTGGAGACTGCCAAATTTAGTGTTGCAGTAGATGAGAAGGATGCTAAAGAAAAGGAGGCCCTCTAGCTCAAATTGGAAACAGTCTTGAAGGCTTATGACAGTGCCAAGGAGGAAATAAGAGGCAAGGAGAGTATTATTGCCAGATTGCAGAGCCAATTAGCAGGACAATGTCAACAGGGTGAGTCTTCAACATTAATGATCACCTCTTCTCCTGCAAGAACTCCACCTACTAGCCCCATTATTGAGCTCCCACCATCTCCTGCACCTTCCAACTCTCAGATGATAGAGATAACTCCCCAAGAATTGGAGAGTCTTAAGCAAACTCAGGCCTATTATGGAGGGAAGTATGAAGAAAAGATCAAGGCCACAGTCTCCAGTTTTGCAGACACTATAAATGCTTCACTCCTTCACAATAGTGTAGGAAAAGTCATGGAGATATGGACTGAGTTGAGAAGAGATAAGGCCATCTTGACACCCATTTTTGACAGATGGAGGCCTAGGGAGCAGGATTTGGAGTTCATGTGTGTTTCCTGTGATGAAGCAAGGGCCAATCCCATTATAAAGGCTACTTCTGATGTTGCTAAAGTTTTAATACAATTAGCTGTAGGTGTAGACAATATGGACAGGAAGGTCAATTTGTGCAAAAAGGAATATACTGATCAAGTTTTTGAGTTGCTTCCAAGAATTTTTGCCAATCCAGACCAGCTGAAAGACAAGCAGGTATGGCTCAATGAGAGAGATGCTAAGTTGTCAGCAAGGGTCAAAGGAATCATTGATCTCGATGACACCTCATTCTTTGTTCTAACCATACAGGAAAAAGAAAGAATTAAATCACACTACAGTTTTCTTAACTCAGAAGTCAACAAACTGAGGAATTCTTGGAAAGGGTTGACTAAGGTTAAAAGTGATGTGATTAATTTTGTATGGCCGACCGAGGAGACATATAGTGAGTGGGGAGTTAAATATTCCACTCGGGATCCGGAGCAGTTAAAGAGCGTCCCTGAAGAGCCAGAAGAGGTTACAACTGAACAACCCGTCCAACAGACTGCTGAAGAAGCTGAAAAGAGCGCATAACTGAAATTGTAACTTCTTCAATTTTTGAAGTAATTGTAACAAACTTTCCTCAAGAAGTCAGAAGCTTAGTGCATCCATATTGTTATAAATGGATACCAGGACTAGAGAGAAAGGGGGATCACAAAAATTTTGTAAGAAAACGCTACAGAAATATTATCTGAGCTTTTCCAAAAGATTAATGGAGAATCAGACTTTTTGTAAGATCTTTTCAAATGAATATCAATATACAGGCCGTCAGTTTTGAGTAAAGCTTTGTGTCATCTTCAAATTTGTCCTTAATTGTATTTACTCTTTCATTCAGAATAGTCTAGGATTTTTTTGTTTGAATGGAATTGTAAGGCAATCTCAGTATGGGTGTTTCTAGCTTTTCTCTTTAGGAGGGAAATTAATCATGCATGATCACTCTATCAGTAAATACTTTAGGAGAAACTTTGAATTTTGAGGACCATAGCTTATTTTGAAGTGATTAGATTCTTGTTGATGTTAGGCATCTGCAAGGATAAATGGAAACCAAGTTGATGGGAAGTATAGAGATATTTTGTTTCAGGAGTTTTATTTGAGTTTGAGTGACTCTGTAGCCTTGGATAAAGCACTGGTATTAATCGAAGGCTGTTTATTGCATACTTTGTTGATCAAATATGTTGAAGTTGAGTATTGTTTCATCCTTTGTTTTCAATTGTTTTTCAAGGTGAATGAATCCACTGGTTTCTGGAATGGTTTGCTGTGGATTTGTTGCTTAAGAGTGTGGAGTTAATTCACAGAAGGTATACCCACCTGGGCTCAAAGAAAGGTCCGAAGTGTAGAAGGTCTAACCAAACCTTGTCATATGTTGTCTCTAGAATCCCTTTATCCTTAATGTCTCCTCGGCACTCATTTTAGATTGTATTATTTTAAGGGCATTGAAGGGAAATCAGATTTTGAGCACAACAACTTCTAGGATTAAATTTGCCAATATACTCATCTCTTCTAATATAGCATTTACTTCCAAATATTCTGAAATATTTAAGAGTAGGTGTATTACCAAACCATAGTTCATTAGGGGTCTTACCGGTTTCACCTTTGATGTGAACTTCATTGATTGTATAAACAACTATATTTACAGCTTCTCTCCAATATACATGAGTTTGGTTTGCTTCTGATATCATGCTTCTAGCTACATCCAAAATAGTTATATTCTTCGTTTCCACAACTCCACTCTGCTAGGGTGTCCAAGGTGCTGATAACTGTCTTTAATTCCATTCACTTCACATAATGTATTAAATTCCTTGGATGTGAATTCACCTCCTTGATCTAATCTCAAACATTTGATTTTCTTACCAGTTTCATTCTTTACCATCATGTTGAATAGTTTGAACTTCCCAAAGGCTTCTGATTTCTCCCTAAGAAAAGTAACCCAACACATTCTAGAATAGTCACCAATGATTAGCATGAAATATCTATCTCCTTGTAAACTTCTAGTTCTTGTTGGACCACTTAAATTAGTATGAATTAAGTGAAGAACATTATTGGATTTCTCTAGTATACTCTTAAAAGTTGCTCTCACTTGTTTTCCAAATTGACATTCCTTACATACCGGATTGTGAGGCTTAACAATCTTAGGTAAATCTCTTACTGCCTTAATTGTACTGATCTTCACAATACAATCAAATATTACATGACACTATCTCTTAGACCATAACCAACTTTCATCAATATGTGCAATCAAGCATGTCTTCTCATTGTTATTCAAATGAAAGATATTACCTCTAGTCTGATTACCGATTGCAATTTCTAAACTAGTTCTATTCATGATTTTGCATTTAACATTCTTGAATTGTAACTGAAATCTCTTTTCAACTAATTGACCAACACTCAAAATATTATACTTCAAACCTTAAACATAGTAAACATTATCAGTATTATGCTTACCATCAAAATATATGGTGCCTTTTCCTTTGATCAAACAAGCTTTGTCATCTCCAAATCTTACTAGACCTCCATTATATTCCTGAAAGGTTAAGAATTTTCTTTTATCACCAGTCATATGATGTAACCATCCAGAATCAATGATCCATTCATCCTTATCTTCAATTTTAGCTGCCAGGGCCTACTCTATCGGTTGAATAGTAGGTGTCGGTTGATCTTTTGTTATAGCAACAAAAACCCATCCATTGTTTGTGGGTTCCTCATCATAATCATCAATGACTCCTTCATCAACATAGTAACATGATTTGTCTCTATTCTTCTTAAATCTATACCTCTGATATTCAGGGTTAGGCTTATATGTTCTTTTTTCTTCTTATTTCAATCTTGCATGTCTACCAGGACACCTAGATGCCATATGACCAATCTTATTGTAGTTAAAACATTTAAAGGGTGTTTTACCTTCATACTTACTTCCAACTGGACCTTTAGGCATTTTCCTTGCAAATAGTGCTTCAAGCTCTTCTATTTCTTCATTCTCCTTTCTAATTTATTCAAGTTCTCTTGCATAAAAGGCTTTTCAATCACATTTCTCAGATGATGACGATGATGCTATAGATAATGATGGTGCTTTGAAAGATAAATATGTCTTAATAGTAGTAATAGGACCAAATTCTTCAAGTTCAAAAGTTGAAAGTTTTCCAACCAAGGTGTCTCTACATACTGATGTATTAGGCATTGTTCTCAATTCATTTATAGCAGTAACTTTTATTTTATATGCCAGTGGCAATGCTCTTAAAACTTTAGAAACAATTTCATCTTCACTTAAGGTTCCTCCACAACATTGTATACCCAAAACAATTTAATTTACTCTTTCCATAAAAGAAGAAATTCTTTCATCTTCTTCTATTTTTAGATTTTCATACCTGACCTGGAAGCATTCTAGTTTTGCAATTTTGACTGTGGTATCACCTTCATTCAATGTTTCCAATTTATCCCAAATAGCTTTAGTAGTAGATCTATCTGATAATCCCATGATTTGTTGATCTCACAATGCGCTCAAAAGTGATTCTCTTGCTTTGTAGTCATTTTCCTCATCTTTAGCCAAGGTTGGTGGAATAGGTTGACCTTGAGGAGGAACAATATAGCCATTCTTTGTAATATCCCATATGTCCTTTCCAATGCAATTCAAATGTGTCTTCATTCTAATCTTCCATATGCCATAGTTAGTTCCATCAAGTTTAGGACTATCCTTCCTGAAATAGTTAAAAGACATTGGATCTCCACAAGCTGTTAAACTTTTGCAAAAAGAGGACTAGGCTCTGATGCCAATTGTTAGGTCCTAGAGGCAACTAAGAGGGGGGGGGGGTGAATCAGTTGTCCAATAAATACAAACCAAAACTAACTTAACCAAACTTAATGCTTAATGCCGGTAAACCAAACTTTAATGTTGGTAGACAATTTAATAGTTAATTGTAGTATTGGTAAAGTTTAATGCATGAAACAGAAAGACAAATAACATACACAACATATAACACAGTTATTTGTACGTGGAAATCCTGTAAGGGAAAAAACCACGGTGGGAAACCTTACCCACAATTAGATGATACTACTATAGATAGTATTTGTGTACAATATGGAGTCTGCACATGCAGAAAGGCCAACTGCCTAGAGTTCACTACTTAATCACAAAATGGGAGTCACACTGACTACAATTGGATGGTTAAATCCAATGATAATGTACTGCTTAAAATAGCATCTTCATATTCTGGATTCAGTATCGGTTAAGCTCTGATTTTCCTTCTTCAAACCTTCCTTTAATCTTGAATGATGTTTGCATGTATAGCTCTTATTATATTCACATATACCTTATTACAATCCTTTTCCACACTCTTCCACACAATCTCATAAATGAGATCTTACATATATACCAAAATCTAAGATCAAATGAGTACTTCGGCTCACTAAGATATTACAATAAAATCAATTACAAATGAGTCAATATCAGATGCATGATATCAGCTCAATGCATTTACAATAACACTAAATCATCTTCATGATGAGTCATGCTGATCTAGAATAGATATGCTTTTTGGTCCATAACCTAGACCTATTTGCCAGTAACAACAAATATGAAAACCCAATTAGACCAATAAACAAATCACCAAAACCAAGTGTCCAAACAATGTCTTCAACATAACCAAGTAGTCTCCAAGTCATTCCAAGTGCCGATGAACAATATAACCTACCGGTGAAACAAATACCAGTGATTGTGCATAAGTTACTGGTCATGCCGGTGAACATAAACAAGAATCTCCAAGTGCTGATAAGTGTTGACAAGTGTTGACATCAATGACAAAACCATATCAACATATCCAAAATACCAACAAGCATTATGTCTTGTATGACAAATAGTGCTTCTATATTTTATCATTTAAAGCCATTAGTTTTGTCGTTCGGGACACCCCCTTGTGTCATATGAAAGTTTGCTTGGTAAATCATTTTGTCATGCGAATGCATGTTTTTTTTTGTATTAGTCTTTTTTCATCCTATAGATATTCCTAAATCGTATGAGCTTTTGCTTACACTGTGAAATGTCATATGAAAAACAATGATCTTTTTTAAGGGTGAAAACATGAAAATTTGATTTGGCAATTAATGTATTTGGATTTGCGTGATGTTTAAGATGTCTTATAGCATAATTTGGATGATTCTCTGATGATTTGTTGTTTGATTCTTCTAGGTTTGATTACCATATGTTCTTTTTTGATGCATCTATCCTCCTACTATGAGGCTAGTTTGTGAGTTATTTGATATAGGTAGAGCACATATTGACTTGTGCGGGTTTACCCACCTTTTACAGATGCTAGATATCCATGTGAATCATGGGATGCTCACAATAATTATGGAGAGATTTCACTCTGAGCATGACACATTCCATTTACCAGTTGGGGAGATGACCATCACTCTTGAGGATGTTTACAAGATTCTTAGAATTCCATTCGCTGGGGATAAGGTTGATTACGATTCTGCACAGCGTCCTGGCTTACTAGCTTTGAGATAGGTATTTCGTGATGAGGACATCCTTACATAGGCTATTAGCTGGGATGATATGATGACCAGATATAGTGAGCAGTTTCTACTAGCTTGTGTCTTGGCAAGATTTATTGGTTGCTTCATTATGCCAGATAGGGGACAACAGGGTTTCTTATGCAGCTGAGCTAGGATGTTGTAGAGGCTTGTGGATCACCCTAAGAGATTAGGATGGGGTTCATGTGTTTTAGCC
Organism: Cryptomeria japonica; assembly: GCF_030272615.1. Lineage (NCBI taxonomy): Eukaryota > Viridiplantae > Streptophyta > Pinopsida > Cupressales > Cupressaceae > Cryptomeria > Cryptomeria japonica. The sequence continues at coordinate 482,518,309 of NC_081405.1, read as the reverse complement.
CACATGTATTGTGAGATGCATGAGATTGTACACAGAGGGAAAGAGCATGGCTGCAGGGTATTGATTTTACATATATGGGCCTAGGAGCATATCGCAGTTTGTAGACCTATAGTGGATGACGCCAAAGATCCACATCAACCGATTGTTTATAGATATTATGGATACATTACTCAGCCCCATCTAAGCAAGACAGAGTACTAGAGATGACTGCTAGATGATTTGATCTTTGTAGTATGGAGACCTTACAGGGGCCTTAAGCTTTGGGATGATTGGAGAGATGTGCGGAGAGATATGTTCATGTCTTGTCCTCTGATTGACAGATATATGATGGTGATTGAGCGATTTGTTGTATCTCGAGTCATAAGGTAGTATGGTAGGCCTCAGGGAATTTTGCTGGAGTTTACCACCTATGCTCACTATGTAGATGAGGAGAGATGAGGATGGGCCCCTAGGTTGTCCTATGCTTTGAGAATGTAGACACTAACAAGATTACAATGACTTTGGTGGGATTATCTGGAGGATATTATAGATGCAGGGGTATTGCCCCAGTACAGGGATTGGTTCTAGCAGCATCCATTCCATAGGTGTACATATCTAGCTGAGTAGGCATCTCTCATAGAGTAGATTGAGGATGATGCCCCTGAACAGGCACAAGGATAGGTACAGGGATAGAGAGAAGAGGCTCCTAGGTGGGAAGGTGGTGATCCAAGTGCGAGCAGCAGCAGAGAGGAGAGGATGGACCTCTAAGAGCTGATGGTGTGAGGATGAGTGGTGTTAGAACAATGGAGGGTGTAGGAGAGGAGGAGCGAGCAACTCATAGATAGGTACGACAAAGGAGGGATGACCAGGGTGGAGTTGGAGCTTGAGAGCCTATGAGGGAGTAGGGGGCAGCTGATGCAGCACAGTTGATGAGAGCGTGATTAGCAGGTCTACAGTCACAGTTGACAGTGGCTCAGACACGGCTTGCAGAGTGGGACCGACAACTAGCGGACCTTAGAGTGGAGTGTGATCATCAGTTCATAGAGATGAGGGTAGAGTGAGACCGACAACTGGCAGAGCTCAAAGCAGAGCACGATCGTCAGGTTGCAGAGATGAGGATAGAGCAAGATGATCTTTAGCAAGAGATTTTGTACCAGACTAACCGGGCAACTTATTACGTTGCGGCTTATAGCATAGCTATTCCTGTAGCGCAACAGGTTGTCCCCTTCTCTCAGTACATCACGCAATCTGAGGGAGCTCGGACATCGAGGCAAGATGCCGATCAGTAGGCTCCACCTCCTTCACCACCTGGCGATGAGGGAGAAGCAGAGAGAGATATTTTTATAGCTCTTAGATTTTGTTAGATACCCCATTTTTTGTAGCCCATACGATTCTTGCTCTGATGGGAAATTGTATATGACAGTTATATCACTTGTAATCCGAGATATTGATGATTATATATACAAGATCTTGATTTGATTTCATTGTATTTGTGTCGATTGGTTTATGAGATGCTTTCTTCTATATGCTTTGTTCTATATGTATGCATATCTATTCAGTATGGATGTATGTAATGCAAAGGAATATGAATGTTTGTTTTTGTTTCTTTTCATATGCAAATAAATGATGAAAATGAGTAACTAGTAATGCAAATTGTATTTTTTTTCTATGCAATAATGTGAATGCAAATGAATGTATGAATCTATATAAGATGCGTATGTATGCAGCTAATATCTCAATACATAAGTACTCGATCAGAGAAATGATGAAAAAGAGACACCACTTAGCTTAGAAATGATGATACTTCAAACTCTCATTCAAAAGAAAAAGAGATTATTGTTATCATGTAAAAATCACCCGAAATGCATAAAATGCAAAATGAATGCAAACTAAAAACTAGTCACTGGATTTGAAATGCTTAATGTTCACCACTGAGTGTTTACAAACATAGCAAGAAGGATAGAGTTCCTTCCTTTTCATGTGCAATATTAATTATCTTATCTACAATGACCCTTTTTTTGTTCATATCCTTGGATAGATTATGCATGGACCCGGATTGTACATTAAAGAAATTCCCTCAAAATAGATAAAGAAATGATGAGAACCTCCCTATAGCATACAAATAAGCGGAGTTGAGGTATGTGTGGCAATTTCACCTTGATGTGAAGGCTCTTATCACAGATACCCAGCTGATTAGATGTTTCTAGATCATCAGAATCATTCCTACAAGTAGAAAACAAAGAAAATATTATGCCCCCAATCCTTGCTCCTCTTAGTCAAGATATACTTCCTCAAGTTACTAAGAGGGAATAATAATAAAAAACCAATATAAAAGACAACACACAAAGAAAGATTTCATGCATATCTCAAACTGTTTAGTGATTGTTTTCAGTAATGTTGTTTTGCTTGTGTACTCAGTGATAAAACTCTTTAGTAGTTAGGAGACAGGGTATCACTAATAGAATGATGACTTGGTTGATATTGATTAGGACATGTAAATCCTCAGTCGATTACCCTAAGACTAGGACATGGATCAGTTTCAAGCCATGAGGGTTCTAAAAGAACCAGAATGTCACAAAAGTAACTAAAAGATACGTACAAGCGAAATCAAAGGTACGGGAAAGTGGGAAATGCCAATGTCGCATTAATAGATGGAGGGCTTGAGTACAAGAGGTGCCTATTTGCTAGGTTTTCACCTACTTGGCAAAGATTTTTTTATTTTTTATTTTTATTTATTTATTTTTTTAGGGCTTTTTATGATTTTTTTCAGGACATTTTTCACTTGTATAGGTTGCTGGAGTAGAGAATACTAAGTGAAGAACTTTTAAAGTGGATTGTGTTAATCAGTTCACGTAGTTGTTCTCCTTCCGATGTTGAGAGCTGATAGACACTAGAGCCAAAGACTATATTAATGATGTAGGGACCCAACCAGTTGGGTTCAAACTTCCCTTTGTTATCTCGAAACTGTTGATTTTTAGGATTTTCTCTCAGAACAAGGTCACCAACCTAAAATTCTCGTTGTTGAACCTTCTTGTTATATCCTTTAGAAATTCTCTTTTGATACACTCTCAGATGATCAAACACCACTTGTCGATGTTCATCTAGCAACTCAAGTTCTTGCAATCTAGATATTTTGTAGTCTTCATCAGTAACAAGACGTTGCAATGAAACTTTGAAAGATGGTATTTCTACCTCAATAGGTAAGACTTCTTCGAACCCATACACCAAAGAAAAAGGTGTAGCCCCAATAGGTGTTCTAATACTTGTTCTATAAGCCCATAGTGCAGGATTGAGCTATAGATGACAATCCCTCCTAGATTTGCTCACTGTTTTGTGTAGGATAGTCAGCAAGTTTTTGTTAGATGCTTCAACTTGTCCATTTCCTTGAGGGTAATATATGGATGACAAGTACTATTTGATTTTGAATTTCTCATAGAGCTCATCTAGATCTTTATTCTTGAATTGTCATCCATTGTCAGTCATGATGGATGAAGGTATCCCATACCTGCAGATGATATACTTAAGGATGAACAAAGCTACTTGTTTATCGGTTTCTTTGATGAGTGGAACCTCTTCTACCAACTTAGTAAAATACTCACTGGCATTTATGATAAACTTGTGTCTATTGGATGATCCAGGATATATTTGACCAGTGAGATCAAAGGCCCATTGCTGAAAAGGTCAATGTCTAATGAAGGGTATGAGATCCCTTGCTGGCGTATGTATGAGATTCCCATGTAGCTGACACTTCTCACAAGTTTTAGAAAACTTTATAGCATCTTTCTCCATGTCTAGCTAGTAGTAGCCAACCCTTAGTAGTTTTCGAGTTAAAGTAAGTGTTGGCATTATAAACTCGTATGAGAATAGTTGATGTTTTCATTGATGGCAACCAACTGGAAGGTCACTGGCAATTGGCTTCTATAAGCTCGACATCACAAACTTCATACATTGGCAGACACCGGCATTGACAGGCACTTCACCGACATTCAGATTACATTTGCAACAAGCATACCGAAACCCCAGCCAACATGGGATAAAGTTTTGTTTATATGAATTGTTTTGTAATGTAATTATGTTTTGTAAAGTGGACATGGGATATTGGAAAAGACTCATATATGTATGAGATCTTGTAGGTCATTTTATGGAAGTATATGGATGGGAAGTATAATGTGTGATGAGGCAATTTTGTATAAGGTGATATAGTTGACAACGAAGGTTTTTGTTATTGACTGAGCTTAAACCAGTACTGAACCTGGCATGAGAGATGTTGTTTTGAGTAGTAAATTGTATTGGATTTAATAATCCATTTTGTAGTCAGTGTGACTCTTTATTGAGTAGTAAGCTCTAGGTTGTTGGCCTCCTTGCATGTGCAGACCTATTATTGTAAGTAGTATTTAATCATTGGCTAGAGAGTGAATATTGTGGGTCACAAATCCCACCAAGTTTTTTCCCACACCGAGTTTCCTCGTTAAATATCTTGTGTTATGGTGTGTTTCTATGTTGTCTCTATTATTTCTATTTATTGTAATAATAATTATTCACCAGTACACTATTTTGGGATGCAAAGTTATTAATTAGTTTAAATATTTGGTCAACCGGTTAGACATTGATTCACCCCCCCTCTCAGTGTCTTTGGGATTGTCATTGAATCTAACAACTGGTATTAGAGCCTGGTCCTCTATTTTTAAAAGCCTAATAGCTTGAGGAAGGTCCTGACACCGGTACAGATGGAGAACTTAAGAAAATAGTTGGAAGGATCCCTTGAAGATTTTGATGCAAAATAATTGAAGAATATCAAACTTGAAGATGATCTGAGGATTGCATAGGAATTCATTAAAGGACTTCAGAAGAACTTTGCTATAGCATAAAATAAAAGAAAAGAACTTCATGAGAAGATGTAGAATGATGATGATGAAAAAGAAACTCTTATAGACATTGCAAACAAGTTGAGACAAGAAAAAAATAATATGAAGAATGAAATGCAAGATATGACTATGAGGTTATGTAAAGATATTGATGACAAGAAGAAGAATGAAGAAGACTTGACTAGGAGACTTAATGATGCTGGAAATGAAAATTTGAGACTTGGTCATGAAAATGATATGTTAAAGACAAACTTGATTCACATGCAACATGATAAAGCTGAGCTTATGAGACAAGTTGGAATTCTGGAAAATGAGTTGGCTACTGAAAATAAACACAAAGACAAATTTAAGAAAAGTTTGGAATAACTTGATGACATGCTTAAAAAATAGAAACCTAATGGCAATACTAATGGACTTGGATTTGAACATGGAGAAAGTTCTGGTACCACAAATAATCAAGATAAAAAAAAAATTGATAAGACAACCCAATACATAAATTTAATGGCAAATGTTTCAATTGCAACAAATATGGTCACAGAGCAAATCAGTATAGATTTAGAAATAATCAGATTACAAACTCACCCACCGGTCAATATTCCAAATGCAAAAAAGTTGGTCACAATTTAGAAAATTGCAAAATGAGTGTGAAATGCTCTGTTTGTGGAACATTTGGACATTTATCTAATCAATGTAGATCACAAACTGGTCAAGGATATGGAAAGGCTATTCAGAAAAATAATGTAACTTGTTATGCTTGTAACAAGATTGGGCATATTGCTAAATGCTGTAGAAGCAAGAATGCACTGACAAACAACAAAGGATTTAGTTTGAAGGGAAAAACAAAGGTAGATGAAGTTAAGCAAGAATTTTCAAAGCAATCGATTAGGAAGAGTGATCAGAGAACTGATGAAACCATATCTTCACCGGTATAACAAAGTAATCCTCCACCGATGGGAGATTCTTCATCTAACTAAGCAACAATCCTTAGCTGGTATTACAACAAGTTGAATATCGTGCATTCTACCCTTCGTTGATGATGAGAAGATACTGTTGTTCACCAAAAGTGATAACCCAAGTATACCTGCAATGCTTCTATGAAATGGCCAATTTCAGTCTATGAAACACATCAGGGCTTGGACAACATGACAAGGATATGAATCCTTCTACTCTTCAGGCTCTGCAAAACCTAGGTGGGTATACCTTTGATGCATTTAATCAGATCTATTACACACAATACTACATCAATCAAAAGCAGATGGATCTCAAAAGGTTGAAAAAATAAGAGGTAACTGCAGATGGGCTAGATCCACACTTGCAACTCAACATTTTTGAATCATGAGATGGAGGGACACTTCCACATAACATAAAATATAAAAAGATATTCTGATTTTGGACTTTTAAATGGTGTTCTGACAACTTTTCAATATTACAAGAGACCAGTGCCTTATCTAGGCCACAGAGTCGTGCATAAAACTGGAAGAGAAATCTCAGATGCAAGTTCTTTTCAACATTAAATTTTCATGTATCAATGCCTGACATTGATGCAATCCTCTGCTCTGTCACAAAACCATACTTATATGTATATATATCCAATATGCATTCAAAATTGTTAATGCTAGGTTTTAGGATTTAAATCCTTCCTTGAAGAATACCCAAAAGACAAACATTACACTCTTAGAGGAATCTAAAAGAGACAACTCAAATTATCCTTAATAATATGAAAGTATATGAATCTGAGTACATTTTGGAGATAATTTCATGGAAACTCACACATGCCTTGCATATGTGTGAACCTGTAAACTGAAACTAAACCTACAGTAAAGACAAGACTGAAAACATAGAAGAACACATTGTCATTTGCATTGATAAAAAGATGCCATCACTGGAACCTGCAATTTTGGATTTCTCCCTTGGAGAAAATATCTCCAAAATTGGAACCCCGTCAACTGAGAAGAATTGGGAATAAGAAGGAGAGGGAAGAAAATCAAATCTGCAATTGAAATTTGCCAAGTATCTCCTCTCAAACTGAATTTCACTCCCATGGAAACTTCTCCCAAAATATCAAACATTTGTCAAAACTAACTACCTGACTAGATTCCCCATTCCGAGAGCTTTCTGAAAACATATAACACTTTATATTTTGCCCAAAAAATGAGCCTTGGGTGAATTAATTCCCCATTTGTGCACATCATTTAAATTTTTCATTTATCTGATATAGTTTGCACTATGTAATTAACTTATTTTAATTTTGATTTTTGCTCTGATTGTGCCTTGACACTTTGCCACATGGTGGGACCTGATTGGTTGGTGGGGTCCACTGGGTACCACCTAGGATGATACCTCATCACTCCGCCACGTGTCCGCTTACTCGTCGTCCACCTGTCACCATCTGTGCGCCACATCATCGCCACTAGGTAGGACCTACCTGTTGGACGCTTGATTGTGCCTGCCACATCATCACCACCTGGCTCTCACCATTTTGTACTTCACCTTTCGCCATTTCATAGCCTCTATCTCGCATGCATCTTTCCTTCGGGAAGCAACGCGAGCCGTTGATCTCCATCTAACATGCATGTTCTTTAACCCATTGCATTTTCGGAAATCCTTTTCACCATTTTGCAGGGTTTAACTAGCGAGCAACTTCGGCCTGCGAATCAATGCGCTTCATCGCATCATCTCGGACTTGCTCACTAGATTAGTTGACCTTTCTCTGCAAAATTCACCTATTTGCCTCGGGAAGAGTGCCTACGTGGGGGTCCACCCGATCACTGCTCAGTCACCTCCTCCGTTGCCTTGAGATCCGTTCCTACATGTGGGCCCACCTTGGGTGCCCATAGGCACCGTCTGTCAAAAGCCTAGATGGCTTTGACATATTAGATGTGTGTGGATTTGGTTATAAATATTTAAAAATATCACTTCCCAGTGAATGTGGGATATTGTGGTTTTGCCTGTAGCTACATTTTGAAGGTTCTCTCTGAGTTTTTCATGGCGATTTTTTTGATTTGCATGGACTTCAAGGACCCTTTCAACCACACCATACTGAGAGGAGTTTGAAGATTTGGTTTTATACCACTTGCATTTGCTATTTGCTGAATGCTGAAGAGTTTCAACATTGCCCCCTCTTCCACGCATGGAGGAGTTGGATGGAAGGCATGGAGATTCTTGCTGAAGGAGGAAAACTAACTGCAACTTGCTTTGGTTCTGAGTTTTATTGTTGCCTTACCACATGCTCATGCAAGGAGGAGAGAATGGCAATTTTCATTTGCCATTTGCATTTGTTGAAAACTTTGGATGTTAATTTCACTCCCCCAAACACCACACTGACATCCTCTGCACCTTCCAGCATACCACGCATAGGGGAAGAATGGATGTTGCTTTTTAATCACACTGTTGGAGTTTCTAACACCACACTATACTTGCAATTTACATTTTATTTCAAAATTCCCCTTTTTCACCAGTCACGCGGGGATTACTGAAGTCTTCTGCAACTTCATTTCAAACACCACGTGGGATATGGGGCACATGAAGGAGGAAACCACTGCAGTTACCTTGCTTTGCAAACTCTAAACACCACGTGAGCCTGGAGAGATTGTTGTTGTTTTGTTATTAGACTTTCAAACCTCCAGCCCCTTCTCCATCCATGTAGACATATTCTGCAAACCCTCCACCACACTATATGTTTTAATGCTCCTTTCCAACAATGACGTGGGAGGGGAAGACAATACTGCTGCAGTTACATTGGCATTAGCTTCAATATGTTTGGAAGCCTTTTGTTGTTTTATCATGTAGAGGGAAGATAGTTGGGGTGTTTTAATTTGTTTTAAAACTCTATGCCTTCTACCACATTTTCTTTGAATTTTTCTTAAAACCTCCCTTCAATACCCAAAATTTGCCATTTTGCTTCCATTTTTCACTAAACAATACATTGGTAAATTTGGTATCTCTCTAAGGTGTTTGATGTTTAAAACTAGTATGCAAAATATACATCCATCAATCCATTAACGACAAATAACTGAAATCATCTCTCACCATCCCACTGGCGAATTGCAGTCGAGCTAGGTCGGGCCCCAAAGTGGATCCGACTAAAATTTTTTTCGTTTTCAAGCGACTGGCCTTCGAAATGCTTCAGCCACCTTAAACACACCTCTGGGAATGATCAGCATTGTTTTCGGATCATCAGATTGAATTTTGCAACCTCCAAACAATTACGCCACATTGTCGCATTTAATCGCGAAGACGTATTTTTCAAACCTGTCAAAACACCTTTTTGGAGCTTGCCATCTTACAGGCGCATACTCTGATATACAAGCATGAACACTGCCAAGTGGTTTCTCAAGATGAGTCCTGAGTGAAGAGATATTAATTGGCGAAAATGACAAACTGGCTTTGTTGACACTACGGACCTGACGAAGTCAATGTTCAGGCAACACATGATGCCTTTCTCAAAAATATCAAACGACCTCTGTAGGCCCTCAAACTTGAAACACAGGTACCTTGAAGTACATATTAAAACTTGGAAATCTCAGTTTGATCACAAGGCTAACAAGATGCAAATGGTGCGCTCATGAAAATGGCTACTTTAACTGATGCGACGACAAAAGTGCGGATAACTGAAAATGATAGCTAAATGAATCCTTTTGAAAACCGATCAAACAGATTGATAAAGGCTTGAAATTTTAAAAGTAGCTCATCATTTATACTAACATTATCCTGAGACAAACATTATGGCATGACACCCACTGAGGCAACTTTTACACTTATGTGAAACAGGGCTTCGACTAGCTGTCAAAATAGGGACTAGTCAAACCACACAAACTGCAAACGGATTTGGCTTCAAAAACTGAGCAAATGGATTCGTCAAGGCTTGAAATTTTGCAGGCCAACTCACATTTATGTATAGAATTGAATCCATTTTACATTTATTCATGAAGATAAATAGGGAAAAAGATACAAACACTCAAAGTAGGCTACTCAATAAAATCTGCATTTGTGCCTAAAATGCACTTTCAGCTCACCCCTCGAAATGGGTACCTGGTAAACTTATCCAAACTGAATTCTGAAAGTTGCACATCACTGAATAGGCCAAATGAAAGGTGTAGGACATGAATCTCGAGCCTTACCCCCTGAAAATCAACTGGCTCCATTTTGACCTCTCACAAACTAGGCCGTTCAAACTGACTTATTTAGGTACTTTTCTGACATGCAGAGCAAAATTTTGAAATGGGCCTCTAAACTTGACTCAATTTTAATTAGTCCCAACAGTGGCTCTGACTGGGGATGGTTGATTGCAAGATCAACACAAGAACATAGAATCAATGGTTAAGCAGACCACCCAAAAACGGATCATTCTTTTCTCAATTCTTCTCTTCTCATCTCATTTAAAAAATAAGGCATCCTTATTCTACCCAAACATCAGGGCACTTTATTGAAAACCACACAACTGAAGAAAAGCAACTATACAAAATATACAAACATACTTATAACTGATTATAACTGCTCCACTTACAAACATTTACCTCTGTCAAAAATCTGATTCTCATCACCTGATGTTATGATCCAAACAAAGGCACTTTTCAATAACAACTGAGGATAGCTTTTATAATCCACCTCTTTTATCCCATTACTGAAACAAGTAGTGTGCATACCTTTGGTCTGATTTTGAACTTTCTGATCACACACTACTTCAACAAAAATAAAAACATGAGGCAATTCACCATAGAGGCCTTCCCACAGGCTGCAATACACTTCACTATCCCAATCAATTCTACCATCTTCAAGGACATCATCATGCTGAACTTCAAAAGTAAAACATTCATTTTCAACATTGCAATTCCTATCAGCACTCACCTTGTTATCATTTAAATTCATAGAATGAGGGGCATTACTAATCAACTGATGCAAACAAGGAACATAAATGTTACAACCCGGATGTGACACTTCACTATGTTGATCACACTCTATACTCTCCTTGTTTATCAAATTCAAAACTTCTGCATTCTCAAGACCCCATTCATGGAAAACAATGCATACCTCTGGCTGAAGCAAATCCTCAGCTAAGTTCTTCTCTTTCAAGCTTACATCTATCTAAAACACTTCCATTTGTGGTCTAAAATAATCATCACATAACCCATGCCTCTTGTCTTCATCATGAAGTAAATTCTTACAACCCATGTTACTGCTGTTCAAAACTTTATCAACATTACAAATTTGTTCTGCACAAGGGGAAACTTTATCATTTTCATCAATGAAATCAGCACCATGGATATTTGTATCAAAATCAAATAACTCCAAATCCGGTTCAAGCATACTATCAACATTCACATCCTCATCATGGTACTTGAAATTCTGAAAGCATTCAAATGTGGGTTCATTTAAATCTCAAAATAAAACATTAGCAGCACTGTCACATACATTCTTATCTTCAAAAACACTTTCATTTTCAGATTCATAACTAAGGTACATAATTGGGTCTTCTATTATATCATCTTCACAAGATGAATAATAAGAATTCTCATAACCACTTTCAGCTACATAACTGGCATTCATTTGCTGATCAAAAGAAAGTGAAACACTTGTGCCAAGATCATTCTCATTCTGAAATTAATATTCATTGTTCATTTGCATACCTTCAAGGTGCTAGGAATAGAGCTCATTGTCCTCATAATTAGTAACACCACTCCATTCTGAAACACATTCATCACTGGGTATACTTGCACTGAACACATCATCAGCATCATTCACATTCTCATTTTCAGATTTATCAGTCTTAACCAAAATCTGATTTTCATCACATTGCAAAACTTCACTTACATAATCAACAACATTTGGTGATCCTTCAGTATTTGGTATTTGAACATCAAATACATCAGCAACATTTAAAGATTGATGGTCATTATTACCATAATTTTCATCATTGTTAACCTTAGGAGATGCATGATTAACTTGATAATTTGCAGTCACATAGTCAGCATAACCGACATACAAATCAAATGGTACATATCCCTTGTATATATGAATCTCCCTATCAACATTATCACAACATTGCACACTAATCATTCCATCATCACTGTGAGAGGAGACTATCATTGACAATAGAGGATCTTGACTCTCATTCAAATCTGAAACACATGCATCAACAAAACCATTCGAAACTGCAGAGCTTGATGCACCTAGACAAGGAATGATTGGTTGAGCTTCACATGGTATTTCACCATTGAAGGCATTTTGATAAGAAACTACAGCAGACACAAATTTCTTGGCTATCCCAAATTTCAAATTATTTTTGATGTCCCTAGCTGTGTTAAAAGCTTTATACAAAGTTTTGGGTTTTTTGTTTCTCAATAAGAAACCCATCTTCTTACCAAAAGCACTCATATAAATATCCAGACATACCGTATCATCAAACCTATACTTTCTAGAAATTTTAGTCAATGCTTGTGAAAATCTAATGTTAAATGTTGGTACCAATTCATCTTCCCTAATTTGTATATAAGTGAATTCTTTCAACAAGTTGTAATCACTCACCTTCTCATCGAATTGATCCATGAAATCTAAAATCAATTCTTCCCATGAGGTAGTAGAATTCACTGGTAAAAATGAAAACCAATCTCTTGCATCTTCTTTCAATGACTGAACAAATAATTTCATGCATATATCTTCCTGACAAATTTCAAATTCTCCTATCAAATCTGAAACTCTTTTCACATGTTGACATGCTGATTCTGATTTCTTCCCACTAAATATAGGCAAATACTTTCTGATTTCTGTGGGTATGGGATTTGGGTAACCCGAAATACCTTCAAAGTTTAGAGCAGCATAATACTTCATACTAAAACTCTTTCTATTACATGGTTGTTCTGGTTTACTAGGCATGGTCATATGTGGATAAGATTGGGGTTGAAAAACTTCACAACTCATTTATTCCTACTCCCACAAATGATTATACAATCTGGGATAAAAAAAAACTTCAAGCACATATCCTTATTCAAATCTATTCCTTAACATTGCTTGACATAAAGTTCTTCCACATTTGCATACTACGGAGGATAACATATACTGAATATTTTAGTAGCATAGATATGCAAATCAATTTTGAGATTCTCTTCCACATTTGTTGTTCACTAAATGGGAAAACTACATTATACATTCAAACTTTTAGAAGAGATGTCTTGCATTTAAATCCTCTAAAAATACCTGGAGATTTGTAGCTGTAAAACTTGTAGATCTGAAGATTTACTTCAGCTTTGGCATAGTCTTTTACATCAAAGTCACCACCTCTTGCACAGAGGATATTTTGAACAGTAGAACCATTCAATCACAAATTTAATTCTCTTTACTCCTTCGATCTCACTGCAATAAACACTCTTCCAGGCTATTTAACACTGGTATGAACCACAGAGTCGCCACCCAATAAGGAAATGGGGAAAAATTTGCACATAGCTGCAAGAAATACTTACAACTCTCAACAATATAAATTCACTATTACTCCTTCATAAAATATGATATGAAACACATATCATTCTGCAGATCCAGAACAAGGAGCATTTTCTTCACCATAAAATCAATCTCAAACTCTGTGCATTCTCAATGGACTAACTAACTGGATGAAATTATGCAATTTCTATTCAGACATCCCCAACAGAGTCGCCATTTTTGTTGTTCACCAAGAGTGATAACCCAAGTATACCTGCAATCCTTCTATGAAATGGCCAATTTCAGTCTATGAAACACATCAGGGCTTGGACAACATGACAAGGATATGAATCCTTCTACTCTTCATGCTTTGCAAAACCTAGGCGGGTATACCTTTGATGCATTTAATCAGATCTATTACACACAATACTGCATCAATCAAAAGCAGATGGATCTCAAAAGGTTCAAAAACTAAGAGGTAACTACTGATGGGCTAGATACACACTTGCAACTCAACATTTTTGAATCATGAGATGGAGGGACACTTCCACATAGCATAAAATATAAAAAGATATTCTGATTTTGGATTTTTAAATGGTGTTCTGACAACTTTTCAATATTACAAGAGACCAGTGCCTTATCCAGGCCACAGAGTCATGCATAAAACTGGAAGAGAAATCTCAGATGCAAGTTCTTTTCAACATTAAATTTTCATGTATCAATGCCTGACATTGATGCAATCCTCTGCTCTATCACAAAACCATACTTATATGTATATATATCCAATATGCATTCAAAATCATTAATGTTGGGTTTTAGGATTTAAATCCTTCCTTGAAGAATACCCAAAAGACAAACATTACACTCTTAGAGGAATCTAAAAGAGACAACTCAAATTATCCTTGATAATATGAAATTATATGAATCTGAATACATTTTGGAGGCAATTTCATGGAAACTCACACATGCCTTGCATATGTGTGAACCTGCAAACTGAAACTAAACCTACAGTAAAGACAACACTGAAAACATAGAAGAACACATTGTCATTTGCATTGATAAAAAGATGCCATCACTGGAACCTGCAATTTCGGATTTCTCCCTTGGAGAAAATCTCTCCAAAACTGGAACCCTTACAACTGAGAAGAATTGGGAATAAGAAGGAGAGGGAAGAAAATCAAATCTGCAACTGAAATTTGCCAAGTATCTCCTCTCTAATTGAATTTCACTCCCATGGAAACTGCTCCCAAAATATCTCACATTTATCAAAATTAACTATCTAACCAGATTCCTCATTTCGAGAGCTTTCCGAAAACATATAGCACTTCATATTTTGCCCAAAAAATGAGCCCTGGGCGAATTAATTCCCCATTTGTGCACATCATTTAAATTTTTCATTTATTTGATATAGTTTTGACTATGTAATTAGCTGATTTTAGTTTTGATTTTTGCTCTGATTGTGCCCTGACACTTTGCCATGTGGCGGGACCTAATTGGTCGATGGGGTCCACTGGGTGCCACCTAGGATGACACCTCGTCACTCCACCATGTGTCCGCTTACTCGTCGTCCACCTGTCGCCATCTGTGCACCACCTCACCGCCACCAGGCGAGACCTACCTGCTGGACGCCTAACTATGCCTGCCACGTTATCGCCACCTGGCTCTCACCATTTTGTACTTCACCTTTTGCCATTTCGTGGCCTCTATCTCGCGTGCATCTTTCCTTCACGAAGCAGTGCAAACCATTGATCTCCATCTAACATGCACGTTCTTTAACCCATTGCATTTTCGAAAATCCTTTTCGCCATTTTGTAGGGTTTAACTGGCGAGCAACTTCGGCCTGTGAATCAACGCGCTTCCTTGGATCATCTCAAACTTTCTCACTAGTTAAGTCGACCTTTCTCTGCAAAATTTGCCTGTTTGTCTCGGGAAGCATGCTTGTGTGGGGTCCACCTGGTCACCACTCAGTCACCTCCTCCATCGCCTCGAGATCTGTGCCCATGCGTGGGCCCACCTTGGGTGCCCTTAGGCACCATCCGTCAAAATCCCAGATGGCTTTGACATATTAGATGTGTGTGGATTTGGTTATAAACATTTAAAAATATCACTTCCCAGTGAATGTGGGATATTGTGGTTTTGCCTGTAGCTGTATTTTGAAGGTTCTCTCTGAGTTTTTCATGGCGATTTTTTTTATTTGCATGGAATTCAAAAACCCTTTCAACCACACCATACTGAGAGGAGTTTGAAGATTTGGTTTTATACCACTTGCATTTGCTATTTGCTGAATGTTGAAGAGTTTCAACATTGCCCCTTCTTCCATGCATGGAGGAGCTGCATGCATGGCATGGAGATTCTTGTTGAAGGAGGAAAATTAACTGCAAGTTGCTTTGGTTCTGAGTTTCATTGTTGCCTTACCACATGGTCACGCAAGGAGGAGAGAATGGCAATTTTCATTTGCCATTTGCATTTGCTAAAAACTTTGGATGTTAATTTCACTCCCCCAAACACCACGCTAACATCCTCTGCACCTTCCATCGTACCATGCATAGGGGAAGAATGGATGTTTCTTTTTAATCATACTACTGGAGCTTCTAACACCACACTATACTTTCAATTTGCATTTGATTTTGAAATTCCCCTTTTTCACCAGTCACGTGGGGATTACTGAAGTCTTCCTCAACTTCATTTCAAACACCATGTGGGATATGGAGCACATGAAGGAGGAAACCACTACAGTTACCTACTTTGCAAACTCTAAACACCACGTGAGCTTGGAGAGATTGCTGATGTTTTGTTATTAGACTTTCAAACCTACAGCCCCTTCTCCATCCACATAGACATACTTTGCAAACCCTCCACCACGCTATATGTTTTAATGCCCCTTTCCAACAATCACGTGGGAGGGGAAGACAATACTACTGCAGTTACATTGGCATTAGCTTAAATTTGTTTGGAAGCGTATTGCTATTTTAGCACGTAGAGGGAAGACAGTTGGGGTGTTTTAATTTTCTTTAAAACTCTGTGCCTTCTACCACATTTTCTTTGAAGTTTTCTTAAAACCTCCCTTCAATACCCAAAATCTGCCATTTACTTCCATTTTTCACTAAACAATACATTAGTAAATTTGGTATCTCTCTGAAATGTTTGATGTTTAAAAATAGTATGCAAAATATACATCCATCAATCCATTAACGATAAATAACTGAAATCATCTCTCACCATCACACTAGCGAATTGCAGTCGAGCCAGGTCGGGCCCCAAGGTGGGTCCAACTGAAAAAAATTTCCTTTTCAAGCGACTGGCCTTTGAAATGATTCAGATACCTTAAACACACCTCTGGGAATGATCGGCATCATTTTTGGATCATCAAACTAAATTTTGCAACCTCCAGATGATTACACCACATTATCGCATTTAATCGCGAAGACATATTTTTCAAACCTGTCAAAACACCTTTCTGGAGCTTGCCATCTGACAGGCGCGTACTCTGATATACAAGCATGAACACTACCAAGTGGTTTCTCAAGATGAGTCTCGAGTGAAGAGATATTAATTGGCGAAAATGACAAACTGGCTTTGTCGACACTACGGACCTGATGAAGTCAATGTTCAGGCAACACATGATGCCTTTCTCAAAAATATCAAACGACCTCCATAGGCCCTCACACTTGAAACACATGTACCTTGAAGTACATATTAAAACTTGGAAATCACAGTTCGATCACAAGGCTGACAGGATGCAAATGGTGCACTCATGAAAATGGCTACTTTAACTGATGCAACAACAAAAGTGCGGATAACTGAAAATGATAGTTGAATGAATCCTTTTGAAAACTGATCAAACGGATTGATAAAGGCTTGAAATTTTCAAAGTAGCTCATCATTTATACTAAAATTATCCCGGAAAAAAAATTATGGCATGACACCCACTGAGGAAACTTTTACACTTATGCGAAACCGAGCTCCGACTAGTTGTCAAAATAGGGACTAGTCAAACCACACAAATTGCAAACGGATTTGGCTTCAAAAACCTTAGCAAATGGATTCATCAAGGCTTGAAATTTTGTAGGATAACTCACATTTATTCATAGAATTGAATCCATTTTTCATTTCTTCATGACGATCAACAGGGAAAAAGATACAAACACTCAAAGTAGGCTACTCAATAAAATCTGCATTTGTGCCTAAAATGCACTTTCAGCTCACCCCTCGAAATGGGTACCTAGTAAACTTATCCAAACTGAATTCTGAAAGTTGCACATCACTGAATAGGCCAAATGAAAGGTGTAGGACATGAATCTCGAGCCTTACCCCCTGAAAATCAACTGGCTCCATTTTGACCTCTCACAAACTAGGTCGTTCAAACTAACTCATTTAGGTACTTTTTTGACATGCAGAGCACAATTTTGAAATGGGCCTCTAAACTTGACTCAATTTTAATTAGTCGCAACAGATACATTTCTTCTTTACCGGTGGATGTGTTAAGTTTTTACTTAACTGATGAGCATTTAATTTTGTTTTAAAGAAATTTTTGGCTATAAAGCACCGGGAAACCCTCATTTCGAACTCACCGAGAATTCAAGTGATCAAAGAGCACAAAATTGAGTAGGGCATTCTAAGGTGAAGCTGCAAAATGATTTTCAGGCATTCAAAATTTTGATTTAGAGGTATTTATCTTTGAAATGGCTTCCTAATCTTTTGTTCCAGAGTTTATTTCGAACTCTACCATTGTGGAAAATGTTAAATTCTCTAGACCCATATTCAAGATTATCCCCGAGATTGCGAAACAAGATGATTCTATAGGAGCTTTTTCAAAAATCCCTAAGGGTGTAGCATTTTCAGAAGACCCTAGAATTTGCATACATTGCAACATAGAAAACCTATGGATTGAGGAGTTGAAGAAAATGTTTAATGAGGTCATTTTTGATGAAAATGGAGTAATCAAACCCGAACATAAGATTGTGGAAAATCTAGGTTTTGTAGAGATTCTGAACATTCCTGAATTTCCTAAGGAAGTTGTCAAACTTGTACTGAGCAGAGTCCATGGAGCATTCATGTGGTTAGAATTAGTTTGCAAAATAACCAAGGAAGCAATTAAGGTTGTTATTGGTTTACCTTCAATCGATAGTAGGCCTGATAAAACCAAGAAAATTCCTAACAAAGGAGTTATGGATTTAACCAGAGCAACATCTGATAATAGGTCACTTAGAATAAATGATTTTAAGGATATAAATGTAAGATATGTGAGTATGGTACTAGGTTACAAATCTACTCATGCAAATAGACTAAATTTTGTTTCTAGCCTATGTATTCAAAGTGCATATGAGATGGTACATAATAATGCTAAGATTGATGTGTGTGAATGGCTTAAAGATACACTAATTGACAATCTAAAGAAGATTAAGGGTGACAAGAAAGGTACTTTTCATTTTGGAAACCTTTTGGTATGTTTGATGCTATACTTTACCAAGGAGATACCCAACATAGGTCACAAGGACTTTGGTTATGACCTCCCGGTAGGAAAACAGATACAAGATGCTTTCACCGATATGGGCACTGATAGTGTTAAGAATATTTCAGACTATTTCAAAACATTCCAATCTAAGATGAGAGCAAGAGAGAGACTACCACAAAGCATTGCTGATAAATATGACAAGGAAATCTGCTTTGTTATTAAGAGAGATGAAACTTGGATGGAAGCAGCAAGTCCTAGAACTATTTGGGTTACGGAGATAGGATATGAGGTAGACTTATCTATTTTGGAAACTTATGCTAAAGCTCTACTTGATGCACCAAGGGAGCCGTTTGAGGAATTCTTTGGAAATGTAGAAACCATAGAGAGTAAAGTATCTATGTAGAAAAGGACTAAGAGAAGAGAAAAATTCATTAGAGATGCCTCCAAGAAGGTAAAGGAAATCAAAGAAAATGCTATGAACATCAGTGGTATATCGGCAAGTGAACTTGAATGAGTATAACCTAAAGCACATGTTTCACCGATTGTAACGTCTTCAAACACTAACAGTGGTAAGGCTGTTTAGTTTAAAAGAGTAGAAAGGAAGATAAAACCCTCACCAGTACCCTCTCCTTAACCAAAGAAAACCAGGACACTAAGGAAGAAATAGCAGGTAGTTAGGGAATCGAAGAAGAAAGTTAAACCTAAGAAGAAATAGACACCAGTTACCCCCACATTGAATGATTTACTGAATGAAATAATAGAGGAAGGTAATTTGTCTAATGTAAGCAAATGGTACAACACTTTAAATGATACTGATAGAAACACCATTGAGGAAAGAATTGTCTTACACTTGGATATATACAAGAAAATTTTGATAGAAGTGATTGATGAGCTACCAAATGATCTCAACATGAGACTAGAAGCAAAAAGGATATCAGTGATGGAATTGGATAATAAATTGAAAGTTGAAGCACTCTTGGATCTTCATCTGCTAAACTCCAAGGAATAAATTGATGAACTTACCTCTAAAGCTAATCGATCTATAATTGTTAGTGGATACTGACAAGTAAGCCCGATGGCTAGAAGGGTAAAAGAGATTGCAAAGGAGACTGCAAATAAATGGGATATATTCTTTCTAGAAAAGGAAAAGAAAGAAGAAAAGAGAAGACCTAAAAAGACAATTAAAGTATATCAGAAAGACAAGGAGAATGGTAAAGGTAAAGTTGGTGGTATTCCAAACATAAAGGTTATAGATAACCTTCCACCGCCTCCTTTGGATACACCATCGGTACACTCAAAAGATCCACTAGCTACTGATACTGAAGGTATGACACATGATAATGCTTACCCTGAAGCTGAGATACTCTTTACAATGTATGTGGATACTCAAGAGGTAAACATTATTGTGGACAAAGATAATTTAGAGGTTAAGGCAGACAGTGTTGATAATAGAAAAACTTCAGAGAAACTAGCACAAACAGTTGACTCTCTGGAAACTGAGATACCAACTCAAACAGAGCAACCGACAGATACTGGAAAACCCACAGAGAACAAAGGTAGTAGCACAGGGCCACCGGAGACTAAGAATCCAATATTATAACTTTCAGAGAAACAAACAAAGGCAGAGGTTCATGTTGAGACTAAAAAAATGGCAGTTACAGAGACATTGAAACAATTTGAGAAACCATTAAAGGTTAAGATGCAAACGCAAACAGATCCACCAAAGGAAAATAAAAGCAAAATGAATACATCTGATGGAAATAAATATGAGATACTG
Source organism: Cryptomeria japonica (assembly GCF_030272615.1). Classification (NCBI taxonomy): domain Eukaryota; kingdom Viridiplantae; phylum Streptophyta; class Pinopsida; order Cupressales; family Cupressaceae; genus Cryptomeria; species Cryptomeria japonica. Next base: position 482,497,821 of record NC_081405.1, on the reverse strand, counting down.
AAGGTGATTGGTCATACATCTATTGAGATGAAATCTACAGCTGGATTCATACCTACCAATATCATAGAGGTACTATTGGATTCTATAAAGAGGATAACTGATTGCAATGCATTGGCTTTTAAGGCAATTGATAACACTTTACCTATTCTTAAGATGATTGCACCAAATTGTAACATAGATCACATTAAGGATTCTTTAGGTAAATTGGACACATTATCCAAATTCATTTTTGATAATGTTATAACTATAGACAAGGTGAATGAGGATATCATAAAGGAGAGAGTTGAAAAAGAGAAACACACATTTTTTGAAAACACAATAAAGAAATGTACCGATCATGTAGATACACTTTTACCGGTACTCAATTCTACAATTTTGGAGTATAAGGAGCTATACAAGGAAGCATGTAAACCTCACTTTTTGACTGAGGATATTGATAAGGAGATCAAGAAGATACATAAAGAAATTGATGACATTGCAGACAATATTATAGGTTCATCTGGACTCATATCAGTTTTTGAATGGGAAATGGCAGTCTTTGAGGAGAAATTAGAAAAAATTGAGAAAGAGAAGGCAAGGATAAAGTCTAATGCATGGGAACTAAAAGATAAACTTTGTCCGAGGATGGATAATCTGATTACTCAGAGAACTGAATTGTCTAAGGAAATAGTACAAGGAGAACGATCATCGGAGCAACATATGCACTATCTCACCAGTATGATCCAGCAGACTGAGGCAACTTTAGATGACAACAACAAATTTATGTAGAGTTTGAATATGATTTTGGCAGACATCTTTCATATTGTAACCAAGCAGTTACAAACCTTGAGGTAGAATTTTTGTACTGTTTTGATGACATCCTTTGTCATTGATGTCAAAGGGGTAGTAGTGGTGGAGAGAAAAATGCATGTACAAAGGAAATCACTTGCTCAAGGGGAGCACATCTTTTTGGATTTCAGTTTTTGGATAACAGTTTTTTATTTTTCTCATGAGTGTTGCCATCAATGCCAAAGGGGGATATTGTTGGCATTCTACACTATTATGAGAATAGTTGACCTTCATGGACTTCCGATAATGTACGTTGGGACTCTTTAGTTTCTAGACACCTAAGCAAAGTACTATCCAAACCTCGCCTAAATAGGTCATTAGCGATGATGACATATCATGAAGTATTTTGGATTAGGTTCCTTTTCTCATTATGGGTGATATTTTCTAGGACAATTTGGTCTCGTAGATAAGAGTAAATATGAGATGAGTCATTTCCAATAATAGAACAGACCATCTGGGACTCAAGAGAATCATAGGCAGGGTAATGTAACTCTTCCACTAGGAATTCAAAGCAAAAATTAGATTCTTGTAACTCTGGTATGGATGCCAAGGTGGCCATAGCATCTGCTGCTCTATTTGTGGATCTGGGAATTTGTTGGAATGATAAAAAAGTAAAATATTTCTTGAGATCATCCACCATTCTCTTATAAGGAAACAATTTCTCATCTCGAGTCTGATATGTATCATTGATTTGATTGATGATTAGCTGAGAATCTCCATAGATGTGTAATTCCAGAACCTTCCATTCGATAGCCAGATCCCGTTTACCAAAGCTTCATATTTTGCAATGTTGTTTGTGCAAGGGAAAAGAATATTATAATCCTTCGGGATTGAATACTTTTGAGGAGTAATAAAAGGTATTCCAACACTAGAACCATTTTGAGTGAAATACCCATTAGAGAACATCTTCCATGATTGTTGATTAAGGTGCATTATTGATTCACCTGGAAATTCTATATGCAACAGTTAAGTGTCTTCAAGTGGAGCATCAACAAGTTGATCTGCAATCACCTTTCCTTTGATGGCTTTGCATTCCACATATTCAATATCAAACTCTATAAGAACCATGACCCATTTATCCAATCTTCCTGTAAGTGTTGCTTTGTTGAGAAGATATTTGAGTGGATCACTCTTAGCTACTAGCTTGATGGAATGTGCTAACTTATAGTGTCTCAATTTCTGTGATGCAAAGACCAATGCAAAGCATGTTTTTTTCTATTATAGTATAGTTCATTTCATAAGACACCAATGTTCTGCTGATCTAATATATAGCTCTCTCTTTTTTATTTTCATCCTATTGCGCCAGAAGTGCCCCCAATGATGAAAAAGTAGCTAATATGTATAAGATCAATGGTTTACCCTTAATTGGTGGCATCAGTATTGGTGGATTTTTTGAAGGTATTGTTCACATTCTTGATCCCAGTTGTATGTTACTCCTTTCCTTAATACTTTTGTGAAGGGTTAAGCCTTATCTACTAGCTAAGAAATAAAGTGTCTAATTGACTGGAGATGTCCTTGTAGACTTCTCATTTGATTGATATTATTTGGAGGTGGCATTTCCATTATAGCTTGGACCTTCTTAGGATCAACCTCAATTCCTTTCTTTGAAATGATATAACCAAGTAATTTACCAGATGTCACTCCGAATGCATACTTTTTAGGATTTAGCCGAAGCTTAAATTTTTCCATTCTATCTAATATAAGGCCTAGCTCTTGAATATGTGTGGATATCTTCATAGTCTTCACTAAAGTGTCATCAACATAATCTTCCATATTCTTATGCATAATATCATGAAAGATAGTAGTTACTACTCTTTGGTAAGTTGCTCCTGCATTCTTTAGCCCAAATGGCATGACGTTCCAATAGAAGGTTCTCAATACACAGGTGAAAGTTATCTTTTATTGATTTCTAGGAGATATTTTGATTTGATTATAACTAGAGAATCCATCCATTAGTGAGTACATCTCATATCCAGCAGTCATATCCACTATCATATCAATGTTAGGCATGTTAGGTCCCAGAGGCAACTGAGACGGGGGGTGAATTAGTTGTCCAATAAATACAAACCAAAACTAATTTAACCAAACTTAACGCCTAATACCGGTAAACCAAACTTTAATTCTGGTAGACTGTTTAATAGTTAATTCTAGTACAGATAAAGTTTAATGGATGAAACAAAAAGACAAATAACATACACAACACATAATACATTTATTTGAATGTGGAAACCCTGTATGGGGAAAAACCATAGTGGGAAACCTTACCCACAATTAGATGATACTACTGCAGATAGTATGTGTGTAAAATATGGAGTCTGCACATGCAGAAAGGCCAACTGCCTAGAGCTCACTGCTCAATCACAAAATGGGAGTCACACTGACTACAATTGGATGGTTAAATCCAATGATAATGTACTGCTCAAAATAACATCTTCTTATGATGGATTCAGTACCAGTTAAGCTCTGATTTGCCTTCTTCAAACCTTCCTTAAATCTTGAATGAGGTCTATGTGTATAGCTCTACTTATATTCGCACATACCTTATTACAATTCTTTTTCCACTCCTATATCAATCTCATAAATGAGATCTTACATTTATACCAACCTAAGACCAAATGAGTTGGTTGGCTCACTAAAAGATATTACAATAAAATTAATGAACTAATATGTGATGCATGATGTCGGTTCAATGCATTTACAATAATAATAAATCATCTTCATGATGTGTCGAGCTGATCTGGAATAGTTATGCTTGTCGGTCCATAACCTAGACCTATTTGCCTGTAACAACAAATATGCAAACTCGATTAGACCAATGAACAAATAACCAAGATAAAGTGTCCAATCAATGTTCTTGACATAATCAATTATTCTCCAGATGATAACAGATCATCCTCAGTGTTGGTGAACAATACAATCCTGTCAGTGAACCAGATACCGGTGATTGTGCATAAGTCACTGAACATGCCTGTGAACATAACCAAATATCTCCAAGTGTTTCTCAAGTGTTGACAAGTGTTGACATCAATGACAAAACCATATCAACATATCCCAAATACCAAAAATTTCCCACTTTTGCTTTGATGGCAACACAAGATGGAAAAACCATCGAAGTGCCAAAACAGAAATGCCAAAAACTAAAAACCAACAATCTCCCAAAGAGATCATTAACCAGAAATCAAAATACATAATATCTCTCCCCCTAGGAATAATCTCTCCCCAAAAGATAAAGTGTTTTTCCATAGATATCTCTCCCCCTTTGACATCAAATTCCAAAGCAATACAAAACCAAATACAATTAGTTCAAAGAACTTATCACAAAATATCAACTTATCAATTTATTCAACTACTCCCCTTGAGAAATATCTCTCCTCATCAAAGCCGAAAAAAGATTTCTTTATTAATTTTGTCGGTCTGATGCCATGCTCCAATTGTCTAAGTTTCTACTGGTGAGGGTATAACTCCAAGCTTCTCCCTAAGATATTCAAAACTTTCCTTAGGCAAAGGTTTAGTAAAGATATTTGCAATTTGCTCTTTAGTATTCACATAAACCAATTTCACTTATTTTGCTTCAACATTCGCTTTTAAAAAATTGAATTTGATAGAAACATGTTTAGTTTTTGAGTGAAATATCAGATTCTTTGATATATGAATTGCTACCATATTATCACTGTAATGCCCCGCCAAGAACCCTAAAGGAAAACAACACAACTAGGCAACTAAAGGGTGAAATAATTTTATTTTTTAAAGACTAAGTGCACTAACTAAAACTATTGCACATTTAACAACACAACGGAAGTCTACCATATGTTTTCCTAAGGGTAACCAATGAAGATTAATTTTGTAGATTATATTAACACCATAGTTAATCCATTTAATTAATAACATTGAATGCTTTAGTTTAAAACTACACATACATCCAAATTTCATAATAAGGAAATAAAAGTATTCCAATGTATCCAATTTCCATAAACCATTTAAACATAAGATCAAAACAATAACATTCATTTCACTGACATAATATTACAATATCCATAAATACATGGCTTCCAATAATACCACTGGTTACAAAGTTACAATATCAAAGTTACATAAAAGTCTGATACAATGACCACAAGGTCTCAACTGAACAATGATCTCGAACAAGAGCTGGTACATAAACCACGAACCAAAAAACACCAACGAAGCCTTTCCTCACCTAAAGATACAATCCAGAACATCCGATGGGAAGTGGCACTACCACCCGACCATGTGATCCCGAAATGGAACCACCCCACCGTGCTAGGAGATAGTAGAAAACCCTCAAGCAAGCAACGTAAGACAAGTACAAAAGGACTACAAGACTTTACAAACATCTATGTAACTCAACTCACAAAGCACAAGTGACTATAAGAAGAGAGTATCATCACACAACTTGATGGTTACCATGGTACAACCTCCATAGGTCCCTGCCCCCATCCTGGGTTTCTCCTGGTAACCTCTCCCGAGCCTTTGATTCCAACTAAGTCTCATGCGGACCCTACCAATCTTTTTGTGAAGACAAGGTGGTAAGTTTTCCATTCCGGGACTTCTCGCAACATTATGAGCCCTGTACAGGCACTCACCTATGCATGAGGTACACTTATCTTAATTAATATTTATCTCACTTCCCCCCCAATATTTATTATGTTATCACTTTTTAAGTAACTTTCGACGGGTTATCCTATCATCCACTTCAGGCATGACCCCCGCTCGAAAGCCACTCTCTCTCATAGAACACTAACAGGAAATGTCTCTCTCTATGAGAACTCTATGGTGAAATAGACAACCATAAACAATCCTGACAAAGTACAGGTGAAGGATACACAATCTCTAACCAAAGATTGACCATTTAGACAAAAACACACAATGGCTCATATCAAAAAGGTTATACAACAACACCTGGTCAAGGAGAAATAACATAGGACATAATGACAATTCAACCTGAACAACAATGAAATTTAAGCTTGACTGAAAACCCATTTACAAAAGATCCTAATACAGGCAATCTTTTCTTAAAACAACCAAAGCATAAATTATTTGCAAATAAAGATTTTTCCAATAATAAGAAAATACAACTATTTAATACAAAAATATCCATCTTGTCATTTGTCCAAAAAGATTTAAAATAGAAATAATTCTCCTAATGAATTTTCAACATATTTATCAATTATAAAAATTATAAGTTTTTTCTGAACATTCAAAGCTGTAAACTGATTTTATGACTATGATATAATTATATATATATAGATATACATATATATACATACATACATACATATATATATATATACATATATATATATATATATATATGTATATGTATATATATGTATATGTATATGTATATGTATATATATATATGTATATCTATATACATATACATATACATATACATATACATATATATACATATATATATACACACACATACATATATATATATATATATCAACTCATAACCAGTAATTAAACAACATTTTAAATAATATAATAACCATAAAGAAAACACATCTAATATATATATATATATATATATATATATATATATTTATACACATATATATAAAATAGCACATAATTTAATTCTATTTACCCAACCCTTGGGTACGAAACCCGAAACATCCATATCGCAGTATGCACAGGGGTAAGAAAATAAAAATTAAAAACATTAAAAATTTTGCCCTTGACAAGGTAGCCTATGCTACCGCCGGTAGCTAGTACTACCATTTGGTAGCATTACTACCGCCAGTAGCATTGCTACCATCAGTAGTATTGTGTACTACCGCTGGTAGTGGATGCTACCGTAGGTAGTTTGCCACTTATATATATATATATATATATATATATATATATATATATATATATATATATATATATATATATATATATATATATATATATATATATATATATATATATATATAGATATAGTTTTTTTTTAATATATTTTTATATATATATATATTTTTTAAAATTAATTTCCAAATACATAAAACTCATCTAATAGAATTTAATTTCAAACATGTTCTCTTTTTTTTAAAATTTAGATAATCCAATAAATTTAATTCACAATTAAATTTATTTCTAAGAACCCACAAAGATTTATTTAAAAGACTATCAGAACAAATCAAACCAGAGAGTAATTTTTCCATAATAATTTTCTCAATGTTCTCAAAATTACATTCTTCCCATAAACTAGAAAAACACGCCATGCATGGATTTTAAAACAAACCTTGAATTCATCAGAAGAGAGTTTGTATTCGACAATTATTTTACACCCACACAACAATCAGAGAAAATAGAAATATTTACTAAAAACCCACAACTAAGAATTCATCCAACCTAGTACAGCTTTCCTGGAAGAAATCTGTAGAAGCACCCTAACTTTTTCAATAAGCTTCCAATAAATTCCTTCACTTAAAATTCTTGACCTGTTCTTGTGTAACTAAAATAAAGACCTATGCCTCTATTTAAACTAAAATTATAGGTTCAATAGCTTTTTCACAAAAAACCTAAATTTAGAATAATAGTAATTTTTTTTTTTTTTTCTAAATTTATCACAAAAGATAAGCTAACATGCAATAATCAAAAATCATTATTCTTTCTTTTCTTTTCTCATGCACATTAATTAATTTTCTAAATAAAGAATTAAAACAATATTTTAATTCTAATTAATCCTTTTATTCAGTTATTTAATTATAACTTTAGAAAATAATAAATACAATTAATCTAATTTATTTTTCCTTTTAAATAAAAATATATGTCTAATATCATGCAACTTGCAACTTAATTTAATAATTTCTTTTAATTAACTAAATTTATAATCTCAATGCATAAACAATACAACTATGAGATAATTCCATAAACTTAATTAATTAATTAATTAAATCCACTAAAGTGCTCAAATTACACAAAACTCAAGCAAATACTCATAAAAAGATCAAACAACAAAATACGAAGATTGAACAAACTAACAAGATGACCAACTGACGACACTCATATGAGTGTATCTAAGTAAAATGGGGTCAACTACTATCTCCTCCACTTCCATTGGAAAACATAAGGCACGCTCAAACTTGTGAAGCTAGGTGGAGACGATACCCCATACCTACCCGGTACTTGTACCTGCAATAATCTACATCACCGAACCACACATGCATATATATACAATATAGAAAACACGACATACACATCGATGAAGTAGAATCGCGACATTCCCTATCTCACCGAAATGAGTGAAGGAAAATTGTCCCCTTGCATCCAATACACTCGTAAACACACAACATATAATTACACATTGCATAGATAAAGTAAAATATGAGTACATAGCAATAATCCATAAAATGCCATAAATCACAAATACTAAAATACTGCAAATAAATTATACATCTCATCTCCAGATAAAGCATAATGTCATACAAATCTGAATAACATATCATGGTAATGTATCCACCAAAAACAAACAATAATAAAATATGAGTCTAATGAATTCAAACAATTAGGGGTACTACAATCACTGTAAATTGTTATAGGTTCCTTGCATTTTACCTTTATGTCCTTCAAAATTTGCTTGATCCATAATACCTATGTACAGTTAGTTGCTACTGCAACATATTCTGATTCTGTTGTTGATAAAGATGTGCAACTTTGTTTCTTGCTCAACCATGAAACTAGTCTGCTACCAAGAAAGAATGCTCCACCACTGGTGCTTTTTCTGTCATCTACATCTCCTACCCAATTTACATCTATGTATGCATATAAGTCAAAGTTTTCATCTTTAGGATACCATACAAAAATATTTGTTGTGCCTTGTAGATAACAGAAAATCCTTTTTACTGTCGATTCATAATTTTCCTTAGGATTACTCTGAAATATTGAAATAATACATACTGCATTCATAATATCAGGTCTTGTTTGAGTCAAATACAGTAAACCTCCTATCATAGACTTATACCTTATCGGATTAACAGGTGTTGATTCATCCTTCAAAGATAGCTTATCAGTTATAGTCATAGGTGTGCTTACCGATTTAGAGTTTTCCATGCTAAATTTCTTTAGTAATTCCTTCAAGTACGTAGATTGATTTATGAATATACAGTCTATGAGATCTACAATCTTAAAAATAATTTTATCTCTCCAATCATAGATATTTTAAATTCTTCCTGCATCTTATTAGAAAAGTCTTTACATAATCCATCTTCTCCTCCAAAGATTATATCATCAACAAAAACTTCAATAACCAAGATGTCATCATTAATTACTTTGTAATATAGATTGTTGTTAGCATTACCTTTAGTCAAACCAATCTTCAAAAGATATTTGTCCAATCTAGCATACCAAGCTCTAGGAGCTTGCTTCAATCCATATGAAGCTTTCCTTAACCTAAAAACCATATCTTTTTGATATGTCAAAGAAAATCCATCAGGCTGTTCAATGTAAACTTCTTCTTCTAGATCACCATTCAGAAATACACATTTAACATCCATTTGATATACTTTATAGTTCTTGTGTGCTTCAAAAGCCAAGAATAATCTGACTACCTCAATTCTAGCTATCGGTGCAAAGGTTTCATTATAATCAATTCCTTCTTTCTGTGAATATCCCTTACACAATAATCTTTCTTTATATCTGATTACCTTACCATATTCATTAAGTTTATTTCTAAATACCCATTTCGTTCCAATTACATTTTTGTCTGTAGGCAAGGGAACTAATATCCATGTGTTATTCTTTTCAATTTGTTCCAATTCATCTTCCATAACTTTAATCCAGTGTTTATATTTACATGCCTCATTACTTGATGTCAGTTCAATTTGAAAAATGAGATATACCTCTTCATTTTCCAGCCTTCCTCTAGTCATAACTCCTTGATATTTGTTCCCAATTATGTAATTTTTCAGAGTGATTCAATCTTACATACCATGGTGTTTTCACTTGTTGTTGTTCTTCAGTCACTGTGAAATTCTCAGATGAAGCCGGTGTGACTGGATCAATATTCTATACCAATGTGCTCATAGTAGGTTTATATGTGATTATCTTAACTGCCGGTTCAGAGTCTATGTACCTTCTAAACTGTTCATCAATCTTCACATTTACACTTTCAATAATTTTCTGCAATCTCTTATTAAAACATATATATGCCTTGCTCTTAGATGAAAAACCAAGAAATATTCCTTCATTACTTCTAGGATCAAATTTGTTAGTATACTCATCTCTTCTAATATAAAATTTACTTCCAAATATTCAGAAATATTTAAGAGTAGGAGTATTACCAAACCATAGTTCATTAGGGGTCTTACTGGTTTCACCTTTGATGTGAACTCTATTGAATGTATAAATAGTTGTATTAACTGCTTCTCTCCAATACACATGAGGTAGATTTTCTTTTGATATCATGCTTCTAGCTACATCCAAAATTGTTAGGTTCTTCCTTTCCACAACTCTATTCTACTGGGGTATCCGAGGTGCTGATAATTGTCTTTTAATTCGATTCACTTCATAGAATGTATTAAATTATTTATATGTGAATTCACCTCCTTGATCTGATCTCAAACATTTGATTTTCTTATTGGTTTCATTCTCTACCATGGCCTTGAATAGTTTGAACTTCTCAAAAGTTTCTGATTTCTCCCTGAGAAAAGTAACCCAACACATTCTAGAATAATCATCAATGATTGGTATAAAATACCTATCTCCTTGTGAACTTCTAGTTCTTGCTGGACCACATAAATTAGTATGAATTAAGTCAAGAACATTATTGGATTTTTCTAGTATACTCTTAAAATTTGTTCTAACTTCCTTTCCAAATTGACATTCCTTACATACCAAATTGTGAGGCTTAATAGTCTTAGTTAAATCTCTTACTACCTTAATTGTACTGATCTTCACAATGCAATCAAAATTTACATGACATAGTCTCTTATGCCATAACCAACTTTCATCAATATGTGCAATCAAGCATGTCTTCTCATTGTTATTCAAATGAAAGATATTACCTCTAGTATAATTACTGGTTGCAATTTCCAAACTAGTTCTATTCATGATTTTGTATTTACCATTCTTGAATTGTAACTAAAATCAATTTTCAACTAATTGACCAACAGTTAAAAGATTATGCTTCAAACCTTCAACATAGTAAACATTATCAGTATTATGCTTACCATCAAAAGATATAGTGGCTTTTCCTCTAATCAAATAAGATTTGTCATCTCCAAATATTACTAGACCTCCATTGTATTCCTGAAAGGTTAAGAATTTACTCTTATCACCAGTCATATGATGTGAACATCCGGAATCAATAATCCATTCATCTTTATCTTCAATTTTAGTTGTCAGGGCCTACTCTATTGGTTGAATAGTAGGCGTCATTTGATCTTCTGTTATTGCAACAAAATCCCATCCATTATCTATTGGTTCCTCATCAGAATCGTCAGTAACTCCTTCATCATAATAGTAACATGATTTGTCTCTATTCTTCTTGAATCTGTACCTCTGATATTCAGGGTTAGGATTGCATGTTCTTCTAGCGTCTTCTTTTAATCTTGCATGTCTACTAGGACACCTAGAAGCCTTATGACCAATCTTAATGCAGTTAAAACATTTAAATGGTGCTTTACCTTCATACTTACTTCCAACTAGACCTTTAGGAATTTTCCTTGCAAATAGTGCTTCAAGCTCTTCTAGTTCTTCATTCTCCTTTTGAATTTCTTCAAGTTCTCTTGCATAAAAGGCTTTCCAATTAGATTTCTTAGATGATGATGATGATGATGATGCAGATGATAATGATGCTTTGAAAGCTAATTTTTTCTTAATAGTAGCAACACGACCAAATTCCTCAAGTTCAAAACCTGAAAGTTTTCCAACCAAAGTGTCTCTAGATACCGATGTATTAGGCATTGTTCTCAATTCATTTATAGTAGTAACTTTCATGTTTCTATGTTGGTGGTAAAGCTATTAAAACTTTAGAAACAATTTTATCTTCACTTAAGATTCTTCCACAACATTGTATACCCAAAATAATTTCATTTATTCTTTCCATAAAAGCAGAAATTCTTTCATCTTCTTCCATTTTCAAATTTTCATACCTGACCCGAAAGCATTCCAATTTTGCAATTTTGATTGTGGTATCACCTTCATTCAATGTTTTCAATTTATCCCAAATAGCTTTAGTAGTAGATCTATCTGATAATCTTATGATTTGCTGATCTGACAATGCATTCAAAAGTGCTTCACTTGTTTTGCATTCATTTTCCTCATCTTTAGCCAAGGTTGGTGGAATAGGTTGACCTTGAGTAGGAACAACATAGCCATTCTTTGTAAAATCCCATATGTCCTTTCCAATGCAATTCAGATGTGTCTCCATCCTAATCTTCCATATGCCATTATTGGTTCCATCAAGCTTCAAACTATCCTTCCTGAAATAGTTAGTAGACATTGGATCTCCTCAAGCTGTTAAACTTTTGTAAAAGGAGGACTAAGCTCTGATACCAATTTTTAGGTCCCAGAGGCAACTAAGGGGGGGGGGTGTTGAATCAGTTGTCCAATAAATACAAACCACTAATTTAACCAAACTTAATACCTAATATTGGTAAACCAAACTTTAATGCCGGTAGACAGTTTAATAGTTAATTGGAGTACCAGTAAAGTTTAATGGATGAAACAGAAAGACAAATATAACTTTCACAACACATAACATAGTTATTTGTACATGGAAATCCTATAAGGGGAAAAACCATGGTGGGAAACCTTACCCACAATCAGATGACACTATTGCAGATAGTATGTGTGTACAATATGGAGTCTACATTTGTAGAAAGGCCAACTGCCTAGAGCTCACTGCTCAATCACAAAATGAGAGTTACACTGACTACAATTGGATGGTTAAATCCAATGATAATGTACTACTCAAAATAACCTCTTCGTATGCTTGATTCAGTACGCGTTAAGCTCTGATTTGCCTTCTTCAAACCTTCCTTAAATCTTGAATGATGTTTGTGTGTATAGCTCCACTTATATTCACATATACCTTATTACAATTCTTTTTCCACTCCTATGTCAGTCTCATAAATGAGATCTTACATTTATACCATAACCTAAGACCAAATGAGATGGCCAGTTCACTAAAAGATATTACAATAAAATTAATGAATCAATATGTGATGCATGATGTCAGATCAATGCATTTACAATAATAATAAATTATCTTCATGACATGTCATGCTGATCTGGAATAGATATGCTTGCCGGTCCATAACTTAGACCTATTTTCCGGTAACAAAAAATATGCAAACCCGATTAGACCGATGAACAAATCACCAAGACAAAGTGTTCAAATAATTTTTTTGACATAATCAAGTAATCTCTAGATGATAATAGATCATCCTCAATGCCAGTGAACAATATAATCATGTCGGTGAACTAGATACTGGTGATTGTGCGTAAGTCACTGAAAATGCCTGTGAATATAACCAAAGATCTCCAAGTGTTTCTCAAGTGTTGACAAGTGTTGACATCAATGACAAAACCATATCAGCATATCCAAAATACCAACAAGGCAATGGAAAATCATCTTTCAGACATGGTTTATTGAGATCCCTGAAGTCTGTGCAAACCCTAATAGATTTGTCTCCCTTTGATACATGTACTATGTTTGAAATCCATTCTGCGTAGTCTATTTCTCTGATAAATCCAACTTTTAGCAATTTTTCTAGCTCAACTTTGACCAGCAGTGCAACATGAGGGTGCATCTTATGAAGTTTTTTCTTGACTAGTTTAACTCCTGGTGTAATAAAAAGATGGTGCATGATGAGATCAGGATCTAGGCCTGGCATATCAGAGTATGTCCATGCAAAGTTGATCTTCTTTTCTAAAAAGAGATTGCTGAAATCTTTTAACTCTTCTACTGATAATGATTGAGCTAAGTGGATGATATGTGGTGTCTCTTGACTCCCAATATTTACTGGTTGAGTTGTTTCAATAAATATAGAATACCTTTCCTAAAAATGACTTGGCAGTATATCAAGTATCTCACCTTTAGGTGCCTCAGAGAGGTTTTCACCCTTAGGTATGTTTTTTATTGATTCTGATACTGCCATAATGTGGTTTTTGCCATCAAATCTTTTATTTTTCTTCTTTTTATTTTTGTGCCTAAGATACTTGATATCTATTTTAGTAATGTTCTCACTTTGTTCATTGGTGGAAGAGTCCATCGATTCAACTACATTGAGGTAGTAGGATAACGTATAATCATTGGCAAAGATAGGTACATTCATAGGTTGGTTTTGGAGAGTACAGTCAATTAGTTCAGGATGTACCAAGGATAAAGTTTGGACAGGTTCAAGGGAGTTCACGATATTATCATCATAACTTCAAACTGACAAGTGGAGTTCTAGAAAACTACCTTGCATAAATTTCTTGAGACCAGGAATAGTTACAGCATGATTATTGAAGTGCACATTAATATTTAGTTGACCAAATCCAATAGACCTACTCGTAGCACCATTTTCTACGCTAGATTGGACTACATAGCATAGTTCGACAGTAACAAGATCAGTAGACAGATTCTCGACATCCATGACAAAGGAGTCAAAGTTTGATGCTGAATAGGTATTATCATCAATAGGACTATTTTTGGAGTCATTAGAGTCATAAGAGGAAGTTTTCGACTCTTCTTCAAGTGATTGAGTGAATGTATGTATATAGTCAATACCTTTATCTTTGATGCTGCAAGTTCCTTCATGATTTGGTTCATTTATAACTTGTATCTGAAATACCTGTTGACATAACCTTGATGGTTCTATGAATTTATGTCTTCTACTCCATTCAGCTTCTTCTAAACTAATGACTAGTTCTATTTCTATACCTTCCAATTCTTCTTATGTAGTGTCCTACTTGATTTGTTCTCTCCTATTAGAGAGAGACATAATAGGTAAAGAATTTTCTTGTGTACTTCCTTCTTTCATCTTTCGTTCATAGTCTGCCTATCTTTTTAATCTGATTTTGTCTATCTCCGTTTGTAGTTTTAAGCATATCATCTCTTGTTGAAGAGGGGAAAATAGATTTAAAGGTCAAATGATCAAAACATAATGAAATAAACATGCAGAATGCTAAAATATCATTAAAAGACCATTTCACCTTGCTATTTTACCTTCTCCTTCAAATTGAGCTTGATGAAGTGAAGGCGCCCCTTGATAATGCTCCACTTGATGTGCTCCTTTAATTGTTGGATGTGGATGGCTCTCCAATGTTGTGCACAAATGGAATGGATTTGAAAAATGATAAGAATGAGATGATCAAGTTGCTAAGATGATTTCCTAGGCTCAAAAGGGCAGCATAAACTTACTGGATTTCAAGATGTCTTGAATGAAGGGATGGAGTCCTATTTTATAGGAAGAGGAGAGGAACACAGATGGCTAGGATGAATTTGAGAAGAAGGGCTAAGATTTACTTGTGAGCTCACACAAGCTCCAAGAGAGGGTGTGGAGACCAAGAAATATGCCTTAAAGGCATTTCGTATCTCCACCCTCCACAAGGTACATTGGAGGAATTAAAAATTCTCCAAAAAAGGATATTATGGGGATTGGAGGAATAAAAAAGAATTAAAAATTCCTTGGGAGAGGGAATGCCTGGAGGAATGTGAGATTTCAAAAATCTTACATTCACCTAGGAAAAGAGTATTTAAAAGCAAGGAGTTGACTTTGTGGCTAATCATGCTGATTAGCCATTAACGACTCATTAGGAGGGGGATTGGAGGAAATGTTAGGTGGGATTAATATTTGTAGGAGAATTTGACTAGGAGAGAGAATGAGTGGAGGGAACAAAAAATTATCAGAATAATGTTAAGTGAGTTTAGGGAGTTTCTAGAAGAATGAATTAAGAAGATGATTTGTAGGAATCATGTAGGTTAATTAATTAATTGAAATTAATTAGCTAAGAGGAAGATTTGTGAGGATTTGATTTTTTTAGAAGAATAAAGAAAGGGATTGATTTATTAAATAAATCAATCATATGCTATAGTGACAATATTAATTATATTTAATTAATATTGAGAGGAATTTGAATTAACATAATTAATTAATTAATTATGCGAGGAATTAAAAATAATTAAAATAATTATTTTTAAGTGTCTACATTTTGCCCCTCTTTGAAGAGAGGTGTGATGACACATTGATTCAAAGAATAATCTTGTTTTGATGCTGATATTGGTTTGATAGGATGCCCCAGCTCTTGATTGATAGATTATGGTATGGTGATGCCCCCTCAGGAGATCAATTGAGGTATTTCATCTTTGGAGTTTTACGAAATTGATATCCCAATAGATTTGATTTGATTTGATTGATAAGATCTAGATTCAGTCTGGTTTCAAGAAGAATTCAATCTATATAAGACAAAGATGATCAAAGTGTCTGGTTTCAGGAAGGATTCATCTTGTATAAGACACGATTGATCACAATATCTAGTTTCAGGAAAGATTCATCTTGTATAAGACATGATCAGAGTGTCTGGTTTCAGGAAGGATTCATCCTGTATAAAACATGACTGATCATAATGTCTGGTTTCAGGAAGGATTCATCCTGTATAAGACATGATCAGATCACAACGTCTAGTTTTAGGAAGGATTCATCCTGTATAAGACATGATTGATCACAACATCTAGTTTCAAGAAGGATTCATCCTGTATAAGACATGATTGGAATGTCTGGTTTCAGGAAGGATACATTTTGTATAAGACATGACTGATCGCAATGTCTGGTTTCAGGAAGGATTCATCTTGTATAGGACATGATCAGATCACAACGTCTGGTTTTAGGAAGGATTCATCTTGTATAAGACATGATTTATCACAACGTCTAGTTTCAGGAAGGATTCATCCTGTATATGACATGATCGAAGTGTCTGGTTTCAGGAAGGATTCATCCTATATAAGACATGATTGATCACAATATCTAGTTTCAGGAAGGATTCATCCTGTATAAGATATGATCAGAGCATCTGGTTTCAGGAAGGATACATCCTGTAGAAGACATGAATCAGGATCAGAATTGATTATGTGAGGAAAAAAAAATAGAGTAAGAAAAATTAGGGTGGAAGGGATAGATGAGGAACAAATATGAAGCAGTCATGAGGTATTTGGAAAGAAGAATATGAGATGCGAGACCGCAGAGGAAAATGGGGGCAATTGAGAACTCCATGGGATTATTGAGTTTAGGATTTGATGGAATGATGGTGAGATTTTGTGCACAACAAATGTGGAGAGCCAACCTAGTTTGATGTTGCCCTGAGTGACTTGCACCATTAATTATAGAAATCAGGATGCCATGAGAAACGTAGGGCGTGGACTGACTCTGTAGACAAATGGGAATTTCTTGCACACAACAATGCAAGTATTAAGAAACACTAATACAGAGTTGTGGGTTCATGCAAGGAAACCCTCAAACACACTGATACCTCTTGTACACGGGAAGGTAAGTGTTGATAAACACTAGTACTAGGTCACTGATTTATACAAGAAGGATCCAAAACATGCCATACTATGAAATATGCCCTAGTATGCACCTATCATAACGTACCTGGATATGGAATAACCCAGACAGTCGTAAATAGTGGCAGTCATAGGGCAAAAGATGCAAGCCTATATGAAAAGATCTAACAAAATCTAACAAGTCTCTTCCTTGCAACCACATGATACCTCTTGCCAAGAGTAGAACTAGGATGGACATGGGATTATTTCTCAAGACTTTTTGAAGCTTACACATAGAGGCATAAAATCTCAGTTTCAATGGGACATTCCTTGTTCATGACTCAGGCGAAGACTTCATCATCATACGCATGTTTTAATGGGAGGCAGAAAAGAGGAATGTTGTGCATGGGTGGGCTGGATGGTAGATGATTTGTAGTATCAACATGATAGACAGTGGATCTGGTTATTTACCTTGGCGTCTGCACAAAGGTTTTCACCAAGATACTTGTCCATAGCGCCACCAAGTGGTTTTCACTAATGGACAAATTGTTTTTTTTTTTTTTTTCTTTTTCTGATTTTAAAAAATTTTGTGTCTCATAAGGTGCATGTTTGCTAGGTTTTCACCAAAGTGATGATTTTTTCAGGATCTTTTTCTCATTTTTTTTTTTAAAAATTTTTCTTGATTTTTTTTTTTGACAATTTAAGACTTTCTGAGGACTAAGCATAAAATCTTTTGAGGTGCATGATATTCATTGGATCATCCAAAGGATCGCCTTTAAGAGTAGCCAACTAATAAGCTCCTGATCCATATTTCACTATGATTACATATGGTCCAAGCCAATTTGGCTCGAACTTGCCTTTCTTTTCTCTTTCTTGTAGATTTTTTTGATTTTCCATGAGGACAAGATCACCAACTTGGAATTCTCGGGTTCTGACTTTTTTATGATAACTCATGCGTAGACGGTTTTGATATACTTGGAGATGATTCAAGACCTTGAGGCGCCTTTCATCTAACAATTCTAGCTCTTGTAGGCGGACAATTTTGTATTCTTCCTCTGGTAGGATGTTTTGCAGCAATACCCTTAGAGAGGGGATCTCGATCTCAAGGGGAAGGATGGCTTCAAAACCAAATACTAGGGAATAAGAAGTGGCACCTATGGGGGTGCGGATGGAGGTGTGGTAGGCCCACAATGCAGGATGGATTTGGAGGTGCCAATCATGGCCTGCTTCATTGACTGTCTTTTTGAGGATTTTTATTAGGGTTTTATTAGAAGCCTCAGCTTGGCCATTGCCTTGGGGGTAATATGGAGTAGAG
This sequence comes from Cryptomeria japonica, assembly GCF_030272615.1. Taxonomy (NCBI): domain Eukaryota; kingdom Viridiplantae; phylum Streptophyta; class Pinopsida; order Cupressales; family Cupressaceae; genus Cryptomeria; species Cryptomeria japonica. The sequence continues at coordinate 482,479,198 of NC_081405.1, read as the reverse complement.
AAGTGGTGTTGGCTGTTGCATTTTTGGCAGAATTTTTTGATATCCTGGTTCTTAAATTGTTTACCATTATCTGTGATGATAACTTTTGGGATGCCATATCGGCAGATTAGGTAGTTCAGGATGAATTTGGATATTTGCTTGTCAGTGGTGAAAGTAAGAGGGATAGCCTCTACCCACTTGGTGAAGTATTCAGTGGTGGTGATAATGAATTTATGTCCGTTGGAAGATGAAGGGTGGATTTTCCCAATGAGATCGAGCCCCCACTATGAGAGGGCCATGGTGTAATGAATGGCTGTAATTCTTGTGACGGTGCATGAATCTTGTCACCATGCTGCTGGCAAGGGATGCATTTCTTGACATAATTGTATGCATATTCTTCTGTTTTAGGCCAATAGTATCCTATTCTCAAAATTTTTTTAGGCAATGTGAGTCCACTTGAGTGTGCCCCATAGATACCCTTGTGTACTTCGTGTATTGCCCATTCTACTTCTTGTTTATCTAAACACCTTAGGAGGGAACCATCAAAATGCCTTCTGAACAAGGTGTCTGCAAGGATGGTGTAACGGGCACATCAGCGGATAAAGGTTTGCTGTTGGGGTTTGGTGAGGTGTGGGGGAATGGTGTTGTCTTTGAGGAAAGTGAAGGTTTTTTGGTACCAAGGGGACTTGAGACCAATGAGAACACACACCATTTTAGACTCTGGTAGGTCATATGCCTGTATAAACAATTGCTCAACCAAGAACTTGCACTTCTGACTATGTGCTGGCATTTGAAAGAGGGAGCCAATGGTGGCTATTGCATCTACAGCCCTATTGTTTGTTCATGGGATTTGGTCAAACTTGATTGTTGTGAAATGTTGCTTAAGATCTTCAACCATGGTATGGTAGGGAAGGAGTTTATCATCTTTTGTCTGGTATTCATCATTGACTTGTTTTATGATGAGTTGGGAATCGCCATAGACTTGTAATTCGTTTATTTTTGAGTGGATAGCCAAGCATAAACCTGTGATGAGGGCCTCCTATTCAGCTATGTTATTGGTACATGCAAAGGCTATCTTGTATGATTTTGGGATGCCATCTCCTTGAGGTGTGACCAATAATATTCCTACACCCATTCCATTTTGAGTGTAGGAGCCATCAAAATACAATTGTCATGTGGAGGATGTGGTAACAGTCATAATGAACTCATCTGGTAATTTTGTGAGAAGAGGATGGTCGCTTGGAAGTGGAGCTTCAACCAATTGATCTACAATGACTTGTCCCTTGATTGCCTTTCTATCCACATATTCAATGTCAAACTCACTTAAGAGCATGACCCATTTGCTGGTTCTGCCAATGAGAGCAGCTTTGGACAAGAGATATTTAAGTGGATCAATTTTAGCAATTAATTTTGTCTTATTATTTAGCATATAGTGCCGTAGTCTCTGTGTGCTGAACACTAATGCCAAACATGCTCTTTCAATGGGGGTGTAATTGAGTTCATATGCTACCAACATCTGACTGATGTAGTAAATGGCGTGTTCCTTCCCTTGATCATCTGTTTGCACCAATAATGCCCCCAATGCCACTACAGTAGCACATATATACAAAATAAGGGGTTTTCTAGGAGCAGGAGGCATCGATACAGGAGGTGATGCTAGATATTATTTTAATTTCTCAAAGGCCTTTTGACATAGGAAATCCCATTTAAATTTTGTGTCTTTACGCAACAGGTGTGCAAATGGATGGCACTTGTCTGCTAGCTATGCAATGAAACGCCTGACAGACTAGAGTTTTCCCTAGAGACTACACAGTTGTCTAAGAGTTTTTGGTAGAGGCATTTCCATAATAGCTTTTACCTTTGCGGGATCAACCTTGATGCCTTTATGGGAAACAATGAATCCCAGTAGTTTTCATGATGTGACGCCAAACACACACTTTTTGGGATTTAGGCGCAGCTTGTATTTTTCCAATCTTTTGAAGATCTGTTTTAGAATGGGGATGTGTTCTTGTCTTGTCTTGGATTTTCCTATCAGATCATCCACGTAGTCCTCCATAATTTTGTGCAAGAGGTCATGAAAAATTATTGTCATTGTCCATTGATACATAGCTCCAACATTTTTAAGGCCAAAAGGCATGACCCGGTAATAGAAGGTACCTCATGGTGTTGTGAATGCAGTTTTATGCTGATCCTCATCTACTATCCTGATTTGGTTGTATCCAGAAAACCCATCCATTAGCGATAACATTTCATGTCCTACTGTAAGGTCCACAATGATGTCTATATTGGGGAGCAGGAAATCATCTTTAGGACAAGCTATATTTAGATCTCAGAAATCTGTACAGATGCGGATGCCCCCAGCAGGTTTGCCAATAGGTACAATGTTGGAGACTCATTCAGCATAATCTATTGGTTTGATAAATTCTACATCTAACAACTTTTGGAGTTTTGCCTTGACCAGGATTGCAATATGTGAGTGCATTTTGCACAATTTTTGTTTTACAGGTTTTGCATCTGGGTGGATGGCGAGATTGTGAACCACCAAGGCAGGGTCCAACCCTGGCATATTGGGATAGGACCATGCAAAATTGATTTTTACCTCTGTAAGGAAGTTGATGAAGTCTTGTTTCTCAATTTTTGTGAGGGATTTGGCAATGAGCACATTTTTCGTAATGACCTCGGTGCCCATGTTGATGCTGTCTATTTCTTCTATCAAAAAATTTGATTTATCCTGTGGAAGGTAACCAATGGTAGGGAGGTCAAATCCCTCATCATCAAGTGCCTTTTCCAGTTTTTCACTTTCAGATATGCCCTTTGTTTTTATTTCTTGTTCATCCAAAGGCACCTCAGGGAGGTTTTCACCTAGGGAATCATATCTTTTTCTTTTATTATCTTTTTTGTGGCTAAGGGCATTGACTTGACTACCAAAGTATCCCTTTTCGTGTAGTTGAATACCCTCGATTCTACTACAATCTTCCATATTTTGCACTGTTAGGAGAGCAATGAGAGCATTATCATTGATGCAGATATCTAAAGTGGGTTTGTCTCATTGGCCCCAGTCAATGAGTTCAGGATGGACAAGATGTAGCTCATATGAAGTGGGAGGGGTTACGGGGTGGTGGTATTGATGTAAGCATCCAAGAAGATATGTTTCTCATATTCATAAGGCATTTCATGGAATTCCTCTTCGTCAGTGCTTTCGATATCCGAAGAAGGACTAGAAGGGACACCAGCAATAGTAATCTTAGGCACCGGGGTGTACCCCAAGCCTCTGTTGTATTTGTAGGAGATAGGATTTATGGGTGTTTTTCTTCCTTTCTCCTCTGGTCCTAGGCCGTGTCCTTTGTAACCCATTTTTTCAACTATGACAGATGCTTTTGGGTACATTTCTTTGGATATTCTTGTTGGATCTTCATCTTCTTCTTGGTATAGCCATGAAGAGATATCTGCTTCGAGGCTCTCGTTATCAAGTGGGCTCCATTGCTAGAAGGTAGTGTTTTGGCATTGCATGACTGGTTTTGGGTCCTTTTTTTATCTCTTTTGGTTTTCCAAATGACTTAGGAGAGAGAGGGAGGTTGCCTATTAATAAGACGTCCTCCAATTTGTATTCTCCACAGCCATTGTCCAAGATCTTGATTTGATTATCTGGTTGGGATGATGTGGAGGAAACATTTGATGTGTCAAATGGAGGCATTGGCGAGGGTCTATTTAGTGGGCAATGATACAGATGCTTCCCCTCTAATAGTTTGCAATATTGAAAAGGTTGGGGATCACCTTTAATAGTGATCTCTCTTTCGTTATAGGGGAATTTGATGCATTGGTGATAGGTGAAGGGTACAACCTGCAAGGAATGAATCCATGGCCTCCCAAGGAGAATGTTGTAGGGGAGGTCAAGATCTAGCACTTGGAAAGGGGTTTCAATTGTAATGGGGCACACTTGAAGAGGTAAGGTGATCACGCCCTTTGAAATTCTTTCTGCATTATCATATGCCTTTATTGTGATCCTTCCTGATGTGTCTATCAAATCCTTAGAAAGTCCCAATTGTTTAATTAATTTGTATGTACACAGATTAAGCCTGGATCCACTATCTATTAGGATAGGTTTGACCTTGTGCTTGTGGATAAGAGCTTCAATGTGCAAAGGTTTGTTTTGATCTTCATCTGCAGGAGCATCTTTGGAGTTAAATACAATGTGCTGCTAGGCAGCAAGGTTTCCAATGAGGGCTTGGAATTGGGTGGCATTGATGTTATCTGAAACACATGATTGGAGAAGGGCTTGTTCCAAAATTTCTTTATGGACTGGGGAGGTCTTGAGAAGTTCCAAAATGGAGATCTGCACGGGTGTCTTCCCAAGTTGATCAAGGAGGTCATATCGGTGGGTGGAAGACATGGGTGGGGGGTTTGGTGGGGGAGGAACTCCTTGGATGGTGACTCTTCCTCGGTGTGTAGTTGCATTATAGTCATTCTGGAAATGGGAGGTGGAAGGCATGGCACCTTGAATGACTATCCTAGCAAGATTTGGTCTACTTTGGGAAGAAGGAGAATTGACTCCTTGGATGGTTATGACATTGACATGATTGTCTACAGGTTCAATGCGACCTACTAAAAAATCAAAACCGGTTATGTGATTAGCGTAGTCATAACCCATTGCGTTAGATAATGAGCCTTTTCGTTTATCATGCTTCGGGAAGGGTTCCTGGTACATTTTGAGTTTTTCATTGTTATTACCAGGTTTTGTATTTTCTATCTCAATCTCACCTCTATCAATGAGATCTTGTATGTAGATCTTTAGTTTTATACACTTTCATGTATCATGTCCCTTGATACGATGGTATTCACAATACTCATTTTCATTATACCATCTTGGTTTAGGTTGATTGGGGTCAAATGAGCGAGTGATTGGAAAAACCACTATACCTACTTGGACAAGTTTTTTAAACACCACTTCAATAGGCTCAGCCAGAGGAGTGAAATCTCTTGGAGTCCTATTATTCAATCGAGGTGGTCGTCCCTGGATTGAGACATTGTTGTGAGGTTTTTGGGATTGATTTTGGTTGTTGAATTAATGATTGTTGGTGGTGGATTTTGGGGGAGCGGCCATGGTTTGGACCCACTTTGCATCAATTATACCATCATTGACCACATTTTTGTTTTTGGACCAGAATTTTGGATTGTCGCTATAATAAGAGGAAGAACTTTGTGTTGATTTTTGGTAATGTTTCAAGGTTACTTCCTCCAACAAGACACGTTCGAGGGCGAGGCCTTTATGTGTCAATTTTTGGAAGGATTTGATACATTGAGATATTAGAGGTCTTGAAAGTTCAGGCACCAAGTTCTTTTGGAATAGCTCAATTTGATATTGTTCTGGCATGTCCCACTGGGATTTCTTGATAAGATGTCACTATCTTTGTAGGAAATTGGCGAAGGTTTTTCCGGGCCTTTTTTTTGTATTACATAAGTCCATCATAGAAACAACATTACCCATGTTGTATGCATAGTGGGCCACAAATTTTTCTACCAAGTCTGGAAAAGAGACAATGGAACCTCATGGTAAAGATGAGAACCATGCCAAGGCATCTCCCATGAGACTTTTGGGAAAGAGTCTGCGAAGATAAAGGTCACTATAGGAGACTTCTTGGCATAAGATGTGGAATTCTCGGACATGGTCGTGAGGATCTCCTTTGCCTTCATACTTGGTGAATTTAAGGATCTCAAATCCTGTGGGATATGGTGTAACTGATATAGACGGGTCATAAGGACAAGGGAAAAACTCTTCAAACGAGTAAATTTTCCTTTTATTAGTCCTTTGTTTTATGTCCTTGATGACATGCTTCATGTCTTGAATTTCCTTGATGAGGTCTTGTTGTGGACTTTGATATTGATGAATTGTATTTGCCCTAAGAATTGGATGAACCAAAGAAGGTGCACCACCACCAATATATTGATATGATGAGGAGGTGGGAATGTGGGATGTGATGACCGATGTTGTTGGGGTTTGAGGGACAGTTGGTTGCGGTCTGCCAACTGTTGTGATAGGATTGAATATAGTCCGGATAAAATTTACAACATTGTTGGGAGGAAGGGAAGTTTGTGGAATAGAAATTTGTGGTTGAATACAAGGAGGTGGTATAGAAGTTTGTTGGAGAATGGATGGTAAGGAGGAAGAAGGTGGGATGGAGACCATGGTGGGAGGTATGGTAGGTGGCATTGATTGAGCCTGGATGATTGATGGGGCTGCAATTGATTGAGTTTGAATAGTAGGTGTAGCACTTTGTATGGGAGCGAGGTCTCCTTGTGGTTGTTGGGTGAGAGCAGATCTATTAAATTTAGGTGGAAGTTGAGCTCCATGTTCAAGGAGAGTTTTCAGAAGTGCAGTAGGATTGTGTTTAATAAACTTTTCCATCATCTCTTGGTTATAAGAATCCGCTAGGAAAGTTTGCACTTCCGGACAAAGTTCATCGTAGTTAACCATGTCAGGATTTTGACTTTGATCTCGATCGCTAGGTTTCCCACTTTGTGTATCATCTTGTGTGGGATCTTCCTATAGGATATCAATGTCCGACATGCCATATTGTTGTTCAGCCATCTTTTTCTTTTGGGATCGAGTTACGACCATACACGATATTTGTGATGAAAGGACTTAAGAAATTTGTGATGAAAGGACTTAGGAAATTTGAGGATGATTGATGGAGGAGGTATAGTAGTGATGGTTTAGAAGAAACTTGATAACTAGGTTGTCTTTGGTATGAACATGAAGGATCAATTCGAATGGCAAGTTGTATGAAGGGATACAACCACCCTGATTTGGACGATAGTTGGTGTTTCAAAGGACAAACTTGAATGTTGATGGAGATGACAGACTCTTAGCTTCTCTCTTAGGCTTATGAAATATGGGATAGATAGAGCTTTGACGCAATTTTTTTTTTTTGGACTTGGTGTGGGTAATGACTTGGACAATTGTTTGTGTCTTGACAAGTGTTTTTGCAAAGTGTTTGGGGATAGTGATGTGTTTTTAGTGTTCTCTTGGAAAGCATGTATCAAACAAAGCAAACATAGTGATAAAATGCATATTATATCAAAGACACTCATGCTCATATACAACATTCTTAAGGCTAGCAAGGACAATAGTCATTGAATCCCAATTGGTTTCCCATCTATGCTTACCCAGAGCGGACACTTAGATGCTTGACCCCACTGGCTCCCCTCCACGACACTCACTTCTTGGGGCAACCAAGCATCAATTCCCATGAAAACTCCTCATGGCGAACTTTGTGTCTCTACTAAGGGCCGTAAGAATATGAGACACTTTAGAGGTCCGACCTCCTGCACCAATTACTAGAAGGTTTTTGACCACTATGAACAAGGTGTTTAATAAGTCTTCCTATTAGGAGCTACCCTTCGAAGTTGCGCAAGTGCAATTGAGGCCTATAGCCCAACGAAGCACCAAGAACCTAGTAGTCACGCAAGCGTGATTGAGATCTCTAGGATCCTACTAAGCACCCAATGTGAGAGTGAACTCTCATATAGCCCCAACCATTAACCCTTTCGTAGTCAATGGCCTATTTATTATAGTGAGTTGGGAACCCTAGGTCTGGGTGTACTCACTTGGGTTGTTCCCCTCTTACCTTCTCAAAGAGCAAGTTGGGAGGGTAGACCTGCTAGAGGTAAACACACAATCAAACAAGAAAAGGTTGGAGGGTCTGGATTTCTGATCGTCTAGTAAGACGAGAGCATACTTTCCTACCTTTACGCTTTTCTTAAAGACACATAGGACAATGGTTCATTCTATTTTAATTAATATCTAGGTGCCTAGTTTAAATAAATGCACAAGATTTGGTTGGATCAGCTAGGCAACTTGCAAAACAACTTGATTGGTAGTTTTGAAAAATAGAGTCTTCAACAAGCATCCTGCAAAACAATTTGATTAGTTTGGAAAAATAAAGTCTTCAATAAGCGCGCTGCAAAAAACAACAAAATGACAAAAATATTAATTTTTTTGATTTTTTGGGAATGAATAGAAAAACATGAATAAAAACTTTTTTACTAATGACAAATGTGGATTTGAAGAAAGCTTTGATGGGTAAATGGGGTTGGACTAGGTTTTTTCCACTTTCCAAGGGATAGGCAAGCGAAAAATTGGGGATTTTGGAGGAGAGATGAAGGAATGGGAAAATTTGTCCAAGAGAGACAAAGAAGCAAAAGTTGGAGATGGATAATATGAGAAAAATTTGGAGGTGATTGGATAAAAGGGAAAGAGTTATGACAAACCCTAAAAATAGAGAAATATGAGATTTTGGGCTTCAAAAAGTAGATTTTTGGGATAAGGCCTCCAAGGAAGGAAATGTGGAAAATGGCAATGCGAAGAATCTGGTGAAGTTTGGAGGAAAATGGAGTTGAGATAAAAAAGATATGGTGAAAAAATAGAAAAATGTCAAAGGTCTAGATTTCTGATTGTCTAGATAGACAAGAGCATAATCTCCTACTGTCACACTTTCCTGCGGTCAGACAGATTATATTTAAACAGAGCAGATAATAGGAAATGAAAAAAAAAAGAAATCCAGACTACAGTTAGCACCTAAAAATTTCAGACAAATTAACAGAGCAGACAGTAGCACTAAACAGATAGAAAAATGTCAAAGGTCTGGATTTCTGATTGTCTAGATAGACAAGAGCATACTCTCCTATTTTCACACTTTCCTGCAATCAGAGCATACAGTCGCACTAAACAGAATAGAAAAGTGAAAGGTCTAGAGTTCTGATTGTCTATATAGACAAGAGCATACTCTCCTACTTTCACATAGATTATAATTAAACAAAGCAGATAACAGAGCAAATAACGGATCAGATAACAGGAATTCAAATTCCCACAAAAATGCTTGCGCTAATCGTAGAGCTATCGTGCTGAAACTAAAACTAAAAAATAAAAAGAACAGAAACAAAAATGAAACAGAAATAGAAAAGAAGTTGCGCAGAAATACAAAGCCGCTATTCTAGAACCTGCAAAAAAGATTTTATTTTTTTTTCTCTAGTCGCGCTATTCTGGAACCTGCGTCTCACAACTCACAAAAACCTTAAAAAAACATTAGTTCTTAGGGACGTGGGTCCCACCGGGTATGCCAAAATGAAGAGGGGAAAACAGATTTAAAGGTCAAATGATCAAAACATAATGAAATAAACATGCAGAATGTTAAAATATCATTAAAAGACCATTTCACCTTCCTATTTTACCTTCTCCTTTAGATTGAGCTTGATGAAGTGAAGGCACCCTTTGATAATGCTCCACTTGATGTGCTCCTTTGATTGCTGGATGTGGATGGCTCTCCAATGTTGTGCACAAATGGAATGGATTTGAAAAATGATAAGAATGAGATGATCAAGTTGCCAAGATGATTTCCTGGGCTCAAAAGGGCAACATAAACTTACTGGATTTCAAGATGTCTTGAATGAAGGGATGGAGCCCTATTTTATAGGAAGAGGAGAGGAAAATGGATGGCTAGGATGAATTCGAGATGAAGGGCTAAGACTTACTTGTGAGCTCACACAAGCTCCAAGAGAGGGTGTGGAGACCAAGAAATATGCCTTAAAGGCATTTCGTAGCTCCACCCTCCATAAGGTGCATTGGAGGAATTAAAAATTCTCCAAAAAAGGATATTATGGGGATTGGAGGAATAAAAAAGAATTAAAAATTCCTTGGAAGAGGGAATGCCTGGAGGAATGTGAGATTTCAAAAATCTTACATTCACCTAGGAAAAAAATATTTAAAAGCAAGGAGTTGACTTTGTGGCTAATCATGTTGATTAGCCATTAACGACTCATTAGGAGGGCGATTGGAGGAAATGTTAGGTGGGAATAATATTTGTAGGAGAATTTGACTAGGAGAGAGAATGAGTGGAGGGAATAAAAAATTAGAAGAATAATGTTAAGTGAGTTTAATAGGGAGTTTCTAGAAGAATGAATTAAGAAGATGATTTGTGAGGATTTGATTTTTTTAGAAGAATAAAGAAAGGGATTGATTTATTAAATAAATCAATCATATACTATAGTGACAATATTAATTATATTTAATTAATATTGAGAGGAATTTGAATTAACATAATTAATTAATTAATTATGCGAGCAATTGAAAATAATTAAAATAATTATTTTTAAGTGTCTACATTTGTGTTTCATTTGTGATACCATTGGACTCTTCTGGAGTTTTTGTACTAGATGTATCTAGGAGATGATATAGACCACATTCACACTCATTTGAGTCAGAATCTGAATCATCTCCTTGTTGTCTACCAATGTATGTAACAAGAATTTTTTAGTGGTGCAAACAATTCTCTGGTTCTTTCTACTTCTTCTCTCATATCCTCTGGAATTTCTACTCCTTGTAATGTTGTAGCTGATACCATTGGGACTTGAGTACTAACTGTTTCCTCTCTCTTGATTTTCATTTCTTTTTGCTCTTTTTCATACTCTTGTTGAGTTTGTTGAGTGTTTACTTCCTGTGATAGTGAAGGTAGTGTATTTTTCTTCCACTTAGACTTAGAAGCATGTTTTTGGTCTGATGTCTTTCCTAGATTATATCCCAGTCTAGCTTTGTCATTTGTAGACTTTTTTTGTAGATGAATGGGTTCAATAATACCTTCTTGATTTTTGCCCAGAGGACCACTACCTGAATATCCCATCCATTGAATCATTTTATATCCTAGACCATACTGTGTTGGAGAAATCCCACAATGTCTTACTATCATGCTCTGTGAAGTGTACCTTTACCTGCAATCACAATGCACTCAATAAATCATTACAAGCAATGGTTAGTAAATTGAAACAATAAAAGACAAAACCATAGCTAATCGACTTATTGCCTCCTAGTAAATGCGAGTATGAAAAATGCTCTCAAATCTGATTATGCATACTCTAGTGACTTGACTACACTTAGATGGAGGATTTGAATGATGAAAATGCATGATCTAGCAAGAATAGCATGATTCAACTATATGAATTCATGATTGATCTAGAAAATGAACTAGAATGAAGATGTAATTAAGCTAAAATTGAACATGACAACATTGCTAAGAATGATAAACTAGAAGCTAGATGCCTATAATAACAATGCATAAGATGAGAATAAGATGGGATCCATATTGCTCAAAATGAGGTCTATTTATAGGATTTCCAAGACTAGGAGTGAGGTGGCAAGAATCAACGGTCAAGATTGATCTAAAGATATCAATGGTTAAATTGGAGGAGGTTGGTAAAGGGGGTTGGATTAAAGGGAACATCTATCATCTCTATGGTGACAAGTGTCAAGAGGCTTCTAGAAGAGAGTGTATGAAAGGGAACACTTAGTGACAAGTGTCACAAAGGTTCTAGAAGAGGTTGGATGAAAGGGGACATGGGGGTAGGTAGAATGGGTTATGTTTAGGAGTGGTAGAAGTTAGGAGAATTTGAATTTAAAAATTCAAATAATGGGAAAAGGCTAATTAATCTCAACAACTCATGAATTTGTTTTGTTTTAATTAATTAGGGGATTTATAAGAAATGATTTTGATGGAAGGGAATTAATTAACCTGAATTAATTAATCAATGGGGTGAAATGAACTTATTAAATAAATCCTTAGATTTATTAATAAGTAGATGAAAGGGGAAATCTAATCAAATTGCTTAGTGAATTCTATTAAATTGGGGAGGAGTATTAATTAAATAATTGCTTATTTAATTAATTATCTTCAGACCATTTTTAGGTGTATACATTTTGCCCCTCTTTGAAGCGAGGTGTGATGATGCGTTGATTCAAAGAATAATCTCATTTTGATGTTGATATTGATTTGATAGGATGCCCCAGCTTTTGATTGTTGAATTCCGGTATGATGATGCCCCTCAGGAGATCGATTGAGATAATTGATCTTTGGAGTTTTTGCGAGATTGATATCCTAATAGATTTGATTTGATCTCTGCAACTGTGGTCGATGAAAATGCGAGTTCTTCAATTAGCTTGATTTCTTAGATGGAAAGATTAAAAAATCTTGATTGATTAGATTTAGTCTGGTTTTAGGAAGGATTCATCCTGTATAAGACAACAATGATCAAAACATCTGGTTTCAGGAAGGATTCATCTTGTATAAGACATGATCAAAATGTCTAGTTTCAAGAAGGATACATCTTGTATAAGACATGCATTAGAATTAGATCATCTGGTTTCAGGAAGGATATATCTTGTATAAGATGTGATAGAATAGATTAAGTTTTATTGATTGATTTGATTTGATAAGATTGATTAGATAAAGAACTAACAGTTTGTTGATATCAAGTTGCAGAAATTTTTGGATATGCTGATTGTTGATTCTGTTGAGGGAGATAGCATAAGATTTGGGCTAGGTTGATAATATCATGAGAGAGATATGTTCATCATTTTGATTGCGTATACACCTGTGATGATACTTTGATGGTTCTTGTGATAGATTTAGCCTTGGATAAAAGGAGCATGTTGGATCCCATGCACGAATGAAATGCAAGCTAAAATGCAAATGAAAATACAATGGAATGCAAAGCTACGACTGGACCAGTCACTGGATTATTTAGTGTTTTGTCATCATTGAGCTTTTGAAATGTGGGAAGTGAGTGCAAACATCGATGGTATAATTAAACCATGATGACCTAAGCACAATTTTCCTAGATTTTGATATAGCAAGTTAGCATAAGCATCGAGGTATAATTGAACTGAGATGACCTGAGTGTTGCTTGGGTAAAACATGTAGTATTAATCATTTCAATATGCAAATTGTTAGTGTAGGTTTTTTTATTTTCCTTATGTTAGGGGGTATTTATTTTTCCTACACATATATTATTTAAGCTTGCTTAGGTTAATAGGAGTGGTTTATATGAGGGCACATGGTGAAATACTTCAGCTACATGTGTAACTCTCCACCTCACATGGGTAGTTGAGTTACACACCCTCTTTTGGCTTGTTGTACCACCTCTCATAACCACTATTTTGTCATTTCTTAAGTGGGTTATGGGGTAGTTGGGTTTCACACCCTCTTTTGGCCTTATTTGCCAACTTTCTCAACTCCTTTTTTGTCTTCATGTATGGAGGTTATACCACATGTTTTGGCATTTAACAAGAAGGTAAAACCTCCCACTTTTTATGGGGAATAGGAG